>NC_136065.1:476991111-477482112 GCF_964261635.1 Lissotriton helveticus
CTCTCACACTGTTTCTCTCTTCCTTGTAGCTCACTCTTTCTCTCTTCCTCTCTCTCACTCTTTCTCTCTCTGTCTTCCTCTCTCTCACTCGTTCTCTCTTCCTCTCCCTCTCTCACTCTGTCTCTCTCTATCCCCTTTGCTGGACGCATGACACACCATCTTATCTTTCTTTTTGTCTTGAAGGCTGTCACTCACAAATGGACCAGCGATGACACACCACGGCTGTACATAGTTTAATTTGTTGTTGTTTTGTTTAAATACAATGTTTTATATGTAAATCTATACATGACTAAGATTCTTATTTGTTCAACCGCACAGGGACACTTCTGGGCCCAAGAAGGTTGTTGGGGGTATGCTGGTGATGTGGGAAGAGGGTGTGTTACCTGCTAATGTGGGGAGACACAGCGTGAAAGGGGTATCTCTCACAGAAAGAACTCCGGTATGTTTTCATAAATGCCTCGGACAGATGCCAGCTGACGAACTGAATCACAAAATGGCTTTTCAATGCTCATGTAGTGTGACTTATGAACAGTTCGCAGCCAGGCTCGCAAAGGGACAACTGCGGCCCGTCCGCTCGACTCACAGACGCAGAACTATGAGCGGTCCGCTCCCAAATGAATAGCAGCGTAGTAGCTCGCAGAGTTATAGGCAAAGTAGAGTACTAGCTCGCAAAGGTAGAGAGCTGCGAGCCAACGGACTGGCTTCTGACGGCATAGCTGCGAAGTGGTGATGTTGGGCCCAAGAAGCATGAAGGGTTATCTTCCTACTGGTGTCCTGGAGTGGAAGTCGTGCTGCCTGGTGCTCACCTGTTTCTCCTTCATTGTTAATAAATCTTAAACCTTCACTGCATCCAAATCATCATTACACAGACCTCCGCTATATTAAATTGCCCAAAACCTTTCTTTTATATTTTCACTCAATGCGAGGCACAAAATGCCTGCTAACACTTCCTGGTTTGAAGTGTAAGCAGCCAATCAGAGGCAAGCTCATGCTCAGCAGTTAGGCACCGATCAGATATATATATTTTTCCTTTAATATCTCAAAACACTACTGAACGGATTTACACCATTTCTACAAAAGCGCACTTTCTGCACCAAGACCTTCCCTCCTGCCAAATCTGGTGCAATTCCGTTCAGCAGTTTCACCTGTAGACTTGTCTAAAGTTTAGTATGGATAACGCATTGAGAAAACACGTTTTGGGACCCCCTTTCTTCTCCAACCCCCCTTGACCAATCACCCCTAAACTTTCAAGATAGGAGCTGATCAAAAAAGAGAAACTTTTTGGAAAATTTGGTAAACATTCGTCAAACGACGCCAAAGTTATAAGCACATGGAGGGCTCCAGGAGAGGGGCCGCACAACACCCCTCCCAACATGAGTGAAGCCCCGGGTCTGCGGGGACTCCAGTGGGCTCCCACAGCCCTAGCAAGCCCCCACTATTATTTTTAAAAAAATTCCCCCGAGACCTAGCCCACCCCGGGGTCTCATTAAAATAAAATGCAAGAACCCGCGAAAAGTTATAAGCACATGGAGGGCTCCAGGAGAGGGACAGTGCAACACCCCTCCCAACAAGAATAAAGCCCCGGGACCCCAGCGAGCCCCGGGACTGCGGGGACCCCAGCGGGCACCCACAGTCCCAGCAAGCCCCCGCTATTTTTGGGAAAAAAATTCCCCCACGACCTAGACCACCCCGGGGAGTCATTAAAATAAAATGCAGGAACCCGCGACCCCAGCACGAATTGCGCTGATTTCTTGGTTTTAAAAAAAATGTTTTTTGGGGCCTAGCGGCCCTTCTGGGACCACTTGAGCAGGCCTAGAGGGCAGGGTGTTCTACCCTTCCCCCTTCTCTTCTTTTCTACCTTTGTTTCTCTGTTTTCAAGCGACTCGCTTCTACCGACACACCAGATGGCTGCCAACACTTCCTGGATTGGAGTGATTGCAGTCAATCACAGTGAAGCTTAGGCTCCGTCCAGATATTGAAACTTTTATTTTTCTAATTTCTCAGCAACTACTGAACAGGTTTACACCATTTAAAAAAAGGTCGCTTTCTGACCCACGCACTACCTTTGTGCCAAATTTTAGGTAATTCCATTCAGTAGTTAACGTTGTAGCCTTGCACAAAGTTTCTTATGGGAAATTGATTTTTTCACTCTTATTTTTTGAATTTCTCAAAAACTACTGAATGAATTTACACCATTTGAAAAAAAGGTCGCTTTCTGAACCAAGCTCTACCTTTCTGTCGAATTTGGGGTAATTCCGTTCAGCAGTTCGGGCTGTAGCTCGTCGCAAAATTTCCTATGGAAATTAACATGGGGAAAACGCGTTTTGGGACCCCCCCTTTTTTCTCAACCCCAAACTTTCAAGATAGGAGCTGACCTAAAAAGTGCAACTTTTTAGAAAATTTCATAAAGGTTCGTTAAACGTCACCAAAGTTATAGGCAAATCAAAAAATGCTTTTCCTATGGAAACTAGGTTGTAACTATAAGTACCTACTGGCGACTAGGTTGTAACTATAAGTACCTACTGGCCACACACACACGAAATCCCGCGAGCAGTTCCCTCACAAGAAAAGACTCGCACACCAAGGTCAATGTAATCCAAATGTATTATTGGTGATGCATTTCGACTAAGTATGGGCGAAAAATCTGTTCCGCTCGCGGAATTTGCGGATTTTCGACAATTTCGCAATCCATGAATCTCGCGAAATTGCCAAAAAATCTGCAAATCCGCTTGCGGGCGGATTTATTTTAGAAGCCCCACTCTTTGGCACCGCAGCACACACTAGTGGTGTGCACCGTTTTCCCGCCCTGACCCACTATGATGGACAGCTCACTCAAGGGCCCCCGGCGCCGGGCAGGTGTGCTTTCTCCCCGTATCTACCGTTGGAAAGTAGCTGTGATGCCTGATGGAGGCCTCTGCATCCTTGACTTTCACGAGTGCAATCCCCGTGCAGTTCCTGTGACCAAGAGCTTCTTTCTCCTCAGCTGCTGCTCTGATCGGTCTCTGACCTTTTATACACACAAGAGGCATGTGAACTCGCATAGAAGCCCTGCTCTTTGGCCCCGCCGCACACACTAGTGGTGTGCACCATTTTCCCGCCCTGACCCACTATGATGGACAGCTCACTCAAGGGACCCCGGCGCTGGGCAGGTGTGCTTTCTCCCCGTATCTACCGTTGAAAAGTAGCTGTCATGTCTGATGGAGGCCTCTGCATCCTTGACTTTCACGAGTGCAATCCCCATGCAGTTCTGTGACCAGGAGCTTCTTTCTCCTCATCTGCTGCTCTGATCTGTCTCTGACCTTTTATACACACAAGAGGCATGTGAACTCGCATAAACTCTCTGCCCGTTTGGCCCCGCCCACACACTAGCGGTGTGCACCGTCTTCCCGCCATTTACCCACTGTGATGGACAGCTCACTCAAGGGACCCCTGCGCCCTTCGGCGTGATGGCATAGTAACACACACATGGTCACTGGAGACAACTCTTCTGGCCCTTTACGCAGCTGCAGTGTAGGAAAAGCACTATACATTTACCCAACGAGGTAGCACTTACTGATTAGCCAGTAGAAGTATAGAAAGTACAGTCTATTTGTGCAAAACTGCAAATCCGCTAGTTCGCAAATTTTTTCACGTACTCACGGATTTTTTTGCAATTTTGCGCGAATTTGCAGACCGCAAATCCGCAAAATTCGCCCATACTTAATTTCGACCAGTGAAAAAGACTGTTCCGGTAGAAACGCATCGCCAATAATACATTTGGATTACACTGACCTTGGTGTGTGAGTCTTTTCTTGTAAGGGAACTGCTTGGGGTATTTTGTGGATCTACATACATATATATATATTCACTGAAAAAACCATAGGTTATAGACCATATATAGTTAGGAATTAGCATTTACAAAACCTTGAAAATTCACTGAAAAAACCATAGGTTATAGACCATATATAGTTAGGAATTAGCATTTAAAAAACCTTATTTTACTCACACAAAACCATTGAAATTCCATATATAGTTAGTTGCACTAACTATATATCGCGCACCTGCAATCCACTGCTGATGATGTCACATATTACATCATTCATGACATGGTCAGTGACATCACTGATGACATCACTGATGACATCTCAAATGACATCACTGATGACATCACTGATGACATCTCATTTGACATCATTCTTGTGCTAATACGATAAACCTCTTCAGACTCTAATATAACCTTAGATGCACTCAGTGTATACAGACACTCACACACTGTCACTCATCCATGGAGTTACTCACACACCTAGTCAGTCATGCAAAGAAACAATCTCACCTCCATTTCTTCAACTATACAGTTATACACACCTTACTTATTCAAACATATACTAACACATATTTACTCTCTTATACAATCCCTGATACAAGTTCACAATGATCCATACAACCACTCACACATTCAGTGGCTCTCATGCACAGTTATTTATATATGCCAACTCTCACATGTACTGTGTTTTACATATGTACTTACTATGACATGTAGCATTGAGATATCCATTCACTCATCAATACACTCATGCACACAGTCAACTGCCCATGTAGCTGTTTCCACATGCACTCTTGAACTCATACACCTAGTGAATCAACTGCTCACACATCTATGCACAGAGTCACACACCTCCCAGCCACCCCCACACAAACTCAATCTCCCATACAAATACTTGGGCAACCAATCAATAACACATATAGCCTCTCGTATAGCTAATGATCAACACATGCAGCAGTTTACATCACAACAGACATAATGATGCACAAATTAAGACAGTTTAGTCACTAACCCATGCATTCAGTGAGACACATTTAATCACTCACTCATACAGTCAGTCACGCACCTACTAAATCCTTCATCCAGACACTTATACATCCACTCATTCTTCAATATGTAAGACATATTTTAACTTTACAGAAACATACAGTCACTGGATGTTGTCATCAGTGATGTCATCAGTGATGTCATTTGAGATGTCATCAGTGATGTCATCAGTGATGTCACTGACCATGTCATGAATGATGTAATATGTGACATCATCAGCAGTGGATTGCAGGTGCGCGATATATAGTTAGTGCAACTAACTATATATGGAATTTCAATGGTTTTGTGTGAGTAAAATAAGGTTTTTTAAATGCTAATTCCTAACTATATATGGTCTATAACCTATGGTTTTTTCAGTGAATTTTCAAGGTTTTGTAAATGCTAATTCCTAACTATATATGGTCTATAACCTATGGTTTTTTCAGTGAATTTCAATGGTTTTTTAATAGCAAATATCATAAGCTGTCGAATGTCAAGTACGTGGTAAGTGAAAACATTTTCGTGTTTATGCACACTGATCTGCTTTGAATGGTGCCCCCCCCCCTCATTTCTATTAGGAGTACTCTCTCTTTGCAGATAGTGAAAGGTAGTTAACGCAGGTCTTTGCCCCCATTGTAATCCGTCGTGCCTGCTTCTCTCTCCATTTGATTCATTGTTATCCAAGTATTTACTGTTTTAGAATTAGTTCTCTTTGGTTCATTCTCTATTTACAAACAAACACAGAGTCGCAATACTCTGTTTAGTCTTTGCAGATAACGAAAAATCGTGTAAAAAAAAAGAAAAAGAATCGAGCAAAATCAGTAGGCCACTAATGGGATCTCTTTTTGACCTCGCAAAAATAGAAACATTAGGAACAACCCCTCATGACAAATACAAAACTAGTGAGATGAACTGAACTCCACACAATGATGGCTGCAAAACAGCTCGGCTCCGCCACCCACCCCGCCCAAAATAACGATAAAGAACGGCTGCCATGATTGGTTGCGGAATGACCACGACGGAGCTACGAAATGGTGCTGCTCTCATGCTAACCCCAGCTTCAGTCTGAAACATCCAGAAACACTGTAGACTACCAATTCGATCAGTTCCGGTAGCGCCCCAATGTAACCCGGTAGAGAAGAACTAGCCCTCCCCTCTTTGACTGATGGTTCTTGTTGCCTGTCCCTTCTGTTGTCATTTAACAGAACTATTTAGCCTGCTGAAAGGGGTTGTGTTCCGACCGCTGGTTGGTGGAGACATTTTGACTATATTCTGTACCTGCGTTGTCGCGTAATGCGTCATATGACGCGCCGCGTTAGCGCATCCGGAAGTCATCCGGGGCGCGCAGCGCGTAACGTAAGCATAACAAGTCATGTGACTTGTTAATAAAACTTTTCATTGGTTCATTTTACTTTTCTTATTGTAATGATGAAAGGCTTGATCATATGACCTAAAAATTACGCTTTTCATTACTTCCGAACATTATTTTTTCTTAAATATATGTTATAATGTTCCAGGCTAATGTACTTTCCCGGAAATTTTACAACTGTCCTGCAAGTAAAATATATTCTTTTTTCGAGAAAAAGAGCGTTTCTTCGTCCCATGACGGAGCCGTTGAGCAAAAGAGGGTCGACCTGCTGTCTTAGTCGCCGATACGCCTGAATATGAGATTCTTATCGATCACTTTATGTTGCAGGAATAGAAAACACAACAGCCCTTGACCATTTATCTTTACTGCGTTCCTTCGTATTATACCTTTTACCCTTCATGTAATTGGTCTGCTTTATTTCACTTGCCTTTTAATGATTCTAAAACAGTGACTATTATTAAAAACTTTACCAATGTATATACTACTACCATGTTTTCTTTTAAAAACCTTTATTGTGAAAATTTCATTATACAAATACGAGCCTATAACCACGTGGGCCGGCCACGGAGCAAACTGTAATCGTATATGATGAATAGACATTTACACTGTAGAGGAACGTAACGGGCGGGCCATTAGGTTGCAAGAACTAAGGTGTCTAACAGTTACGGAATCGGTGGACGTACATTTTATAATTAAAATACGACAGGGCCAGTTACAATAAAATTATCTAGATATACATTTGCGGGCAAGTACCATGGGTGACGTTAATTCGAACTTTCAACAGTACAGTAATCAATAACACATCAGAACTTAATATCAATAGGGATGTCGAAATATTCAATCAATTCTCGTCCCCGCCCGCCATGTGCTTCAAAACTGCATACGTATCTCGTGATTTCAAGGTTCTGCAACCAGTACACAACAAGGAGTTACGAGTCCCATTTATTCTGGCGCCATTTTGGGCGAGGACGGGCAGGTCCAGGATATAGTCAAAATGTCTCTACCAACCATCGACTATGATGATGTTCATATGCTGTATTTATTAGAGTAACACTCAGATGTCCACATGAAATAAATTTGCCACAATCTAAACATGTCATTTTAATCTTTCCAAAGTTCTTCTAAATATTTGGGACCGTTTCCCTTGCCTCTGAAGCTCTCAGTGCCACTTCTTTGATGAATATACTAGCAGGTCAGGGGTTCTCCTCCAAATCTCTCTTTTATGCAGCACTATAATTAATTGTTGCCACCTCTCCATATGACGATGCATGGTATAGTTACCACAACTATATTTTTTTTCGGTTCCTCTAGAGAGTTCATCGTGGCAGATGAAGCGTGTAACGTACCGGGCATTTACCTTTTTTTGCATGTACAGGAAAGGAAAAAAAAATCGAGCGTCCGAGTTCTAAGGTGTCCCAGGGCCATTTTAGTGGACCAGGCCCAAATCCAAAGAACAGGCCGCCATTTTGAGAGTCCTGTTGCAGCCGCCTGTCGCTGTAGCATCAAGAGCAGCCGAAACTCAGCTGAATGGCAACTGAAACGGTAAAGGGGCGCCCCACTACAGCAGACGAGCCAGGCCCAAATCCAAAGAACTGCTATCTCACAGGCTAATGGGGCGACCCACGCCGAGTTTCAGCATTGTAGGATGACCACACAAGTACAGCAACTTGCTAGACATCACCTCGGTGCCATCCGGATCTCGGCGCCCCACTGCAGATGAAGTGCCTCTCAACTATGAAACCACCACGGTGACATCCGGATCTTGGCGCGTTGTGCTGCCTTCGGCCTATTCGCACATCGGTCCGCTACTGACGCCATCTCACAGGCTAATGGGGTGACCCACGCCGAGTTTCAGCATTGTAGGATGACCACAGCAACTTGCTAGACATCACCTCAGTGCCATCCGAATCTTGGCATCTCAACGCCTAGTGGTATCTTCCATACAAAAAATATTGTTACGCTGCCTTTGGCCCCATTCGCACACCAGTCCGCAACTTAGACATCACCTCGGTGCCATCCGGATCTTGGCATCTCAGCGCCTTGTGGTGTCAGTCAGAAAATATTGTTGTGCTGCCTTCGGCCTATTCGCAAATCCAAAGAACTGCTATCTCACAGGCTAATGGGGCGACCCACGCCGAGTTTCAGCATTGTAGGATGACCACACAAGTACAGCAACTTGCTAGACATCACCTCGGTGCCATCCGGATCTCGGCGCCCCACTGCAGATGAAGTGCCTCTCAACTATGAAACCACCACGGTGACATCCGGATCTTGGCGCGTTGTGCTGCCTTCGGCCTATTCGCACATCGGTCCGCTACTGACGCCATCTCACAGGCTAATGGGGTGACCCACGCCGAGTTTCAGCATTGTAGGATGACCACACCAACTTGCTAGACATCACCTCAGTGCCATCCGAATCTTGGCATCTCAACGCCTAGTGGTATCTTCCATACAAAAAATATTGTTACGCTGCCTTTGGCCCCATTCGCACACCAGTCCGCAACTTAGACATCACCTCGGTGCCATCCGGATCTTGGCATCTCAGCGCCTTGTGGTGTCAGTCAGAAAATATTGTTGTGCTGCCTTCGGCCTATTCGCACATCGGTCCGCTACTGACGCCATCTCACAGGCCAACGGGGCGCCCCACGCCGACTTTCAGCATTGTAGGATGGCCACACCAGTACCACAACTTGCAAGACACCACCTCGGTGCCATCCGGATCTTGGCATCTCAGCGCCTTGTGGTCTCTTCTACACCGGAAATATAGTAGAAAATATTGTTGCGCTGCCTTTAGCCCCATTCACACATCAGTCCGCTACTGACACCATCTCACAGGCCAACGGGGCGCCCCACGCCGACTTTCAACATTGTAGGATGGCCACAGAAGTGCGACAACTTACTAGACACCACCTCGGTGCCATCCGGATCTTGGCGCGTTGTGCTGCCTTCGGCCTATTCGCACATCGGTCCGCTACTGACGCAAACTCACAGGCCAACGGGGCGCCCCACGCCGACTTTCAGCATTGTAGGATGGCCACACCAGTGCGGCAACTTCCTACACACCACCTCGGTGCCATCCGGATCTTCGCGCGTAGTGAAGCTGCAGCAGCTGCAAATAAGCTTCAGACAGTGTTACAACCGCTGCTCAGAACTCTCAACTATGACACCACCTCGATGCCATCCGGATCTTGGCGCGTTGTGTTGCCTTCGGCCTATTCGCACATCGGTCCGCTACTGACACCGCCTCACGTGCCAACGTATTTTCTCCACATTTTATACCCTATGCCGCATAACAGGTCATGTGACTTCTTTATAAAACTTTTCATTGGTTCATTTTACTTTTGGTTTCCTAATGATGGAAGGCTTGATCATATGACCTAAAAACAACACTTTTCATTGGATGAAAACTTTTTTTTCCCCCCAAACGATGAAAGCCCCACCTTGTTTCTGGATGTTTCAGACTGAAGCTGGCGTCACCATGAGAGCACCACCATCTCGTAGCTCCGTCGTGGTCATTCCGCGAGCAATCATGGCAGCCGCTCCCCACCAGAAGCCTGCAGGAGTCGGGGCCCCCAAAACTTTTGATGAATTCTCAAGGCGGAGGGGACGCTTTCGAGAATGGGGTCCAAGACCTAGCAGACAAGCGTCCGATTTCCAAGGTGTCCCAGGGCCATTTCAGTGGACCAGGCCCAAAAAGGAAACAGCCTGCCGCCATTTTGAGAGTCCTGTGGCAGCCGCCTATCGCTGCACCGCAAGAGTGGGCGCAACTCAGCTGAATGGCGGATTTTGACACAGTGGACCAAAAGCGGACGGAATGGCAACTGAAACGGGAAAGGGGCGCCCCACTACAACAGATGACACTCCACCTGGAGAGGCCCGTTCACGCCGCCTCCCCCGGGGCGCCCCACGCCGTTATTCGGAGCAGCATTGTAGGATACCAAAACCAGTGCGGCAACTTACTGGACATCACCTTGGTGCCATCGTTCTGCTGCCTTGGAACTATTCGCACAACAGTTTGCTACTGATGACCCACCCCCCGCGACGCCCCACGCCGTTATTTGCTGGGTGGCAACTTACTAGACATCACTTTTGTGTCATCTAGATTTCGGCGCGTTCTGCTGCCTTGGAACTATTCGCACAACAGTTTGCTACTGATCACCCACCCCCCGCGACGCCCCACGCCGGAAATCTGGACGTTGTGCTGCGTTGGGACTATTCGCACAGCCGACCGCTACTTCGTTGTTTTTCTCTAAAAATGTTTATATGTTATTACTATTTTTGTTTTCTTGTATATATTTATAAATTATTAAAGTTTTATAATCTTACTACTTTGTCGGAGTGCTATATATTTTTAATGTGACACATAATTGTAAAAACTTTGATGTACAAAGAGTCATCCCTGGAATCTTCCGCTTCACGCTCGGTCCCCTCCCCAATCACAATACAGGATGGTTTTCAGATAATAGCAACGCTTCTGCTGTGACGGATCTCATCGAGTGTGGGCCTTGATCTACTATAACTCCTTTGAAGACGGGTGATTCTTTACAGCTGTGGCCATAAACTACATCTGCAGGGCTAGCTGATAGCCTAGGACCGGCCTGGACAATCGGACACAGAGGAAAAGGAGTGTCAGAGGGTGCGGTAGTGAATAGGGCGAAAGGGAGGTGTCGGGCGGGCACAGGGTGTGATTCTCAGGGAAGAACAGCGCAGATGGGGGGAGGTTTATTACCCATGCATAAAACAGAGAGCGGGGGTGACCACTGCCTGGGGGAGATGCTTGCGAGGGTGGGGAGCCATGGTAAGGATCGACAGCGTTCACAGAGTGGATCTGGTCAAGGCATCTAAAATGGCTGCCGTGCACGACAAAAGTGTGGCATTTGAAAAAAGACAAGATGGCGCACACAATGTTTTTCAACAATTCCTGATTTCCTTCGAATCGAACGTTAACAGACGTTGGGGCATATTACCAAAGTTAAGCGATATTTATCCCTAACGATGCATTGCAAAGATTTTTTTACCGTCAGAAATTATCGCAGATAAACCTTGCTATTATCAAGGTTTATCGCAAATACGATAAAAAACGAGCGCAATGCATTAATGTCGCTGAAAACTCCGCGATATTCATGCATTACCGAGCTAATGCTCTTAGCCACCATGTTATCCACCTCCCATTGGATAACATGGCTAAGAACTGCTCAGGGCAGCTGTTACTTTTTGGAGATATTCGCGCTTATCTCGAATATTTCCAAAAGTTGATAATAGGAGATAGCGATGTTAGCGACTGTTTCCAGTCGCTAACATCTTGGCATGCCCACTTTGCATGTCATTAGTGATAAATATCACTCACATGCAAAGTGGGACCCAAGATGGTCGCTATCTCCTACTAGCCGTCGCTAACTGGTGTTAGCAACAGCTAGGTAATACACATATAATTTTATCTCCGCGAAGCGGAGCGCTGTTACAGATATATATCTTGTTTTTGAACGTTAATTTCTCAAAATGCACTGAAGCACATATATTGAGACATAGCAAAGGCACATCGGGCTACCAGTCCCTAATATTTTACCAAGTTTCGTGCAAATCCATTCAGCCGTTCGATTATTATTATTATTATTTTTTTTTGCCCCGCGGGGCCCTTTTAAAACCTCCACATCAAACCTAGGGGGTCAGCGAGGATCTACTATGCCCCCTTATGGTCATCAGCCGTTCGATTATTATTATTATTTTTTTTTTTGCCCCGCGGGGCCCTTTTAAAACCTCCACATCAAACCTAGGGGGTCAGCGAGGATCTACTATGCCCCCTTATGGTCATTTGCCCCTTCGCTTTGGCCTCCTCTTGTCTCTCGATCCTACCGAGAGACAAGATGGCGGCCGCTACGTACTGTTTGGAATGTTTACAGACACCGGAGAGCCAATCAGCTTCGCTTCGCAAAGCTCCGTAACGCGAAAAGTACGCGAAGCGGTGCGCTGTTACAGATATATATCTTTTTTTGAACGTTAATTTCTCAAAATCCACTGAAGCACATATATTGAGACCTAGCAAAGGCACATCGGGCTACCAGTCCCTACAATTTTGCCAAGTTTCGTGCAAATCCATTCAGCCGTTCGATTATTATTATTATTATTTTTTTTTGCCCCGCGGGGCCCTTTTAAAACCTCCACATCAAACCTAGGGGGTCAGCGAGGATCTACTATGCCCCCTTATAGTTATTTCCCCCTTTGTTTTGACCTCCTCTTGTCTCTCGATCCTACCGAGAGACAAGATGGCGGCCGCTACGGACTGTTTGGAATGTTGACAGACGCCGGAGAACCAATCAGCTTCGCTTCACAAAGCTCCGTTGCGCGAAAAGTACGCGTCCTGGGCCGCTGCCCAGTCCGCTGTTACAGATATATATCTTTTTTTAAACGTTAATTTCTCAAAATCCACTGGAGCACATATATTGAGACCTACAAAAGGCACATCGGGCTACCAGTCCCTACAATTTTGCCAAGTTTCGTGCAAATCCATTCAGCCGTTCGGGCTAAAAGTGAGGCCAACCGCCCTATGGAAAACTCAATGTTAAAAACACGTTTTGGGACCCCCCTTTTTTCTCGACCCCCCCTGGACGAAACCCCCCCCAATTTTCAGGGGCTGCTCAGAAACAAAATGTGCCATTTTCCTGAAAATTTCAGCCAATTCCGTCCACAAACGCCAAAGTTATTAGACATAGAATTTTCAAAAAACCCATAGAGAAAAAATCCTAACTATATATACCTACTGGCGACCGCCAGTAGGTAATATATATATATATATATATATATATATATATATATATATATATATATATATATATATATATATATATAACCTACTGGCATACGCCAGTAGGTAGTTGCAGTTTCGATTGTAAATATGGAAAATCTTCAGGCAACATATTGGTCAATCAAAAATGATTGGACCATAAATTAACGATAGTAATACTAGACCCAATGTACCAGTATTCTACATAAAAAGCTCAATATTATTAATACAAAATATTAAAATGAAGGCTCAAATTTTGAGAATCATGAAATCAGAAAAATATACATCAAATGACAAAAGAATATGACACAATAAGGACAAAAATATAATGAGACAGTATCACAATGAAGTTAATGCAACTGTAGAAACCTCAATATTGTTTTCACACAGTGAAATATGAATCATCAAGAAAATAAATATAACTTCAGACTATACACAAACCATACACATAACTATACACATAACAAGCCAAATAAAATTATAAAGAACAAGGAAAAACAATTAATTGATAAAGTAATACTATGTTGGTTCTTCAGAAAATCGACTCGCGTTTCGGAGAACATTGTGCCTTCATCAGGAAACCTACATTGTGGAATCAACCAGAACCAAACTACAACAGATGTCTTTGCATTTATATGTACTTCGAAGGAGAGACACTTGGGAGCAGTAAAAAATTCTGGAGCAATAGATTCTTGTCAAATGACGAAAAATCAATGAGTATGATATAGATGAATCCAATGAGGCGTCGAGGATGTCAACACTAAATAAAACAATGGCTTTGATCGGTAGCGTAGGCTACTCAATCAATGTAGTGCTCCAGAGGAATCGATCCTAAGGTGAAGGTACAGCCTCGATTCTCAAACGTATGAGACACGAAGACTTCAACTGGGTGTCTTTGTGAGGGAATAGCTCCAGGCTTGAGGCCTCTACTCACTATTTGTAGTTTTGACCATGTTTCAATAGTAAAAGCATTTTTTGAAGTGCCTATATCTTTGAAGCCGTTTGACAAAACTTCATAAAATATTCCAAAAAAGTTGTGCCAGTGATTCTTGTTGCACATGGAAAGTTTCGGGTTGATTAATAACTTCAAAACTACTGAACAGATTTAGTCAAATTACAAAAAGCTCTATTTCTGCACCAAGATCTAGCTTTCTGTCAAATTTGGTGTAATTTCATTCAGCAGTTCAGACTGTAGTTGTGTCTAAAATCCCGACGGAAAAATTGCATTAGGAAAATGTGTTGTGGGACCCCCCTTTTACTTGAGCCCTACTTCATGAATCACCCCAAAAGTTTCTGGACAGCAGCTGAAGCAAGTGGTAACATTATTAGAAAAACAAAAAATGCTTTTTCTATGGAAACTAGGATCTAACTATAACTACCAACTGGTGACCGCCAGTAGGTAATAAAAAGAAAAGTATATATACATATATAAAAGAGCTGATATATATATATATATATATATCTATATCTATACTACTATTATAAAGGAAGAACTTTGAACCTTTGAGGCGGGTAAACTCGGGAACCACAGCGCCAATCCACACACCCGATACATCGTTGTAATCGTCAGGGTGTGCAGATGGACATAGGCTATATAAACGTAATAAATATACGTTATTTAAAAAATGTACAGAAAAAAAAAGTAGTCCCTTGGAAGAAGCACCGGCCGCGACGTGCGTGCCCGACGTGAGGAGCGCGGGGAGGAGCAGCGTCCAGGAGCGCGAGGAGGACCGGCGGACATGGCGCGGGGAGGAGCGTGAGGAGCGGCGGACAGGCGGTGAGGAGCGGCGGACAGGCGGGGAGGAGCAGTGAGCGGCGGATTAGGTAGGTTATTTATTTAGGAGCGGTGAGCGGTGGAAAAATGAAGCAAAAATGAAAATCGGGAGCAAGAGGAAGCAAACGGAGCATTACAAAAGTGAGCCAAACGGTGCATTACAGGAGGAAAAAGTTAGGTGTGCAGGTTACAAAAGCGTAGAAAGTAAACATAGAGGTATAGGAGGAAAAAGTGACGTGTGCAGGTAGCAAAAGAAAGCAAACAAAGCATTAAAAAAGTGAGCCAAACGGTGCATTACAGGCGGAAAAAGTTATGTGTGCAGGTTACAAAAGCGTACAAAGTAAACATAGAGGTATAATACTGCAATATATGGAGGAAGGCTCCGGGGGACCCACGGACAACGTCGGGGCGGGTGAGGGCCCTGAAGACTACTTGCTCCCGGACAACGTTGGGACGGGCTGCTACAAAAGCGCACAAAGTAAACATAGAGCTATAATACTGCAATATATGGAGGAAGGCTCCGGGGGACGCACGGACAACGTCGGGGCGGGCGGGGGCCCTGAAGCCTAATTGCTCCTGGACAACGTCGGGACGGGCTGCTAGTATATATATATATATATATATATATATCCACACACAAGGTTGCCCCAAAATGAAGACGCCACCACAGGGAGTTGAAAACACCTTTTAATTTGAGGACCTCACAGCACAATCAAGTGGCAGTCTCTTCTTCCAAAATTGAAAAGCCCAACGCGTTTCAAACATCCAGTGTTCTTGTTCACGGGCTGTGCACAAAGGAAGTAGCGGACAGTCTTTAAGAAACACCTGATAATTTCAAGACCCGCCCCAATGGGCGTGTGCAGCTAGGCACTCTGGTACTTGCGGTTTCTTGACGTCTTCCACAGTGGGTGCCGGTACGTCCTTGATATTATTGGCAAGTATTACCCCAGTGGGTGAGTCAGTAGTTGCCAGCATTGTCGGGCTGTATTAGTAAAATGTCTCTCAACGTGGCTCCCCGCTCCAATGCAGGTGGTGCTACCACGCGCTGGATCTGCATGCTTTGCAGCGGGCGTCTTCGCGGCTGAGCAAGCCGCTAAAAATCCACACACAAGGTTGCCCCAAAATGAAGACGCCACCACAGGGAGTTGAAAACACCTTTTAATTTGAGGACCTCACAGCACAATCAAGTGGCAGTCTCTTCTTCCAAAATTGAAAAGCCCAACGCGTTTCAAACATCCAGTGTTCTTGTTCACGGGCTGTGCACAAAGGAAGTAGCGGACAGTCTTTAAGAAACACCTGATAATTTCAAGACCCGCCCCAATGGGCGTGTGCAGCTAGGCACTCTGGTACTTGCGGTTTCTTGACGTCTTCCACAGTGGGTGCCGCTACGTCCTTGATATTATTGGCAAGTATTACCCCAGTGGGTGAGTCAGTAGTTGCCAGCATTGTCGGGCTGTATTAGTAAAATGTCTCTCAACGTGGCTCCCCGCTCCAATGCAGGTGGTGCTACCACGCGCTGGATCTGCATGCTTTGCAGCGGGCATCTTCGCGGCTGAGCAAGCCGCTAAAAATCCACACACAAGGTTGCCCCAAAATGAAGACGCCACCACAGGGAGTTGAAAACACCTTTTAATTTGAGGACCTCACAGCACAATCAAGTGGCAGTCTCTTCTTCCAAAATTGAAAAGCCCAACGCGTTTCAAACATCCAGTGTTCTTGTTCACGGGCTGTGCACAAAGGAAGTAGCGGACAGTCTTTAAGAAACACCTGATAATTTCAAGACCCGCCCCAATGGGCGTGTGCAGCTAGGCACTCTGGTACTTGCGGTTTCTTGACGTCTTCCACAGTGGGTGCCGCTACGTCCTTGATATTATTGGCAAGTATTACCCCAGTGGGTGAGTCAGTAGTTGCCAGCATTGTCGGGCTGTATTAGTAAAATGTCTCTCAACGTGGCTCCCCGCTCCAATGCAGGTGGTGCTACCACGCGCTGGATCTGCATGCTTTGCAGCGGGCGTCTTCGCGGCTGAGCAAGCCGCTAAAAATCCACACACAAGGTTGCCCCAAAATGAAGACGCCACCACAGGGAGTTGAAAACACCTTTTAATTTGAGGACCTCACAGCACAATCAAGTGGCAGTCTCTTCTTCCAAAATTGAAAAGCCCAACGCGTTTCAAACATCCAGTGTTCTTGTTCACGGGCTGTGCACAAAGGAAGTAGCGGACAGTCTTTAAGAAACACCTGATAATTTCAAGACCCGCGTTGGGCTTTTCAATTTTGGAAGAAGAGACTGCCACTTGATTGTGCTGTGAGGTCCTCAAATTAAAAGGTGTTTTCATCTCCCTGTGGTGGCGTCTTCATTTTGGGGCAACCTTGTGTGTGGATATATATATATATATATATATATATATATATATATATACACATTTATATTTAAGCACAGCCTCACCCACCAATAAACAGCAAGACCGCTACTCGTGGAGTGGCAAATGCTTGTTTTTTAGGTATAGCAGCAACACTATTGTCAATGTGTTTCAGTTATTCTCGAGCCTTGATCTTGACAGTTGATGACATTTTTTATTGCTTTAAATATACAAGAGTGCACATGAAACATAGACATAAAAGACATATTCTCCTCACAGCACGGAACATATTATTTTCTTCAGTTTCAAATATTCAATTATTGTCACTCTTAAATCAATTTTAACAAAAATAATAAATTGGAATACTTGTTGGTCACATCACTCCCTTACTGGGATCAATCATGCTCAAGTAGCCATATCTCCTCCACCTCATACGCAGATGACACGCAGCTGGTCCTGGCCATAAATAGCGATGGAGACATGGTGGCAGAACGTTTTCAAGGAGGCATGCTAGCAATTGGGGAGTGGGTGGCCTCCAATTGTCTTAAGTTAAACTCTGAGAAAACGGAGGTGGTCATCTTTGGACCTCTCTCACCAGGATGGTCTCCGGCTTGGTGCCAGCATCTTTTGGAGTTCCCCCCAAGCCAGCCCCTAAGGTGAGCAACCTGGGAGTGACATTTGATGATGGCCTTAATTTCATGGCCCATGCCAGCAAAACAGCAGCTTCAGCTTGTCATAAATTAAAACTGGTAAATAAAATTATTCCTTTCTTACCTGACCCAGCTGGAAAAACCCTGGTGGTTGCCCTAGTTTTATCTTCCCTGGACTACTGCAACGGACTATTCGCAAATGCGCAGATTCGAGTGATTAACAAATTGCAAACCATCCAGAATGCGGCCGCCAGACTCCTTTCTAAAACATCTAGACTTAAATCTGTTTCAGACATAATAAGGAATTATCACTGGCTGCCGATTCATAATCGAATGAAGTTTAAGACATTATGCATAGTTTATAAAGCACTACACAATCAAGGCCTGCAGTTTCTCAGGGATCAGTTAATTCCATATACTCCCTCTAGAAATCTTCGTTCTGCCACCTTGAATCAGCTAGCGGTGCCACGGACAAAAACGGTTACCTGGGGTGACCGCCGATTTGTGGTGTCGGCCCCTAAGCTATGGAACACTCTTCCACAATCCATTAGGACCAGCCCCTCACTTCTCCTTTTCTGCAAGCGCTTAAAGGCCTGGCTTTTTAATCAATAAAACTGTAGCGAAACACTCTTTTAAGATCGTAGTTGGTTCAGCGCCGAGACGCCTACGGGTATTCGTTCGCGCTTAATAAATATCAATAATAAATAAATAAATAAATAAATAAATATTATGCTTCAAATTATTAAAACAATCGCAAATAGTCATCAGCGCAATTAATTAAACTTGGCCAAATTAGTGAGGCCTCTCTAGCTCAAGTGGGTGCACATCCCATCATTTGACTAATAAGCATCAAAACATTTCAATAAACGTCAAACCAAGTAGTTATATTCACTCAAATGTTCCAGTCCTTCCACTTCACAAATCAATTAAGTAGTCCAATGATTTACACAGCAAGTACCTAAAAGAGTAATCATATAAACACAAAAAACATTAGATTCAAAATGGAATAAAACACTAAGAGAGCATCAAATCCTAATAGTAGCATAATAGTAGCATAATGTGGCCCAATTAATACATAACAGGTGTATATACAACTTTTCATCCATGTTTAAGTCCCTTGCCTCTTTTGTGTCCAATGATATAATATATCTTGATTCAAGTCTTTGTAGTCTTCTTTCCTAATCTCACCCTCGTATGGTAGCTGGGATGGAGTCTAGAACACTGTGCTTCAATCTTTTTTTAACTCCCCAGGTGATTCTGGAAGTGCCGTGCAACTGGATAATTCAAAACATTCTTTTTTATTGAGCTCAAAGGTTGAAGTATTCACTTATGTACTTGCAATGTTGAGCTTCCTATATAAACCACAGGGCAAGGGTATTGGAGCATATAAACTGGATAGTCACTCTTAAATCTAAGGCAACTTTTTAGTTCAATTTTCGTTTTAAAGGGTGAATCAAAATGTGTTTGATGTTCCCCTGTTTACAAGCCCTGCAATTACTACACTTTGTGAAGCCTTCTTTGAGTTTTAGCCAAGACTCCATTTCCACTGTTATAATGCTCCTAACTCCGGTCATCAAAGTTCCTATAACCGTGTCGCTCCTCACTGGGGGCCAATAACACTGGCGTAACGAAACTTGAGGGGGCCTCCCTACAAGGCACATGGAGGGGCCTCCTCCGGGCTCAATCTGGAGCTCTGCAACCAGGGTGCTGTGCTGATGGGGCCCCCTGGAGCTTGGGGACCCCCCGCCCGCAGGGGCTGCGGGGGCCTGTGTTATGCCCCTGGCCAATATTTATTAAGGGCTGCCCTTACAGATTTTTGTTGGTTTTGATATGTGCTTAGGAAGCAACACACATTATTACCTCTTCTCACTTTTCTGGTTTTAAACAGAGCATTTTCCATTTTCATATCCCTCACTCTCAGAAGGGCTTGAATTAATATGCCATCATTATATTCTCTATTCCCGAATCTCTCTATAATTTCCCCTTCTAATCTCTAATGCTGTTATCGATTACTACAGACTCTTCTCGCATTAACTCTCCATATGGTATGCTGATTTAGAGAGTTTCTGGATGGAAACTGGTTGTGTGCAATATATTATCTAAACAGTTGACATTCTATACAATGAAGTACCCTCCTTAATTAGGACTTTTACATCTAAAAACTTCAATTCAGTTTAACTCATGTTATTCGAAAATGCTAAATTCAAATAATTCCAATTAGTTCCTGCCACACATGTTTCATCTTTCTCTTGGCTGCCTTTCCAGATTACAAATATGCAGTCCCCAAGACCAAGATGAAGAAATGCCGGGCATTTTTCCTATCCCGTTGCCCATGTCTTTTTGGGAGCAGGGCTACCCAGCGTCTTTCGCCCACGGTTGCCGTGGGTGGGAAAAGTATTTTGATCCTGTTCCCACCTGTATTCACTGTGTGCAAGAGCAAGGACTAATGCTGGCCACCCTGCAGCACAGAACTGCTATGTCATGGCATGCATACAGGGGGATGGCAGCGGCCACGGGGCTTTGGGGCTCCTCCCAAGACCCCCAGCAAAAATGAGCCCTGTTGATGCCTAAAGTTGGAATGGGTGAACATTTAAAAAAAGGAGATACCTGGCATTTTTCCCCATTGTGGCCACATCAAAGGGTTGCCGCCGGCCCCGATCTGCTGGGAGCCTAGAGCGCCACATAACCCCTAGCTTGCGCATTTTAAAATGTGCATATTCCTCTTCAGCTGCCCAAGAGGTGGCAGGTTCACCAACAATGTATTAAAAATGGTTGTGGGACTGCAGGAGCATGTCAGTCACACAGGAGACTCACTGAAGTTTTTCTTTTTTAATTGATGTATTTGATTATGTTAATCAAAACCGAGGTATTTGATTATGTCAAAGGTGACCTGAAAAGTAATATCACCCGTAATATGACAGATTATTTCATTTTTTTATGTCATCGGTGATTTAATGAGTGAAGGCATGAGCAGTGTAATGAATGGTTATGATTATGGTGATCTAAAGGCTAATGAAAATTAGGTATATTTTTTGTAATGTCAGTTACCTACTGATGTTAGTAGACACGCTGAAAGACTGTTTCTTTGATTGCACTACAACTACCAGAAACCCCTGCCTGAAGAACACTGCAGGTGGGTCTACACCGCTTGCAAGAATGCTTTCTTCTACCGGAGGGCAGGACATGCTGAAAAGCTGTGTCTGTGCCACTACAGCTACTGGAGGACACTGTGGCTAGAGTGTTTAAAAGGGTGCTTTCTTCTCCAGCCACGCAGGACACTCTGAAAGATCGTGTATGTGCCTGCTACAGCTTCCAGAAACCCTTGCCTGAAGGATACTGGGGGCAGAGATACAGTGCTTGAAAGGGCACTTTCTTCTCCTCCTTGGGTCTCATCTTGGTCTGTGACCTGACTATTCCTAACCAGCATAGGTAAGCATGAAGCCACATCTAACATCATTCCTAATTCTGCTTGCAACATCACTACCACTGCTATCAACAGCATCCTTAAGCGGGCCATAGGGGTTGCCACTAAAGTGATTGTGCTCATGGAACGAATACTTTTACTTGAGTCCACGGGCATAGTTATTCATCAAGCTACATTGGACCTAACTGAGACTGGCCCTGCCTATTGCTGTGTTGGGTCGGATCCTTGTGAACCCAAAAAACTGAGCTGTGTCTCTAAATGCTCATTCCCTATTGCACCGGTCACTAAAAACAGAACAAAAAGGGCAACTAAACCAGTAACAGCAAACAGACATCTGAGGCTGCTTTTACTGAGGCTGCTCCCACCTCTGCTTCAGATACCACAGAATCATGCTTTTTAAAGTGTGTTGTGATAAATTCAGTACGATTCTGAAAGATAGTTTGCGACTGATTATAAAGCGTTTGGATCATATTGAGTAATTTCTACTTGCTGCTAGATTCTTAAAGTCTCATGAGTTTAATGCTTCAGCGCATCAGATGGAAAAACGCAACAGACAGTTCCTCCCCCTAACAGAGAAGGTGGCCTCTGGTTGAATCCACCAGCCTTGCCGCACACTGTCGCTTCACACAACACATCTCCCTGTAAAGATAAATCATGCTCATAATTCACCAAATCAAAGTCATACAGGAGGAGTGCATACACTGGCCTACCTGCTCAGCAAACACAAAGTACCTTTAACAGGCAAGACTTTATCACCCTTGGAGCGCCTGGCACAAGCGACTGTCCCAAGAAGCATCAAACTGAGTCTTCTGCCTGTCCATATGGACTGGTCATGGTGGGTGTACCACCACTCAGAGGCAATTAAGGGGAAACGGGGGAACAAACGTCAAATAAAGTCATCATTGGCTCTCTACTAAGGGACGTTTTGGCAAAGTAAATAGTAACTAGATCCTAATGAGAAGGAGAGTGAGTTGGATGGGTCCATCTTTTTAAAACCTACCCGGAGACTGCATCATTGTCAATTTCAGGAACCCATTTATGTAAGCAACCTTTTAGAATATAGAAACTGTAATGTTATTAATCAGGGGAAAATCAGGACACTAGCACTGGGGTACTTTAACAAACCTCCAATTTCTTAAACCATTTATTGTAAAGCCATGTCTTATACCCCAGGCTCAGTTAGCTTTAATGGAGAGCTTTTACAACAAGGTGGTATCCTGCCCTTAAACAACAGGCATGAAGATAAATGATTGACTTGAAATATTATCCACTGATTGCATTGTTGTCTGCAAAATGAGCAATCAAGGTTATACTGGAAATTGTGCTTGGGTGAACAATTGTATGTATCTCTGTCTGCCTCTCTGGTGAGTTGGAACATTTCAGGAATCAGAGCAAAACTTGATTTACCTGATTGGCAAATGTTGAATGATGAGTATGATGTAATCATCTTCCAGGAAACCTGGTCCACTGCCCTGTTGTCATGTAATGGGTGTGCACTATTGTATCCTGGCCACCCCTACGTGTGCTGGGCGGACAAGGGGTGGACCTTCAATATGGATACAATTATCAGTAAAGTTAATTTTGAACCCTTGTAGAGACCTGGAGCACTGAGATCCAGGTTTTATCTATAAGGGGGTATTTTCATTTTAATTTCTTTAAAAAAGAAATTATAATAATGATTTTCTGTATTGTGTTAATAATAAATTTCAAGACTTATTTAATCTTATAGACAAATTAAAGCATAGTCATGGCTTATCAACACATCGGTTTAATGCCATTTTATGTAGTGATTTTAAGACAAAAATGTTCACAAACACCCCATCTCAGCCCCCATTGTGGGGGACATGCCTGGTAGCCGCAGTGATCATAGGGGGCTGGAACTTGCACATTACATTGTTGCATATGACCTGATCGATATGATTAAATTTATTCATTGTGATCCAGGCAATATTTCATCATACCATTAACGGGGCAATGCTTCTTTTGTCACCTGTGGTTTTTTGTCACTTAGGGTATTGAGTCATCTCTTGATAGGGGAAATATTGGACACTAATTATGGGGAGCATAATCATATAGCAGCATAATTTTTATTTCCAATTAGCACTTACCAGTGCCTTAGCCACTCGATCGTACAGCCTAAACCTTAACATAATGGCTTCAGTCTGTCTTGGCATCTCTCAAACCCGAACAAGTTTCTTTCATGTACTCTCAAGAACATCCTGAGATTGTTTGTAACATGCTTATCTGAAGCTGTCATCTGGTGCTGTGGTTTAATTGCTTTTGAGGGAATAGGCCATAGTATTCAGTCTGCTCTTTTAAAACCTATGCACAAAAGAAAAGGTGGCCTGAAGTTGTTCAGTCAACCAAGTTCTCACCCAAATAGATGTTTGCACCTAGCTTTATTTTCCACATCAAAGGATACAATGGCAGTCAGGATCTCCCACTGACTGTAGAAAGTTCTAAATGAAAGAAAATGTGACATTAACAGTGATAACTGGGAGCACCTGGATTTTGTTGCCAATATAAGAAACCATAGGCTCTTTTGGTTTACCTTTAATTAATTAAATTAAACTGGTGTATGATCGCAAAACTATGCCGTGTAGCCACATTACTGGTGCTCATTTCAAGTCGATCTGTAGCTCACCCCCATATGATGATCTATTGTCCTTTTTGTGAAACAGGCTGGATTCAAGAGAGACTCTTACTTTTGAACTAAATGAAGTGATTGATGTGTTGTTCCAAAGTCCCAAAGGTAAAGTTCCTGACCCAATTAGTTGCCAATTGACTTTGAAATGCAGCCTAGATCTATGGTCGCCATTGCTGGCCTGTTTTTTAAAAACTTTTGTCACATCTCGATTGTCAAGCTCATGGACCACTTCTATCATAGTACCTATTTTAAAAAATATAGTCATTTAGAGCCAAGGTCCTATTGGCCAATTCCCCATATCAATAAAACTGCAAAGGATCTGGGAAGAATAATATATAACAAAATATGGGACTAGACAAAGCTTAACTTCCGTACGGCTTATACTTTCCCAAAAAATCCTATGCATTTGTTGGGCAACATAAACATTAAAACTGTTGAGACTGACTCCAAGCACACCATCCGGATGTGTTGGCCTTAGTTCTGCTAGCTCGCAGTACACCATCTGTAACCCTAACCTGACATGGTAACAAATTGAGTGTGCAACCTCAGAACATGACATCCTTGACTCTCCAAGGAAATCATTGTAACGGATCCAGAACCCTTTAACTTAGTTACTTATGCATACCCAAAGAGACATGCAAGAAATACACAACATGCAGTTTCAGTATTTATTGAAGCAGAGTGATTCTTGAGTAAAATATGTGCTCTGCAATAATCAATAGAAGTTAACAGAATGATGTCATTTGCATTACTAGAATGGTGAAAAAGATAAAACAGTTCAACCATTTTGCCGATTACAGAGGATATATACTTGCATACAAGGACTGTAATATATTATACTCCTACCTAGCACTTATAAACCTAGTATGCCTAGGGAGGGGGTGAATCTGCCAAATCCCTTACGGGTGATCTAACACTTCATTTCCTGTGGGTAAGTGTCATCAGGCGGCCCGTCCTGCTGGAGAGCTGGGAAGCATCACTTGCCAGAGGTAAACAGGAATTAGCTGGGCTGGAATTCCGGCATGTGGGTGAACTCTTAGTGCAAGCGAAATGCTCCTTTGTCTGATATTGTATATAAAGTAAACAGCATCCACGTTTCCATGCCGAAGCCCCAGTTAGGCCATTATTGTTTATTCTATTGTGATAGCTCTGTTGCCAAACGACCATTAAAAAAGAACAAAGAACATCATTTTGCATAATGCACTTAGCCCTTGTACAGAGTGTTCAAGGTATTTGATAGTGTGCCTACAAAGTAGAAATGTAAGCAAAGACTAGTTTCAAGAATATTATCCTACACTTGAACGCAAATGAATGTGTTTAGGAAAAGAAGGCAACCTAAACTCTTGAGCATGTAAAATGGTGTTTCTAAACAGGCCTAATGTAACCACATTAAGACATCAGTGATCCATGCCAGCACTGGTTTTGGGTGATCTAGGTACTCTGTAGCAGATGCTCACATTTAAATCTTATAATTGGCAAGTAACCCATTGTGAAACACTGCCCTTTGTACCTAGCATTTATGGACTTAGCCTCAGCATTTGACAATGTCATCCATACAAAATTATGGTTGCTCTTTTTAGATCACAACCTAGAAATGCCCTTGGTTCATTTCCTGCATGTGTTAAATGAGTAACATACAGGTAAAGTTAGATTCTGCCCCAATAAGGAGACATCAGATTTTTTCCCAATATTGCGGGGGGTCATCAGTAGGACGTTCCTGCCCCCCTCTTGTCTTGTATTATACATCAATAATCTGAGTTCCTTCTTGAAAAAGGTTTGCGTTGACATCCTTATTATTCATCACCCCTGTACTGGTGTTACTATACACGGACGGCAGAGTGTTAACTGTCCATACCCGTAGGGCAATACCTCGTCTTGCAAGCAACTTCATACAGTTCATGGCAGACCTTGACCTGTGTACAAACTTCACTAAGCCCCATGTAAAGGCCTGTGTTTCTAAACGCATGAGAAGGCACACCTTGACAGTGGGCAATAACAAGCATGATTGTGTCAATTGTTTCCCAAATCTTGGTGTGAACTTTGACTCCTCAGGAAGTTGGTCACCTAATATCTTAAATAGACAAATGAACCTTAGTTAGTCAGTGGGTACCCTTTCAAATTTACCATGACCAACAGGAGGTAAAAAGGGTTTTAACATAGCTGAAGATATTTAAGAATCAATTCCTTCCTGCTGCCCTTTATGGGGCAAGGTTGAGGAGCCATGCAAAGTGTGGGGCGCTATTGGCTGAGGAAAACAGATTTTGTGGGTGGCTACTCTTGACTCCCCCCCCCCCCCTTCCCAGCTCACTTTATGTGTAATGCGCAATTAGGGCTGCCATATTTAGAGGATTGTTCAAAATGGATGAAAAAGGCTTATGAATGACAATATGGCTAAATTCCAGGCCAATATCACAGACTGTCTCTTGTGCGATAACGGCCTTAAACTCCCCTGCTTGCCTATGTTAGACATAGTCTTGCTGAGCTGGACCAGCATCCCCTTTTTGACAACTCTTCATATATTTCTATAAAAGAGAAAAAAAAATGGAATGATCCTTCTTTGAAAAACGGCTTCTAAGAAGAGAAAGCAAAAATGTATGCACACTCATTGTAAGGTCCTACACCTTGCGTAAGCCTTGCCCTGTCCTCAGCTATACCTAACAACAGCATTAAGCAGTTGGGAGAAGCCTTCACTGTTTGACTTTAGAGCAAGGACTGTGATATTTCTATTGTATTTCCCCTAGGCCACTACAGCACGCCTACTCTATATTCATGCCCATGTGATGAGGTTTCAGAACTGAGGTTTCCGAACAGTCCTTGCTGTATTGCACCTTCTTTTGTAAATAGTATGTAATTCTTACTGGACAATTCTTACTGCCTCTTCTTAAGAAACATACATTTGTGAAATGTAGAGTTGCCCTTTGCTATCTCCGGCTACTAAATAACGAGAAGGCTATTTTTGGATAAGATGTTTTCTGAAATCTATAGTTTTTAGTACGTTGCAAACTGATGCTTTTATGATATTGCAATGTGCAGCTTCTTAATTTATATGTGCATTTTTATTTTCAGTATGTTATTCTATTTTTGTCATTATGTCATAATATTGCATGCTATTTTATGTATGTCTCTGATATGTGAATAAAGATGAATTTTAATTGAATTGATGTTAGTATAGTACCTCCAATTCCCATTACAAAGGCGTTACCAGCTAATATTTGCAATGTTGTTATCATATAAGTGAGCAAGTGCCCAGAGTTTGTATGTGGCTCTGTCTTCTCATACTTTGCACTCTAGTCCCATGCTCCTAGACCCTCAAGGCTGGTTCTTCATCCTTCCCAAATCATTCAAATTGGCCTTTTACACACCTTGCACCCAGAGCTTGTTAGCATGACCTTCACATTTGACTGATGTTTTTCAGGTGCAGGATGCAGTCTAGGGACTTTTGGGTGCAAAATATGCCCTTGCGTTGCAGCCATGTCAACCAAAATGCCACAGATCATATTTCAATAGCATTAGTGTAGACAAAGTGGTGTAGCTGCTTAAATAGTTTCACCTATATCAATGATTCTTAGGGCCTTATTACGATCTTGGGTGGACATAACCGTTGCAGAAAAGGAACTGCTCGAACTTACTTCGGCAGTTTCAATGGCACTATTATGATGTGACCGCCAATAGGGTGGTCGCGAGCCTCCATTTCTCAATGGAAGCTTCTGCAGTGGGACTTTTGGCAGTCGCAAGCCTCCATTTGTCAATGGAAGCTTGTGGAGCAGGCGTAAAAGGCCTGCAGCACAAGCTTCCATTGACAAATGGAGGCTAGGAAACATCTCAGCACCTGTGGCAGGCACTATGTTGTGCCTTCTACATGGTGCATTGATGTTGGGGCCCAAGAGCAGAGGCAGTGGAGGGAAGGGGGCCCTACTAGGGGCCCCCAAAAACAATTTCTGACAGCAGTTCCATGTCGGAAAGCCCGACATGAAACTGCTGTCGGAAAGTGCCATCATAATCCGGATAGCGGAGCCAAGCCTGGCTCCGCCTTCATTGTGGATTATGGATGGCTTCCAACTCACCCAGGTGCTCCTTGAGCCCATCAGAAGTGTCGCGTACGGTCCCTCCACCCGATGCCTCCGCCCGCCGCATCATAATGCGGCAGGCAGATGCTGTGTGAGATGTTGGTGGGTTCGACATCGACAAGGCATCAGTGACTAACCCCCCAACATCATAATGAGCCCCTAATGTCACTTATCCTAATTGTCTAACTTGTCTTATGTATTCAACAATACATGCTGCACATCTTGCAAGGAAACCACAGTGCAAAATGGTTCCAAAAAATATTTTCTATGATCAGTAGACAAAGTTCTTCCCAAGGACAGCAATAAAAGCGCAAATGTGCCAGTCACCCAAATCAAAAAGTCTCATACACAATAAAAAAAAGGCCATAAAGTAAGAGCTTTTAGCACGAAATGATTAAAGTATGTCAAAATTGCTGATTAAAAGGGAGGGAGACTGCAGGAGTATTTCCTAACACAGGCAATGTCAGACAGCGTGGTCTTGAGTTATCAGAGTGACATGTAATTCAATACACGCCAGGCCATCATAACATGCATAGCGTCCAAGGTCACAGTGAAAAAAGTTAAACCGTTCATAACTTGAGGATCTCTGTCTAATCCCAAACTGAGAGCTGACGAGAACCAATCTCACGAAGGTCTTCAAATGTACACCATTAAAAAGGGAGCCCCAGATATTTCTCAGAAGCTAAAATGTAAAGATATCAATGGAGGTATAGAATGTACCTAAAGTAATTATTGCACCTACCAAGATGCACTGCTGTGATACTGCACTGCAACTAATCCATGTACTGGAGACCAGTTCTCTGTACTACCAGAGCTGAGAAAATGCACACAATAAGAACACAGCAGGTGGAGAAAAACTATTAACCACTCTCTGGTGGTGAACAGAAGAAATCAGAAATCAGAACACGGGTGGGTTGTTTAATACCTACCAAAACGTGTGTACTTGATGGCTCAAATGAGCAGAATTGATTACCTAATGCAACACAAAATGGATTTAAGAGTTCTGCCTACAACATGTGTCCTTGATGGCTCGAATGATCAGATCTGACTGCAGAGCAGCAGGAATAAAAATATTAATTGAACACACAATGTGTACATCTCCCAACACATGCCCCAAGGGTAAATTGAGCAGAATATGTATGGTTCATAAAATATGTGTAATTGACCCTGTTTAGAAAAATCTATAACAAGGGCCAAACCAAGGCACAGGTTTAGAAAGATTTTGTATTGCTTTTGTGTCACTTTTTTGACGCATCCCCACTTTGCATCATGGAGGCATTTTAAGGGTGGTGCATGAGTATTCCTGATGCTGTATATCCACCTATAGATTTTGATGCAAAACCATATTTACAAAGAGTTGCAGACATATGTTTTCACCAAAATGGTGCACCTGTCTGAGGCTGGTGTACTGAGGAGAAACACATACAAAGAGGAAAAAGCCTCCAGGATATTTTTTGTGAAGAAGATACCCCTTTCTGAACAGAACTATCCTGATCATAATGCAGGCACCCTTGCACCAGAGCGCAAAGGTTGCCGGCACAGCCACTAAGCAACCCACACTGCTTCAGCATAAGGAGAGAGCAGAACTGATCCTTTACTTTGCAAACATTGCTGGGTGTCAACTTCACTTGTTGTGCTGTGTTTGTGTGAAATGTTTGTAAATCCACACCCACGTTTTTCATAAACTGTGGTCAACTCTGAAAGATAATCATGAACATAAAAACTATGTAGAAAAAAAGAGTACAAAATTAGCCTTGCTACCAGCCAAAGTGAATACTAACAGGGTAACAATTTGTTTTCGGAATCCAACATAGAAAGAAACTGGTATAATAGTGCAGACATGCTAGAAAGGTAAAGATGTGGCACCAAGGTCCTGTTTTAAGGATCATGATCGGAGTCCTTGAAAATTATGTTAGAGGGCAATTATTCACTAAATTTGTTCAATCAAAACATTGGTTACTGTGTTCAGATTATAAGCCCATCTGTTTCCCTTTATGTCAATATCGTGTCCGTACTTCCCCTTCTGGGATTGGTCAACATCTGTTCAATGATCATTTATTGCATATCATTATGATGGTTCATCAAGGTTAGGCTATTGAATCTGTACCCATGATGGACACGCTGTTGATCATTTCTTGTGGTGTTCTACCATCATGTCTTTCCCCCGTACATATTCAGCATTACCTACGGCACAGTTGCTAGTGAACAATTAGCCTAAAGCCTGGCGTCCACCCACTTCCTCAGTCATTAACTCTAAGCTGATAGCAACAGTGCATAGCCTTTTAGCAGTGATGTCATGTTGTGCTTTTTTGCTTAGAATCTCCTATGGGACTATAATTGGAAAATACAACCTTTGGGGTAACACAATAACTTCCTATCCACACTTAACCAATTTGTACGCATCTTTCACACGACAAAACTTGGATATTATTTTATTTTTGGACAGCTTTGTGCAGATTTATCACACAATACCAAATGTATTTATATTTTATGACTGCATGCGCTATTAGTATTTACGAATAGCAACAGGTTACATGCCTAAAAAGATTATACACTGCTGTCGGTACAGAATTCAGGTTAGGATTGAGGTAAGACTAAGGGTTAAGAGTAGGGAAGAGGTGTATTAGTGTCATTGCACCCTAAGTTTGGCTGAGGAAAATGGCATATTATTCTCAGACACTTCAGGGTATCTTTCACCCTTATTATTATTTGCTTGTTCTCTATATTTACCTTGCAGTCTTGAAAAAGCAGGCCCATCCTGTCGAAAACGTGACAGCTCCATTTGTATATTTGAGACTAATAATGGAATTGTATATTTGAATGAATAATGGAATCTCTTACAATTTACAATTAAAGAAGCTTTGTATTCAATAAGAGAAGTATCCACTGAATTTGATAAGTGAGCATTTGAAGAAAAAGACATTACATAAATAAATACACACTTGACATATTAACATTTCTTCTACTTCTTTGAGGGAGACAAGAGGGAAGCAACATAACGTCTGTATTATTTTAATTTGGGGAGGGGGATGAGGGCCAATTACATCATCTATTTGATACTGATATGAAAGAGTAAATTCAAAGACATTGCAAATGATAAACCATGAATTTGAAATGGTTAAATAAATTATAGCCAAGGCCAGCACTACATTAAGCACTCCAGACAGGTGTCCTAGAGCACCATTGCAAAAGGCTGCAAGAGGGTGCCAGACTGAAAAAAAATGAGCCTAAGAAATTACCTTGCTGTGGGACGTTTGGGCAGAAGTGCCTACGGTGCAAAGCAAATTATTCATGGATGCTCTTAAAATTATTGCACTGTAGCTGGTTAAATCATAACACTACAAAATAGATTAGGAGGTTCTTGCATATTTGAAAAACACACAAAACCAGAAATTGAACAATTGAAGAATCATGACATTGCTCACTCCACAGGATACCATAACACCACATGTATATAGGCACCACAGGCCTTATGTAGGAAATTTCCATTCATAAAAAGTGGTTGCAAATTGCTCTTTGATATTATAAAATTACGACTCACAGTGGGTCGAAAACCAACCTACCACAGGCTTATTCCTACTGTACTTCATGAGGTACAGTCTCAAAATTGGACTCACTATGATTGAATGTCATCACAGTGATAGTAGTCTTATGGGGTCAACCGACCACCATCTTTGTGATCACTCTTAAATTTAGCAAACTTTTTTTTATAACACAGCCTGTTTTCCTTAAAGAAAATGAGACTGCTTTCAAAAAAGTTTCATCGGTTTTGACAGCTTCAGTTCCCCTGCAATGGTGGAGGAGCGTTGCCCCACCGGCTCAAAGCCGGCAGCTGAAAAATAAAACAATATTTTACCACTGTTTTATTTTTCAGCTGCTGGCTCTGAGGAGCGTGTGCAGGGAAGGGATGGGCTGGGCCATGGAAGGGTGGAGGAGGAGTGGTAGATGTGCACTTCTAAGTGCTCATGTCTGTTTGTTCGGCCGCCTCAGGCCTGCCAAACAGACATGTGCATTTAGGATTTTCCACCGTATTCTATAGTTGGGTGGGGAAATGGCACAGACTCCCTGTGCCTGAGCGGAGCGTCAAACCAGCCCACTCAGTCCAATCCTCGTGCTGCTCTCATAGTATGAAAGCAGTCTCTGGATTGGAAGGGGTCTGTCCCAGGCAGCAGGAGGATAGACGCAGCCGTAGGATATGGGGCAATTTTATCCCCCCCACACCGCGGTTAAACATGGAGGGGCCTACATGAGTTATACAAATCACCTTTAGGATAGATCCTTCCAGGTGTCACTGCTGTTCTATTGTGCAGAGTGTTTCGGGGCATACAACCTGTAGCATGTATCATAGTCAAATAATAGATTGCTGGAAAAGAGCTGAGGGTGATATGAGCCACCTTGTTGAGCTAAGCCCAGGTTTGCAAATCGAATTCTATCCTTAGATAAATTTGCTGGGGTGCACCCTAGTTAGAATTGGACTGCATAAGTGTGATAACAAATGTAATGTTAGTAGTCCGTTAATAACAGTGCGTTGCAAAAAGGGCTGACCTGGAATTGTCATACTAGTCATACTAGTTATAAACCATGTTTAGAACATAAACATTTGAATACTTTTATGCTTTTCAGAATCTGACAACAAAAAACGTTTTAGATCAGTTTGATACTAATATATTTTAAAGGATCTGGGGAAAAATACATTTATTTAGAGGAGGATAATTGATAGCAGCAGCACTTTATTTCTGTTGTTCAGTCTACATATTACCAAATGGAAACAAAAGTATATAGTATTCCTCGAGATTTTTCAATGAGTTCCTTCCCTCTTTAACTTACGTTTAATTATTGAAGTATGGTTTTAGTACTTCTGAAATTATACAAAAATTACAAGAAAACATTTGGTTATATTAATTAATAATCGTAGGCCAGTAAAATAGCTGTAGTCAAAATGTAAAACATTAACAAAGTGTGGATGCAAAGTTCCCTATAATTGCACAAAGCAAAAAGCAAAACAAGGGTAAAATAGAAAAACAAATCTAGGAAGGCTTCCATATTTAGACCACTGAACTTGGCTCAAAAAGAGCCTTTTCGTGTGTTGTTTCTTTCAGATTTTATATGTTATACTTTTCCACAGCCAGAATACTTAGAGAAGCAAGCCATATGGTACTTCTGGGTTTACCACTCAGGTAGTAGGCCAAGGGAAGATGAGTCAGACTTGGAATCACACATTTCCAAGGAACTGAGAGAACAGGTTTTGAAGGTGCACTATTGCCCAGTCTTTTCCATCCGTTCTGGAAAAGGAACAGGAAAATCATTAGCACACTATCAGGTCATAAAGGTGAACCATGCTAAGAAACCAGACAATGCTTAGAACTTACTTGGAGATCTGTGCTGAAGATTATGAAAAACGTTCTACTAGGAAAAAGTCTATACCCGGCAATAGGCCTTTTGGTTTACCAGGAGGACGTACGAGTACTGGATAAAAAGAATAGAACATCAGACACATAAAGTCACTATAATAAGTGCATCCAGCAGTATCACAAGTCCCATTCCTAGAGTAGTTGGGGGAAGAAAAACACTAAGCACTGAATGGTTGTTCTAGGAAGGCATCTGCAATCCACCCTTCATACTTAACGCTTCAGCAAGGAAGGTATCCAGACATATGGAAGTTAGGCGTGGGAACGAGACAAGTGGTTTGTTGGCAGTTTAACTTGGGACACTATGGTGCAAGCATGTACTTTGAGTTCATACATCTATGTGGTAGATGCAGATGTTTCAAACAAGGTACTGGCACACTTTATGGCAGCAACAGAGAGCCTATGTACCCAAAGAAGTGAAAAAGTCATCCAAGTACAAAGGAGTACTTGTTAGGTAAGAGTCAACTGATTAGAGGTAAGTGATGACATACACATGCCCACATCTGTGAGGGTCTGCTAGACCTGGCCCTCTCTGCAGGGTCACACCCAAACTTTTTGCATTTATCCCTCCTTCCCGAGCCCATTTTTGTTGCCTTTTTTCTGTGCACATTACCACGGTCAACCAGTGCTAAAGTGACTTGTCGTCTCCCCTTTAAACATGGTATAATTGTCGCACACCAAATTACTACATTTATTTTTCTTGTAAGACCCTAGTTCAGTGGAACTACATGTAACCTGGACCTGTGAGTTAAATGCTACTAGTAGGCCTGCAGCATTTATGGTGCCACCTACTTAAGTAGCCCTTTAATAAACATGACTCAGGTCTGCAATTGTAGCCTGTGCGTGCCGTTTTAAATTACCATTTCAAACTGACACAATAAACCTTTTCCCAGGAGTACTTTTTCGACTAAGCTTTCCTTTTTAAAACATACTATTCACCCCTAGGGTATGACCTAAACAGCCCACAAGGCAGGATGTGTTGCATTTAAAAAGTTGGACATGTACATCTATGTGTTACATGTCCTCGTAGTGAAAAGCTCTCAAATTAATTTTTCACTATTGCAAGACCTACATCTTCTATAGGATACCATTGAGTTACCATATTACATTTAATAAGGGATAACCTTTGTGTTGGAGTAGGTAGGAATGTCATGCTTGGATCTGAGGAAGTGTAATTTTAAATCCTCGTTGATGGTAAAGTAGGACTTTAAATCACAATTCTGAAAATGCCACTTTTAAAAAGCTAACAGAACAATTGATGGACAGAATACAGAACAATGTGATACATTCACCCCAGTACAGAGAACTGAGCCTAAATTCTTCATTTTTTTGCTCATCATGCCATTCCAGTTTGAACCCAGCCATATCCAAATCAGTCTTGACCCTGTGCCCTGTGGAAGCAGTCCAGACTGAACTGCCAGGCCAGGTCCTCCCTGGACTGGAAACAAGCATCCTAGGACCCTGTTTCAGGGTTTCACCCTTCATCAGCCAGGATAGCTTGACTCCAGTGGCATGGAGAGCACAGTACCCACGTCTGGGCATACCCGTCCCACTCGGGTAGAAAAATGCAAAAATAACAATTGATGGATAGAATGCAGAACAATGTAATTCATTCACCCCAGTACAGAGATCTGGGCCTAAATCCATTGGGTTTTTTTTGCTCCCCATGCTGTTCCAGTTGGAACCCAGCCATATACAAATCAGTCTTTATCCTGTGCCCGTAACCGGTCCTACGATGCTTGTTTCCGATCCAGGGAGGACCTGGCTTTGCAGTTCTGGCTGGACTGTTCCCATGAGGCACAGGGTCAAGACTGATTTGCATTTGGCCAGGTCTCAACTGGGATGGCATGGTGAGCAAAAGAATGATGGATTTAACCCAGATCTCTTGACTGGGGGTGAATGTTTTGATTTGTTCTGCATTCCATTCATCAATTGTGTGTCTTTTGCTCTCTTGCCTCTAGTGCGCCGGGTATGCCCAGACTTGGTCCCAGGCTCACTGTGCCACTGGATTCAAGCTAGCCCGGCTGATGAGGGGTGAAACCCCGAAACCTGTCCTAGTATTCTTGTTTCCGATTCAGGGAGAATCTGGCTTGGCAGTTCAGGCAGGACTGTTCCCATGAGGCACAGGGTCAAGACTGATTTGCATATGGCCAGGTCTAAACTGGGGTGGCATGGTGAGCAAAATAATGATGGATTTAACCCAACTCTCTTCCGCCCATCAATTGTGTGTCTTTTGCTTTCTTGCCCTAAGTGCGCTGGGTATGCCCAGACGTGGGTCCTGGGCTCACTGTGCCACTGGAATCAAGCTATCATCACAGCCCTGCAGCCTTGCAGCCAATACAGCGCAGGATAACTCAACACAGAACCTTGCTTTGCAGTCCTCGCAGTTCATCATCGTAACCAACTCAGCACTACGCAAAGCCCTGCATTATGGAGATAAGGTGCAATTCTCAGAAGGACTTCTCTGGTCCTTGTATCTGACCCGGTGTCCATCCAGGTCAACCTGAACTTGCATCTTTGTTCTGATGACCAGATAACTACGGTAAACAACCGTTACAACGAAACTTTTACAACGCACTACCATTACAACGCGGTCATTACAACGCAAACTATTACAACGCATTGCGCTGGTGGGCGCTATAGGATAGGGAATAAGTTTAATTTACTATCCAACACCTTCCCTAGTGTTCACGGGGACTGGTGTTGGAATAGTAAATTAAACTTTTCACTATCCAACACCCCAATGCGCTATGCGTTGTAATGGATTGCGATGTAAAAACCGCGTTGTAAAGGCAGGCGTTGTAATAGCCTGTGTTGTAACGTCATACATCCGATAACCACAGTTGGAGCTTTGCGCTTTTAGATGCCATATATACCTTAAACCGTTGAAATTTCATAGCTCCAGTTCAACTGATTGGATTTTTGTCATTTTGATGTCAAATAATTTATTAGATTTTTCAAAAAAATTCTAGATTGTGTAAGAGATTTCTTATGTTGTCTTTTCACTTTATTGATGTGTGTGTGTTGAAAAATGCTTTACACATTGCTTCTAAGTTAATCCTAACAGCTTTTGTGCCAAGCTAGCAGAGGGTTAAGAACAGTTGAATGTAGTAACTATTTATGATTCACCCTGATAAGGATTGTGGCTGCTGCTTGAGAAGACCTCACCCCGCCCCCTTAACAAGCAACCCAATTTCTCACAGGGTCAATGAACTAAGAAAGGCTCTGGATGGTTGCCATCAAGGAGAGGCCAATTTCCAAATTCATAGGTTTATGATGAGTTTCAGGATGCTTTACTGAACGTCAACAGAGTGACTGAGAGCAAAGAAGCTCAAACCACCAGGGGGGAAACTGAAACATTGATAAAAAAGGTTGGCAAAGAATGTGCTTTTGGCAGACTTGGTGGACAATTTGAGGATCCCCTGTTCCCCAGAGTTTAGGTTGTCACTGTTGAAGTTGATACCAAAGAAGTAAATAATTACCCATACAGAATACTTATAGACCATTTATCAGGTATACCAGCACACAATTCGCCCAGATGCATTGTGGTAAATGCAGTGCATGATAACACTCACCTCAGCTGAAAGTGTTTAGTATTCACCATTGATGGTGCAATCAGTACTGTGTAACTCTACACACATTTCAATTTGGAGGCGCTAGCAATATTAGTCACAGTCTTTTCTGGTTTCTCTACCACTCCTAGACTCCCGGTGCATAGCAGAGCTCTTCAACTCAACATGGAGAAAATCGCAAAAGAGGGGAGGAGCACATTGCCTGGCATACAAGTGCGCACTCTGATGAAACACCTACTCAACTGTGCTGGTAATCAGCAAGCATTCAAGTAACGATCCATACATTTTTAGTGCCCTTTCAGGGGAATCTAGGCAATGGTATACACTTTTCACAGCAAAGTCTAGGTAAGGAATTAAAATGCAGTGGCAGAGGCACTTTGTAATTTGAAGAGATAGCAATTTAAAGAGCAGTCAGCGGAGGAAAGGAAGACATTTCTCCACTCCTTGAAATCTGGAATAGTGCATGCCTTGATTGATGTCAGCAGGCATCCATTCACTCGTGATAGGCACTGGCTAACTATTTAAGACTTTAGGTGCTGATGCATGAAGTTTAAGACAGAAGCAGTGAATTAGCTGGCTTTGTAGATTCAATCAATCACAGGTTTGTTAAGCGCAACTACTCTCCCGAAAGGGTCTCAAGGTGCACAGGGGAGGTACGTGGCTCCAGGGTGTTGCAGTGCTTTGTCGAAGAGCCAGGTCTTGAGTCCCTTCAAGAACTCAAGTGAAGGTGTCTGTCGGAGGTGGAGAAGGAGGGTGTTCCATGCCTTGGCTGCAAGGAAGGAGAAGGAGCATCCTCCTGTTCAGGATTTCCTTATGTGTGGTACAGTCGCACAAGAGCTGGGCTGAACAGAGGGATCTTTGGGGTGCGTGGAACGAGAGGCGATGGTTCATGTAGGCTGATCCGTTGTTGTGGATGGCTTTGTGGGCATGGGAGAGGAACTTGAAGGTGATTCCCTTCATGACAGGGAGCCAGTGTAGTGTACGTAGGTGTTGGCTGGTGTGGCAGTGGTGCGGTAGGTTGCGGATTAGCATGACATCGGTGTTTTGGATGTTCTGGAGTTTGCGGGTGAGGTTCTTGTTGATGCCGGCATAGAGTGCGTTGCCATAGTCCAGTCTGCTGCTGATGAGGGCGTAGGTGACTATTTTCCTGTGTTCGAGGGGAATCATTTGAAGGTCTTTCGGAGGAGGTGGAGGAAGTGGTAGCAGGAAGAGGTGACAATGTTGATCTGACAGTCCATCTTGAGATCCGAATCCAGGATTATTCTGAGGTTGCGCGTGTGGTTCGTGGGGGAGGGTGGGTTCCTGAGGTCAGGGGACCACCAGGTGTCTTTCCAGACATCTGGATGTGGGCCCATGATGAGTACTTCGGTTTTGGCTGCGTTTAATTGTAGACAGCTGTTCTTCATCCACTTGGCAACTGCTTGCATTCCTTCACAAAAGTTGTGTTTGGAGATGTTGGGTTCGTTGGATAGGGAGACGATGAGTTGGGTGTCGTCAGCATACGATACGATGTTGAGTCTGTGTGATCTGACGATGGATGCGAGGCCATGTAGACGATGAACAGGGTGCTGATAGAGGATCCATGTGGGACTCTGCAGGTGGTCGCTGTGGGTTCCGAGAGGAAAGGGGGAGTCTGATCCACTGCGTTTTGCCAGAGAGGTCCAGAGGATAAGGACAGCAGTTTCTCCTCTGTCGAGGTGGGAGTGGATGTCATCTAGAGCGCTGAAGGGCGGTTTTGGTGCTGGTTACTCTTCCTGAAGCCGGATTGGTGCTAGTTACTCTTTCTGAAGCCGGATTGGGAGGAGTCGAGGATGTGGTTTTCTTCTATGAAGGAGGCGGGTATGAGGGTAAGGAGATCGGTCTGTAGTTTTTTAGGTCGATGGGGTCCGCCGAGGGTCTTTTCAGGAGAGGGTTGATCTCAGCTTGTTTCCAGTAGGTGGGGAAGGAGGCGGTCTCAAAGGAGTGGTTAATGATTCGTCAAATCTCGGGGGCGATGAAGTCTGCGGCTCTGTGGTAGATGTGGTGGGGGCAGAGGTCTGTGGGGGCCTCGGAGTGGGTTGACTTCATAGTCTTCAGGGTGTCTTTAGTGCTGAGGGCGGTCCAGCTGTCGAGTGTCGGCTGCTTGTTGTGGGGAATAGTGGGTGTGGGTTCCGTGTGGAGGTTGTTGTCATCCAAATTGTTGTAAATGGTCTTGATTTTGAGATGGAAGAAATTGCAGAGTCTGTTGCACAGGTCCTGAGAGGGTGGGATGTCTGTAGTCTCATTGTTGGGTTTGGCGAACTCTTTGATGATGCCAAAGAGTTCTTTGCTGCTATGTGCATGGGTGGAGATTCTGTCCTGGAGTGCTTTCTTCCTTGAGTGTCTGATGAGTTTGTGGTGTGCGGTGGTGGCTGCTTCGACGCTGTCGAAGTCATCTGTGGTTTTGGAGTTCCTCATTAGCCTTTCGAGGTATCTGCAGGTTCAATTAGATTCTCGGAGTTGAACCAGCTGACTTTCTTAGTGTGGGGGATGGATGTTTTCTTGAGGGGGGCGATGGCGTTGGCACAATCAGTAATCCAGTTGTGTAGGTTACGGGCGGCGGTGGTTGGGTCATCGTCTGTAGCGGTGGGAACAGAGCTGCTGAGAGAGGCGGTAAGTTGGTCTGGAGATCTTGTTCCAATTCCTGCCCTGCAGCTGGTGAGGACGTTTATGGGTGATGTTGGTTTTGAAGGTGAAGTGGACCCAACAATGGTCTGTCCAAGGGAGTTCGGAGGTGTGGCTGAAGGTGATGGAGTTTCCTGCTGTGAAGATGGGGTCGAGGGTGTGTCCTGCTGAGTGTATTGGTTCTGGTACGATCTGTTTAAGTCAGATGTTGTGGAGGCAGAGTAGGGGTCTTGGAGGTTGTCAAGGTGAAAGTTGCGGTCTCCCAGCAGGGTGTAGTCGGTGTAGGAGATGGCTTGCAGGGTGATGATGTTGGTGATGGAGTCAGAGAAAGGTGTGCAGGGTCTGGGGGATCTGTAGATGAGGGTGCCTCGGAGGGTGGTGGACGGGTTGGCCTGTATCTTGAAGTGGAGGTGTTCCATCAGGTCTGTGGGCCGTCGATGTGGGTGCTCAGGTAGAGGTTTGACTTGTGAGCGATTGGAAAACAGAGTATGGGAAGGTCAGCGCACAGACAACAATTTGAATTTCTGCTTTAAGCTTTATCACCAAGGAAAGACCACCTAATCCTCAGTGGTTCTACCAAATAGAATGATGAATGGATAGCAGATAGTGCTTGACTATGCTAGTGTTAGGAGCAATGAAGGGAAGGTAAAGAATCTATGTAGAAAGGGTTCTGAGCTGGCGCGTTTCATGTGTCAGTATCCTCTAATGTACTTTGGAGTATTGTAAGTTTCTGAGGTAACACTGGCTATAAGAAATGGGGACAGCAGCTGAGTTGTACATGCAGATTTTTGCGAGGTAGAAAACACCTCAGTGGTCTTTAGGATTCCCAGATTAAAGACCCATCAGTTGGGTAAGGACTTAGGTATATCTAAAAGCCAACACCAAGAAAAAGAGGATATATCTGGTACATTCTATCAGATCTAATTGTTGCTGCATAAAAATCACAGCACTATGGCTATCTACCATGAGAGAAGCTCGGTGGAGAAGAAGGCTCTGGAAGCACATGGACTGCAGCACAAACAGCACAGTTCACATTCTTTAACCCCTTCGACGCTCATGACGAGCTGGGCTCGTCATGCAGTAGCCTCCCAGCACGCTCATGACGAGCCCAGCTCGTCATGAATAATGGGTTTTTGCATATTCCAGCACAGGGGCGGAACTCATCGAGCACCGATGTGGTTAAGGAGAGCAGACGGTTTCAAAAGATATATTAGAAAACTCACAATACTACCACAGGGACAAGAGACAGCCCACTTCAGAGCACTACCCTGGGTAAGATGTGTAGCATTTAAAAGAGCCAGAGGAAATTACCCTTCTTCTTTTTCCACCTCCAAAGGAGCATTTAGGGGCACAGGCACAGGAAGTTTCGCACCTGCAGTGGTTCACGAGAAATTGAGGTTTTTCATCCAATATTCATGGGTGTTTCCTAGATAGACAAAGTAGGTATAAGTAGAAATAGTGATAATTTTGGAAAAGATTTGGAGTTAACCAAGGTGGGATATTTATGTATGGAGGTTCTGTGATGCACTCTGGGTGGAGTGGACCAGCTCCACTATTTACATTGGCCTTATTAGAGGGTATTGGCATATGTGTCATTATCAGCACTCACCGGATGGCACCATCTTCATCATCTGTTGGGGTTTCGGTGTGATGAGGGGTAGCTTATGGAAATTCCAACTGTGCGTTGTTGGTTCGTACAACACCTGTAATGTGTAGTCTCTCTTCCCAGTCGTGATGTGTGCATTAGGTGTATCTAAGTAGAGCAGTAACACTGCTATTACTCAATTTGAAATCCCCCTATTTTACCATTGTGGTGGAACTACTAAGAACGCACACCGGCTCTTGTCCTTTTATAGTCATAACCTGGTGTTGTGCCAGTCAGTCAGTCAAATATTCTTTATTCTGTTCTTTTCACAACCATAAAAGAAAGTCTCAGATATAAAAGACAGACAATATAATAAAATGCATTATAAACAGTGTAGACTAGATAATAAAATAGCATCCCACCAGGGGGCATCAGATCATAAGTTTCCAGATGTAAAACATAATACAACTCCATAACATTAAACATATACCAACATACAGGCATAAAAGAGTATAAACACTGGGGACACCACACATATCCCATACAATGCCTTATAGTTAGAAAATTAGCTCATTAAATGTCAGATAAGAGCCATTAACATGATTGACCAATACATGATATAGTGATTTCAATAAACACATAAAAAATTACCAATTATCAAATAAAATTCGAGAGTCATAATAAAAACCATACAAATATCAAATAAGAATAAAGTGCATTGTGCAGAAAAAGACATACTTCAACTCCATGCGATATGAAAGTCCTTATTTCCCAACTAAATTCCGTAAATAAACTGTTGTAGACATAAATCAATATTAGGCATGTATATTCATCTTTCAAAAACTGAAGGTGATACAAAGCCGGCCAACATTTCCAAATATTCAAAACACTTACTAGAGGAATACTGAAATCCCTCCTCGGTTTGGTGTATGGCCGACCAAAAAGCAGGAAAAGCAACAAATTCTAAGCTGACTTAGAGTTGCATGGACATAGATCAAGTTCAGCATCACGGTAAGCCTTGCCAACAGGTGTGGGATGCTAAACCTGAATCTGTTAAGATAAAACCTTTTTGAGTGAAAAAAGAAAAAGGAAAGATAGGGCTCTGGATGTTGAGAGCAGACTAAGGGCAAATATTCCGCGACTCTCTTCTTACCAGTCTCCAAGTGCTCCCTGTTCTCCTTTAAAACAGATAAAAGATCTCCTTTCAACTGAGTTTTTGAAATTTTAACAATAGGTTCAGGGTTATAGAAACAGTCCACTTTCCCTACTAGCTCCAGCTGCCTTTTTATGTTGCTATGCCATGGTATTGTCTGCATATAATCAAGGCTCATACCATCCAATATTGCACGATTAAGGGCCGGCTAATCTTTTGCCCACACCGAGTGCCATAACAAAGTTGGTGCAATTTGTATACGGTGAGTTAGAGGAGTCAGACTTAGTTCAATATGACATGAATATGAAAGGATAATCAGGAGTTGCAAAACTGCAGTAAAGATACACTCCCAAAGTGGGCGCTGTCTGGGAGGAACAGCTTCCACTAAGTGAATGTTGACTGTGCACCTTGGGGAGCTGACAGTTGTCCAAGGACTTGCAGTTTGCTCCCCCACATGATGCCAGCTTCTTTTATTTATTCCTTTTTTTATATATAATTTTAGCCCCTGTCTCTTTAAAAGTCAGGGGATGCAATATCATGACTCTGCAAATGGCAGTGCACTGGCTTTATTGGCAGACGATATTGCAGAATCCAAATGCGTGCAATTTGATACGAAAACTGCAGTAGTGTGCAACACCACCTCAACTTCTGCACTGCCATTTGCAGAGTAATGACATTGCATCCCTTGGCTTTTAAAGAGACACAGGCTGAAATTATTTTTTTTTTTTTTTTTTTTTTTTTAAAAGAAGCTGGCATCATGTGAAAGGCATTGGGGGAGCATACAGCAAGCCCTTGGACAGCCCCCCAACGTGTATGGCCAACTTTCAATCATTGGAAGCTGTTCATCCCAGACAGCTCCCACTTTGCAGAGAGTATCTTTACGACATGGTGGGTTGTGTTTTTATGGTCGGAAAGCCTGCAATTTTGCAACTTGCAGGCTTTGTAACCACAAACACCTTTCATATGTCAGCCCCTTAATGCGCTCATCTAACCTCTACAGTGTATGACATCTGTTCTCCCTTGGTGGATTTTTTACTTACCACTCTCTTAGTTGTCTGAGTGTTTTACACTGCGTCTGCTTCTGAGCTGTTATTGTTTGCTCTAGTTGCCAGGTTTGGCAGGGAAATGTATACTGCACCTGAGGATTGTTTGCTCTGTAATATGATCACAGCTCATGACTCTGCAAATGCAGATCTGTGGGGTTAGGAGAGAAGCACTTCCAGAACCCACCAAGAGGGGAGGAGATTCCAGACATAAATAGGCCCTTGGAATGTTATGTAACGTTTCAGTATCAGGAATAAGCTTGAATTATGTAACTTCTCACTCGTGCAAGCTCACGTTAATTAATTAAAAAGATACAACACTCAATTGTAATCCTCCTGAAACGTGGCAGGTGACCAGAAAGGCACTAGTGGACTTCTGACTGCAAATGATGTGGGGAATTAAATCGCCATCCACGGATGCCAACACTAATTTGCTTTCTGAAGTAGTGGCTTACTATATTTTCAGTTATTTCACTGAACGTGCGCATTATTCTATTGTGCACTCTACTATAATTTGTTTCAATACTTCAATTCCATTCCAAAAATCTTTATTCGAATTTTTGCAAATTCATAAAAGCAATTCACACAATCCCAAATCAAATTACCATAGTTACAAATACAGCATATTATTAAATACAATCAATTATCTGTAAAGTCGGAAGTTTACTAAGGGTGCTCCATTATTTTCCGAACATGAGTAATAACCCTTAGAAAAGTGCTAGTGCGAAATATCAGCTCTTCATTATTCAAAGTTAACATCATCAAATTTGATTCCTCCAAAGAAAGTGGTCCATGTTTTTTAAAATACGGTGCTAAAAACCATTTAAAATATTTTTGATAAAATTTACAAAAGAAGAAAAAGTGTAATTCAGTTTGCAAATTCATATCATCACATGGGCACACATTATTTCCAGATTTTAAGGATGAATAGCCTAATGGGAAGCATAATAAAAATCTGACTGAGCCTGCTCTAAGGCGAAAGAGTAAGGATCTTTCCCAATTTGTCATTGGCAGCGTGAGATACAATGGGATTGGTTGTGTATACAGATCTTTATTCACATAAGCCTTGATTGTTGGTTTGGTTAATTCCCTTGCCAATCTTTCTTTTCTATAAAGTGCGTACAGTGCAGATTTTAAAATTTTATCTTTAAGCTCAATTTTTCCAGGGTCAAGGAAAAGGTGTCCTTTGCCTACGCTACTTAATTTTTAAAAACTCCAGAAAGCCAGGGGATTAACATCCCTTTTTCACAATTAAGGCAGTCTCTTATAATGTCATGAGTTAGGCCAGCCGAGTTGTTCTTCCAAATTGCGAACCAAAACATTGCCGGTCTAGAGGCAATAAAATCTGATATATAGTGCAAGTTCAGTTCGCAGTGGCAGATGTATTCTGAAGAGGAAATGGGTGCTCCGAGAATTTTCCTACAGAAGCGGTTTTCCTCAGTCTGAATACTCAGTGTTTTGCCCAGACCCCAGATCTCTGCCCCATAGGTGGCTACTGGCACACATTGTGATTTAAAAAAATTTAAGATTGCTTTTGTGGCATCTACTTTCTTAGGCCGTGGAAGGCTAAGAATAGATTTAATGGATTTTGAGAACTTGCTCGTGGCGTGGACCAGGTGTCCACTCCACGAGCCGCTCGCAGCAAAAACCATTCAAAGTAGGGAAAGGTGTTAGTGGAGTAAAGTTTATCGGGACCCACCGCAATAACACTTAGTTGTCTCTTCCCCGGGCCACAAGACATAATAAAAGATTTTTTTAAATTTACTTTAAGATCAAGTTTTTCCATGTATTGGGCAAAATCTTTTACCAGACTGCGTAAAGCGTTCGGAGTGAGACCCATGAGCACCGCATCATCTGCATAAAGCAGAGTCGGTAACAATCCCCCCTTATTTTTGGGACATCTCTAGTTGCCAATTTTAGGGATTTGTTTAATCCATTTATGTAAATGATAAATAACAGGGGTGCTAAAACGCACCCCTGTCTAACTCCTCGTTCGACCTTTATGGGCTCTGACACTTCCCCCGCCATCCCAATCCTTACTTGTGCCCTTGTGTCAGTGTGCAAATATGCAAGAAAGTGTACAAGCGATTCATCTAAACCGTATTCCAGGAGAATTGACCACAGTTTGGACCTATTTACCAGGTCGAATGCGGACGATAAGTCCATAAATGCTAGGTAGATTGGTGCTGACCGAGCGATGGTATAATTGCCAATTACTAAATTTAAATTTAGGCACTGCTCGGTTGTTCCAACCCCGCTCCTGAACCCCATCTGGCAGGAGTCTAAAATCCTTGATTCGTCTGTCCACTCATTAATTCTATTGTATAATACTCGCCCCAGGATTTTAAGAGTATTATCCAGGAGCGAGATGGGTCTGTAATTTATTGGATCTGTTCTTTCTCCTTTTTTATATATGGGCACTATAATGCTTGTAGACCATGTATCAGGTATTGGCGCTAGAGGTAGGCTATTAAATAAATTTTTCAAAATGGGTGCCCAAAGTTCAGGTTTCCATTTAATAATGTCTATTGGTAGGCCATCTAGCCCAGGGGCTTTGTTACTGAGGCTTTGTTTAATGCCCATGATAACCTCTCCTAGGCTAATCTCTAAAGGGCGTAAGTCGCCTAGTGCAAAGTTATTACTAACATTTGGTGGTGTTGCGTACACTTTAGAAAAATTATTTTCCCACTGTCGGCTGGAAATGGTACAGCTTATTACTGACATTTGTGCACCCATGTTACGCATATTTTTCACTGCGGCCCAAAAAGTAGTGCCTGTTTTCCCTGATGTGGAATCTGATAACTCCTCCCAGCGTTCTGACAAAATAATTGCCTTACGTTTCCCTATTGCTAATTTGTACTTCTTTCTTGCCTCCCTAACTTCAGTATGGCATCTAGGCTTGGCGTTCAGTGCCTTACTTAGGGCCCTGTTTGCAGCTGAACAGTTATTATCGAACCACTTAGGGTCTGTGTTGATTTTACAATTAGGAACAGTTAAAAGTGTTTTAATCACTGTGCACAAGTTGGTAAAATCTGATGTCACCCTTTGGTGATTCCCATCAGATAATGTGCAGGAATCTATTAAGTTTTGGTGTTTAGCTATGAGCTGATTAGTTATGTTTCCACTGTCCACCCCTCTCCATTTCAATCTTAAATTGTTTGTGGCGGGGGTTATATCCCTGGCCCCCGCAGTAGTTTTGAATACTGTCGCGGGCCCTAGTCTGATGTTAGCAGCCAGGGCGTTATGATCCCCGAATGCAGTCTCAACAACCTTGGCCTCCACAAGGCTGTCGATAAGTTCAGGTGACATAAAAATTTAATCTATGGTTGTAGAATGATCTCTGCCTCTGAAAGTAGGAACATAATTATTGTTAGGGGTGGGACTTACGTCCATAATGTTAGTTAGCATGTGTTCACGGACAAGCAAGTCCAATTCTTGTCCCCTTTTGGCAGCTCGATCATTTCGGGTATTTAACCCTGGACGATCTGAATTAAAAAAAATTGCATTGAAGTCCCCAGCCAGGATAATCCTTTTACATGGTGTGTATCACTTACAACGCAACTTTTACGTCGTAATGCTGTTACAACGCAGCTATTACAACGCAGGATCCATTACATCGGATGCCATTACAACGCATGGCATTACATAGCAGATGGTATTACAACGCATACCATTACATCGTAAGTATTGGTAAGTATATAATTTTTATTTATTTTATTTAATATTATATAATTGATTTAATTATTATTAATTATAAATAAAAATATTTATTTATGTTTTTAAATATTATAAATTAAAATTAATAAATTAAGTAATTTTTTAAATAAGTATGAGTATAGGAGTATATGTTTTGGGGTACTGAGGTATATGTTTTGGGGTGTTTGGGTATTTTTAGGTTTTAGGGCAGGGTTTGGGTTTTGGGGTACAGGGGTGTTTTTAGGTTTTAGGGTTTTGGGGTACAGGGGTGTTTTTAGGTTTCAGGGTAGGGTTTGGGTTTTGGGGTACAAGGGTGTTTTTAGGTGTCAGGGTAGGGTTTGGGTTTTGGGGTACAGGGGTGTTTTTAGGTGTCAGGGTAGGGTTTGGGTTTTGGGGTACAGGGGTGTTTTTAGGTTTCAGGGTAGGGTTTGGGTTTTGGGGTACAGGGGTGTTTTTAGGTTTCAGGGTAGGGTTTGGGTTTTGGGGTACAGGGGTGTTTTTAGGTTTCAGGGTAGGGTTTGGGTTTTGGGGTACAGGGGTGTTTTTAGGTTTCAGGGTAGGGTTTGGGTTTTGGGGTACAGGGGTGTTTTTAGGTTTCAGGGTAGGGTTTGGGTTTTGGGGTACAAGGGTGTTTTTAGGTTTCAGGGTAGGGTTTGGGTTTTGGGGTACAGGGGTGTTTTTAGGTTTCAGGGTAGGGTTTGGGTTTTGGGGTACAGGGGTGTTTTTAGGTTTCAGGGTAGGGTTTGGGTTTTGGGGTACAGGGGTGTTTTTAGGTTTCAGGGCAGGGTTTGGGTTTTGGGGTACAGGGGTGTTTTTAGGTTAAATTAAATTAATTATATTATATTAATTACATTTCTTAATTAAAATAATTAAATTAAATACATTATTTTAAATAATTTAATTTAATTACAATCAAAAAAATATTTAAATTAAATTAATTTAATTATATTAATTAAATAAAATTAATTACAATTTTTATTAAAATTAATTTAAATAAATAGATTTAAATTTATTAAATAAAAATAATTACTATTTTAAAATGTATTTTAATTAAATTAATTAAATTAAATTAATTACATTTTTTTTAAAAAGGTATACTTACCTATACTTACGATGTAATGCCATGCGTTGTAATAGCATCTGCTATGTAATGCCATGCGTTGTAATGGCATCCGATGTAATGGATCCTGCGTTGTAAAAATTCCGATGTAACGGAATGCGTTGTTATAAACAGCGTTGTAGTGACACCAATCCCTTTTACATATACTATTTTCTGGGATTTCAGTTATGTCATTCAGAATTTTAGACAAATCACTCAAATTTTTGTTTGGGATGCAGTAAAAATCATTATTATAAAAATCAATTACATAATACTTCAATTGATAACTTTCAAAGTTCAGACATTCATTCAATTGTGCTCAGCTGGAGACAAATTCAAGAATAATTTTCTAATTTGGGGAGGCAACCTGCTCAGAGCCCTATATGACAGAAATACAAATCAGGAAATCTGGAACACCTTTTCCTCCAGATTTCCTAAGATTTGGTGCAAAGCAGCGCATGAAGACAACTTGCTGCGCTACGTCAAATGGAGTATTTACTATAATATGGAGCATTCCAGCCCTCTTTCTGCGCTGGCACACAGAGGACTGCCTAGCGCCAATGCAGACACCCTTGCGTCATGGTGCATGGGTGCCTGCATAACAGGCAGGATTGGTTTTGTTGAGAAAGTGACACCTTCATTCACAAAACAATCCTTAGAAGCATTTTCCTCTTTCTTCGTGTGCTGCAGAATGCAGCAAACATAGGAAATAACAAGGAGAAATAGACATATTTTTTCTAGTTTCAACCCGCTGTTGGTGTGGTGTATAATTTTTAGCATTCCCAGCTTTACTATTCTTGGAAAATCTGGGAATGCGACAAAATGCATGGATGGAATCATGGGAACTACCACACTCCACCCATGGAACTCCATGTCAACGCAGAGTAATGCAAGGTAGCGACTTGCGCTGCCTTGAGTTACTCTAGAATTACTAAGCCATGCAAGGTGGCACAAATGTGACTTAAAGGGTTGCATTGCTTTGCGTCGCCTTGCGTAGCGGGAGAGGATGTGGTCTCACGGCTAGACTGCCGACTTTGGAACTAGGTAACCAAGGTTCGAGCCTCGGGTTGACTCCCCATCCTGTGATTCTGGGCAAATCACCTAATCTCCTGTGCCTAACAAAAAAAGAAAATGAATGAACAAAAGTCCTGTGTACACGTTTGTATGTAATGGGTTTTAGTGTCAAAACCAATTTTCTAACACAATGACCCGGATACAACAGAACGAACCACGAGACGTGCTGCGATCCAGCACAGCTCCAGCACCGTAAGGGACGTACCCGTCCTTTACATTCTTTTGATTTACCCAGAGACGTTGTGGAGATGGTTATACATATATCTCCCGATCTATACCAGGATCGTTCATAATTCTGCTATTTGAATGTTTTTCACCGAACTCATTGCCCATTTACACAACATACAGCCCTGAAGAGTCACAATTGTAACACGTTGTGACGAAACACATGTCGGAAGGTAGAATGTATAAATCCATATGCTCAAACTTTGCAAGATCTCAACCAGGGCCGGACTGGGAACCACAACCGGCCCTGGCAAAGTGCTCGGCCGGCCCCTCTACCCCCCACTCGGGGGGGGGGGGGGGTGCCGCCGAGCTCTTTGCCAGAGCCGGTTTTCAGCCGATTTTGGTACAGGGCCGATTTTGCTGCAAAAACGGCCCTGTAACAAAAACGGCCCCCAGGGGCCCAAAACCAGCCCCCACCTGTGCGGCGCACCAGGGGATTGCCCGGTGCCCGCTCTGGCCAGTCCGGCCCTGATCTCAACCTTCATTATTTGTACAAGTTCATTGTGTTAGAAAATTGGTTTTGACACTAAAACCCATTACATACAAACTTGTGCACAGGACTTTTGTTCATTTCTACGTGTGGACTCACATCCACACAACTGCATGGGTTGTTTTACTTGGGTTTGTTCTCCCCTGACCTGTTTGCACCGTGTACCCATCAATCACAGTTATACCTCATATATGCACAAGCAAGAGCGCCATTACTTCCTGTGTATAATCTAAACCCATCACCGATACAATGAAAAAAAATGTATGTGTCCTTGTGTAATGTAACTGGTGCTCATGTAAAGCACTCCAATACCTTTGGGTCGAGTTTGAGCTATATAAATCTGCAAAAAACAAAACCACAAAAAAACGGCAAAAAAAAACGTTAATAAATCTGGGCCTTTATACCTACAAATTTAACGTAAAACAGCATAGCGAGCTCCACAGTTGCATCATCTGGAGAAATTCCACCATTTTAATAAATGATCTTGAGGTTACAAAACTGTAATTCACAAAGCATGTTGGCAAAACAACATCCAGCCCTCAGATGGTCATAATATAATACCATAATATAAATATAAATATCTGAATTAACATTCTAGATTAAATATCCTATAATGCATGCTTTGCAAACATAGGTATATTTTGAGCCTGTCTCTATCGTTGCTCTTCCTTACATTACGATACATCTGGGGTCTGTAAATGAGTTGTGACATCTGACTGCAGCAAGCAAACATAGCAAGTACAATTAATTATAGTCTCGGTGTTACTGAGGGAAGTAACGTCCCTCACTGTACTTCCCTTCAACCTTTCCATGGTCCTCACTTCAGTTTTACAGTGCACGCGGAATCCTCTTTGTGACACTCCTGAACACAAATGTGATTCCTGGCAAACCCAACTAATCAGTTGAAAAGAAACACCATGGAAAAGAAAGCACTCTGGTTCAACGTGGATCAGTTTCAGTGCATTTCATACACAATAGTGGAATATGCAAAAATTCACTTTCTGGTGAAATGTACAGTGTGCATAACCGTATCAAAGAAAAAAAATGTATGCTATCAGTTCAGTTTCACTTAAAGGGGAAAAGCAAGGAAGAGGGAAAAGAAGCCCCCAGTCAGGTCAGTGTTAATTTGCTAAAAATTAAGTGCCATGGCCCTCGTCAGGAGGTCATTGCAGCTTATACCATCCACTCACCTGACAGTGCTGCCAATGACTGTACCAGCCCAACTACTAAGCATCACGCTCCTACAAGTGCGACAATTCAGACCATAGTAGGCCCTCAAAGCTACAGGAGTGGCTTGTGAGGAAGGTATTAGTCAGTCAGATGTATATTGAATTAATTTACTACTGTTTGCCTGATCATCTCTAAATTAATCAAAGATCGCCACCATGTGGCAGACTGTCATAAGTGCCGGTGTTGACACTGAAGTGCTGGTACCAAGCACCGGAAACCACCAGCTCACATTAAGCACTCAGGTATATCCATTACAATGATTTCTTGCTCGGCAAGGGACACTGGCCATCTATTTCAAATCAGAGCCATGTCCATGGAGCAAAGTTCATCAAACTTACTGCAAATAAGCAACCTCAAAGTAGTTGCCATCTTGAAGTAAGAATCATTATCTTCGAAATACGTCTTTAGCACTTTTAAGCCGAAAATGTACCGAACTGTCTGTGGACCACAGGTATTGATAAATATATGAATATTTGCCATCACAAAAAAGTGTACAGTGTTGGCATTCAAGAAAATAAAAAAGAGTATTATTAAAAAATAACAATGTACCAATCAAGCTCAGAAATAATTATTTTCCACCTAACTTTTTAAAACATTTTCTATGAAGCTGCTAGTGGTGTAACATGCTTGCGGATCTAAATTGCTTTGTTACATTTTCTGAACCATTTTCACTATTAGGTAACAGTATCCTAGCCGACTGTTTCTAAAACGTTACACATAAACTGGGTCCGTTGCAACTCTTGAAAGACAAATGAATATTATTGCCCTTTTAACTGGGCGAAGTAAATATTAATTTCTTTAATATTTTATATACCTAGTTTTAAGTGTTAGTTATGCCAATCATTTTCAAAGTCTGCATTTACATTCTAAACGTAATTATGTTAAATGCGTTCCTAAAATCGCCGTTGTTAATACATTCCATAAAGTTTATAATCCCCAGAAGTCGAAATCTTTTCTAGCCTGGTGTCTGACTTTGCATTTATTGTTAAATATTTGCCTTGCAGAATATACCCGGATCGCTCCAAAAGCCACATACTTTGCTCTTCAAATTAGTTTTTGAATAAAGTAACTCATTACAAAACCAATTACACTGAACATTTCTAGTTCACAGTGTAGAGAAAAGACATTTTGCACATTAAAATGTACTTTCCTTTGAAAATGTTCTGCAAATCATTCACGCTGTCTTGTCTGCTTCTAAGGAGTTTATATGGGAAAAAAGTGGAGTGAGTTAAAACAGTGTGATATAGTAGGATTGATGGCACACGGGAGAATTGTGGAGGATTGAGGTCTTCAGAAATTGTTGGTATTTTATTACATATATCTCAAAGAGAAGTACAAGAAGAAGGGAATTTGAACTATCGAGGAGTTTACCACAAATTGTTTCCCCGTGAGTTGATTTTGGAAGTCTGACTCTATTCACTTGATAAGGTGACTCCCACTTCCTATAATCGACAGGACGCTAATGATTCAGTACCTTGTAAGCAAGATGGAGGGTTTTGAATTTGACAATCTGACTTAGTGGCAACCAGTGGCGGGACATCGTCATTGAGCTGATGTGATCAGTTATCTTTGGCCAAAGGATGAGATGGGCCACATACATTTGTGCCCTCTGAAACATATATGTTCTTTAGGCTCAGTTGGCACAATTGCTGTAGTCGATCACGGTGTAGGCCATTGTAAGATGAGTGCAATGTAGCTGTAAATACGCAGGACAACCAGTAGTCTCTGGGGCAGTCATATATGGAATAGCCGATTGACATGCCGTTGACTGGAGAGAAGAAAGACTGTCTGGAACCAAAAGTGCAACCGAGTCCAATGTAATGAACTGCCCTCTTTTCTAATACATAACGCCTTCTTCTGGCACTACTTGCCAAATCGCACTATAAATAGGGGCTAAAGTTGTAGATTGAGATAAATTAAGACTCTCCAGTTTGTTCTGTTCACTTTGTGTGGTAGCACAGCCATTGATAAATTGCAATATAAATAAAAAACATATACCAAAGATATATTTTATGTTAGGCGCTAAATCAAGGGTCTCATCCCAACAAGATTATATATGGAGGTGTTAGAAATGGGGGTCTCTAGTTGGCAGTGGTATACACCCTGTCCAAGTAGGGACCCTTCCTTCTAGTCAGGGTAAGGGAGTTACAAACCCAAGATAACCTCCCCTCGCCCCCTTGGTAGCTTGGAATGAGCTGTCAGGTTTATCTCAGAGGCATTGTGTAAAGTATTTGTACATAACACACACAACACTAGAGTGAAAACATTACAAATGGACACCACACCAGTAAAGAAAAATAACCAATCTTTATCTAAACCAAACAAGACCAAAATAACAAAAATCCATCCTACAGAACTCAAGATATTACTTTTTAAAGATTAATCAATTCTGTCTATAGAGTTCTATGGATGCATTGATTTTAGCACAAAGTACATTTGATGCGTCAGAATCCGAGGTAAAAAAATGGCTGCAGAGGAGATAAGTGTCAGAAAGTACAGTGATGCATTGGTTCTGGAGTCCTAGGGGAATGGAGGTGTCAGTTCTGTTACACGCAGGAGAAGTGTTGCATCAGTTCCTAACTGTGTGGAGAAGCGATGCACCAAAATCCACAGATGGTTCCAGCCTGTGGGGCGATGCGTTGGAAACTTGGCACATAGGTGCAATGAGCGAAAATCTGGAAGTGCTGGGGTCAATGCAGTGGCAGCGAGACAGACGCAGCGTTGATTCTTCCAGCTGTGAAATGGGGACGCGTCGACTCTCTTCAGGCGTACAGCAGGGTCTGCATCGGAGTCACAGTGGGAATCTCGGGCATCGGAGATACAGTCCTCTGGACTTGGGTTGCATCAGTTCTTCTGGCCACAAATGGGCAATTCATTGGTTTTTCAATCACATGGCAAACTTGAGATGGGAAAAATGGTGCTGGAAGGGCAATTCCTGGACTTTGAGTCTTTAAAGCAGCCAAACCACTTTCAAGGGCTCAGAACTGGAATTGGCACCACTTGGCAAGTCAGAACTCCCAGCAGTGGAATTCAGGGGGGCTGTAGATGAAGTCTTTGATGGCCCTAAAACCTCTTAACAGGAGGCAAGCACACAAACCGTTGGATAATCTACTCAAGCAGGATACCAAAGCAAAGTCCAGTCCTTGTCGCTCCAAGACAGAAGCAGCAACTGCAGCCCAACCCAGAAAAGCAAAACAGCAAAGGGGCAGTACCCTTCCTGACAGCACTCCAGTTCTTCTTATTGGCAGAGTCTCCTCTTGATCCAGACGTGTTCTAAAAGTCTGGGGTTACAGGTTCAATGCTTATACCCATTCTGGCCTGTAAAGTAGGCATACTTCAAAGGATAGTCTTTGTTGTGCACAGATCCTGCATTGTCATGTCCTTGCTCCAGACACACATCATGGGGTAGAGGCAAAAAGATAGGGGAACTCACGGCAAGGATTCCAGATCTAAGAGGAGGCAATATATATAGCAGTCTTGGAAGGCATGGTTTATAAGAGGTTGTTATGAACAAACCTGAACATTTTAATAACCACATTCCACTGGAATGGAAAGAAATAACGCCTCAAACAAACATTCTTAAGGGAGTAGACAAAAAGATGTTGATGGGTGCAGATATTGTTTCACTGATAATTAGTTTCCCTCACCTATCACTTGATTCAAAGTGCACCCATTTTGAAAAGGGTGTGAAGAAGCAATGATTTACAATAATAATTGGTCTTATGTTCAGCCTGATATTTCTTTATGTATTATGTCTGAATATACATTCCTTTCTGATTCAGCCAACAACAGTGCTCAGTGTGTGATCTCACAGGGATCATTAATAGGCAAGGAAAGAAGGATGTATGAAAAACAGTCCAACAATGGAACTAGAACATCGACGCCCCAAAACTGACCGGCAGCAGGGTGCCCACAATTATGTTTGCGGACGACACCCTGCTGCTGTCCAAATCCCCGATGGGCATACAGCGGGTGTTAGAAGGCTTTCTGGAGTTCTGTACAGAAAGGGGACTTGAAATCAATCCACAGAAAACCAAATTTATGATTCTGAACCCCATGCCCCTTAACCGCCCCAACCCCCTGCTTGGCACAGTGCGTCTGGAAAGGGTAGACACAATAGAGTACTTGGGGATAACTCTAAATCAAAACCTAACGTGGTCGGCACATCAAACAAAAGCAAACATGAAACTGGCACAGATGGCGGGTGGTATTACGAGAAATGCAAGTAAGTCACCATATCGCCCACTCAGCCTGGCAATCCAAATTTACAAAGCCCAGGCGCGGGGAGGAGTTACATATGGAGGAGAGTTGTGGGGTCATATTCCATCCCCCAAACTGCTCACTACAGAAAATAAATTCCTTAGGCAGCTGACAGCCCTTCCCCTAAGTACTCCACTCCTGCCCTTAAGATTGGATCTGGGTCTGAGGCCCATCACGGAGGAATTAGGGCTCAAACCACTAACCTTTTGGCGTCGCCTCTGGAGCAGCCAGGACCTCGTCGCCTATAGAAATGAGTTACAGGAATTTTTATCTCTGCCCAATGCCACTAAGACGCCCTGGTTAAATTATATCAAGAAAACCTGCGAAACTCTTGGATTACCAGAACTATGGTCAGATCCGGAAAGCACAAGCAACAAGATATCGAGGAAAGAGCTGTCCAGAGCAGCACTCGTGAAGGATCTCTGACTCATCACTTTATAAAAACCAAAGATTCGTACAATCTCGAAAGTGTCTTAGATGGCATGACTCCGGCGCTAACCAGAAAACTATTCCTGCAATGGAGGTACGGGACGCTTCCGTTGGGGTCTTTTACTGCAGGCTGGTCCTGTCGGGTTCCTGCAGAGACGTGCCCTGCATATGCACACACAAAGGAGAATGACGTGCACGTGGTTTTCTTTTGCCAAGCATATCAGAAAAGCAGGAAATATTGGCTTGTCCCTCTCCTTAAAAACATGGGATTCAGAACATTCCTACCCGCATATAGAGTTTTAAAGACTGATTTATCCCCCCCAATTGTGTTTGCTCTGGCAAAATTCCTATCTGCAATGTGGTATGCCCGAACCCGACTGATAAAGAGGGCTGCAGACTCTAGATAGATTTTTTCTCCTTGATGCATCTGTACATATCTGTGATTACTATTCTTTTTTAAACTTTAATGTATTTTATCTTAATGATATAATGATACTTCGGACTTTTTAATTGATGTGATAATTTTGTACATCTTTTATGATCACGCGATCGAAATAAAGATTTGATAAGGATAAGGAACTAGAAGAGTAGACAACTGATGATACTGCATAGACATTCGATTAGAGGTTAACCAATTATTATATCCTTTTCAGTCCCATTTACCATTTTTATCGACTGCGTTCGATGAAAATCACAAGACGAAAGAATAAGTTATATAGTCATATTTGGAATTAGCATTTTTGAAGCAGTAAAGAAGCGGTTAGTCACAGTTTGTCACTTCTCATTAATTGTACACTTTGTAAATGCATTCTAAATGATTCAATGTTTCCTCACATAAAGCCCTTGTCACATGTAAACTAAAAAGACTCTGGCAGCCCTTCACCATTTTTGCAATGTACTTTGGCATGTGTAGAATGCTCCTGGTAGCTTTCCATTTACTTCAGAACCCAGAACAAACACAAAGGTGCAATAGCATGGAGTGAAAGCCATACATCTGCATCATATAGCAGTCCAAAGCCTTTTGGAACTGTTCATAATGTGTCAAAGTACTTAGTGTTGCTGTTGTTCAGCAACAATAGCCCTTCATTTGTGCCCTTCATTTGTGCTCATTGTCAAAGCCCAATTGTAGCTCTACTTTTATTTCTATGACCTCCTCCCGTTCAAGATTGGAAGATTCTGAACAGGGATGTTTTCCGACTGCTCACGGTGGATGGGGAGATATTTAGAGCAATCTTTTGTTAATTAGAAAGGCAGGTGGTAGGGCTGACAATGATTATTCATTAAAAAAGCAAATATGTCCAACTGGGCACCTGAATTGGCCAGGGAACGAGGCCTGATGGTTTTTTAATTGTGCCCACGATGCCCGCATCCTTTATGTCGCTTAGTGCCTGTGCTGCACCGAGTGGGTGGATGCCAGTTATATCTTTAGTGTTATGTAAAAGAAAGATGCAGGGTGCCATACACAGGACATGCTGTATAATGATGTGTAGGCAATACCTTCAAACTAATCGTACTAAATCATTGCAAGCCTACTAAATACACATCAACTCTTGCTCAGCTTGAAGCTCCACGCTCTCTATCACTCCTGCAGAGCAGCTCTTGAAGACCTGGAGGAGCTACACTGGCTGCTGGTCAAAGCTTGGAATGTATTGAAATCCCCTTTCATCACCCACAGAAACATTCAGAAAAGTCTGCCATTCCCATAGTCCAGGGTACCCAAGCATGCTGTCTAGACAGCAGCTCTTCCCACCTGATCTGAACCGTGTCGTAAACGTGACAATGCGAAGGTGTTTTGCTCGTGGCCCCGCTTCTTCACACAGGTCCAAGCAAGGACTCCACCGCCCTTTAGTTGGAAGCCTGTGGTGGGGACCAGGGTGAAGAATCTAAATGGTTTAACCATACCTTCCAAATCGCACTGTGCCAATAGTGGTTTTCCAGCTTGTTGTCCTAGGTTTTGAACTGCTGACATCCATTGAGGGGTGTGAGAACAACCCGGGATATCGGCACAAGCCTTTTTATGGGAGGAGGCCGCTTGGGGGGCGGGGTTCAAAAGTGCCTCGTAGGTACTTTTCTGAATGAGGCCCCACCCCATCCAAGGTTCCGCCCCCTCCTAGGACTCACCTCGCCACCTCCGCCTGAGATTGTTCTTTAAGTTGGCAGGTATGGTTTTACCTTAGTAATAAAACTACATAAGTGGCTCATACCATTTTAAAAGGGTCTTCAAATGAAGAGAACATGTTTGTGAGATGATCAGAGAGAGGAGGATGGAAAGGAGAGTAGTTGGTCCTTCGGCTTAATGCCAGCCTTTGAATTGAGCTCATAAGCACACGAAGAAATCTTACTAACAGGGAACCAGCCCATGCAACAGCCTGAACAACTGGTTGTGTCAATGCTTTTCATTAAGAGATTCAGTTCTCTGTTTATTCAAATATAAACCAGCGTTCTACATCAGGACCATGTGCTTCTGTTTTTTCCTGGTCCCACTCGGACATTAGAATCGAAAGCCCGTCACTTACTCCGTGTCTTTGGAGACAGAGCCCACAATAGCACTGGCACAGCTGAACTGCAATGGATTGTATTTCTCCAGCGAGCAAGTGTCTGGTTTCCTCTCTTTGCTCAGGTTTAAGGACAGCGAGTAATGTCTCCAACCTTTACCCACGGAGGTGTGAAAGTTTCGTTAAAGCTCAGCCGACTGACCCCCACCGTAGACAACATGCACAACCCTGTGGTTTTAAGTGTCTGCGCGGTGTTAAGCCACTCTGTGAAAATGAGAAGCTTATGCTTAGTTGTTCAAGCAGGTTCACCACTAACAGGCACCAATAGTGCAGCTGGAGCCAAACCTCATGCAGGGTACAGATGTCCAGTAAATGTCCAGTATTTGTAAAGTGCAAACAATTACCCGAAGGTGTCAAGGCCCTGGGGGCCATCAGGAAGATTAAGCGAGCTATTGCCCAGAGTCACATGATGCTGGGCAGACACCTGCTGCTAGAGCCAGGGATCGAACCGTGATCCCCAGCGTCCGTCGTCCTGGCCGCTGCACCACACCTCTTCCACCAGATGTGGGGAGACTTGGACATACATATCTGTCAAGTTTCAAAGTTTGCTTCTAAGTGACAGTTTCATGTTTTTGGTGTCCATATTTGACATTCTGAACCAATATGTATGACAATTTGAGTGATACTTTACTGCGATTAACTTGTTACATTTTGGAATTTACTTTTTATGTGCAATATAATGGTTTGGAATATGCCCTATAACAGATGCAGTGCTGTACACTTTAGTACATTTTCCTAAAATTAGAGACAGCAATAGGTAGGGTGACCAGATTTTTAGAAGCAAAAACCGGGACATGCCAGACATAAAAGTAGGACTAAATCCTTTAGTCTTACTTCTTTATCTGAAGTGTCCCTTTTTTGAAGAGCCTTGTACAATCATCAGGGTTGGATTGGGATAAAAAATCGGCCCAGGCACGCATAAAAAAATCGGCCCACATTTGCATAATGCCTTCCCTCAAATCACTGCTTTCAGCGTAATTTTACATAAAAGGGGGTGGCTAAAAAATATGCACGCATCAGTTTACACTAGTGAACACACCTGAAAACAAGTGAGGCAACTTCTGCTCAGGCCCCCTGCCCCGCTCAGTATGCCTACATTAATGGGAGGCCCAGCGAAAGAAAAGGGGTGACACCTCTCTCTGTTGCTGCTATACGGGAGATAATGAGTGCCCATCTCCCTCCAGAAAGGCCACTCAGACACCCACTGGGCCGCTGGCGGTATAGTTGAACAACAGAGACACAACCCAAATCGGCCCCCAGGCTGCTCAAAAGCAGCCCTCAGCTGGAACTGGGACCCCGGCCCCTCGGGCATTGCCCGAATGCCCCTGTTACCAATCCGACGCTGAAAATCATATATCCAGGGCTTTAAGAGGGAAAAAACTGGGGGTGCTCTAAAAGGGGCGCAGCCACCTCTTAAAGGGGTGTGCCTATCCACATAGGGGCGTGGTCTAAATCATGGCTTAAAACACATTAGCAAATCCAATTGCTCTAGCATAGGTGGGAGCTATTGGCTTTGCTAATACTTGTTTGTTATGCCACAATGTGTTTTGGACTATGCTTGTGGGTACAGTTTGCTTTCATGCTTATATTGGACTCCTTTTCTGAAGATATTGTAGCAATCTGGAGTTCAGCCAAATGGCCCATGTTCCTGTATCAATGACTGAAATGTGTTTGCCAGGCCTTCCCCTCTGCTCTCATCTACGTGTACATTTGAATTAGTAACCAGGTGTATTGCTGCTAGGCAGGTTTGTCAAACGAACTTTGTAAGTGTAGTATATGTACGAGGCCCACTGAATTCTTCCAAATATTTGGGGAATGTGATAGTATCCGGGATGTTTTGTTAATTTGTTGTCCCACTTCCAGAATATTTGCAACATTCAACAATCATGCGACTTTGGCAGCAGTATAATGCTATTAGTTCACACGTGTGCAGGTGGACTTGTTAAGTGCAGACCTAGTTACAGAGCAGAGGAGTGCTGGCCATGGGCAGGGCCCAGGGAGCAGAGTCGGATTGGGAATAAAATTAGGCCCGGGAACCAAACAAAAAAGTAGCCCACAATTATGTATAATAACTTTTCATAAAATGTTGCTTAGTCAGTATCAGGGGAGTTATTTTCCTCTCTCTTAGTATCCATTTTGATTCCCTTTTTCTGTCATTCTTCTCCACTTTGCACATCTCACTTTTCCTTTTGTCTCCAAACTGTGCTTGTTCCATTTTGTTACTCCCTTCCCTTTGTCATTTTTGTGCCAGGATGAATGTTTTTCACAGTCATGTTGTAAAAAAAATTGTTTTGAGTTGTCAAAGTTTTCTTTTTGCTCAATTTGGTTGATAGCCTTATTTTTTTTTCATTTTCTCTCTATGAAAAATGAGAGCGCCTCACAGTTTTGAAGATAACATGCGGAGGAAGACATCCAAGGCTCATCTGTCTGCTGCTGGAGACGAAAGTAGAGTCTCTTAAATGGCCACCGTTTGTAATCTGGCTCCTTGCAGGCACAACTCACTTTTACTCCACCTCCATTAGTTCTAGTTGTGATACTCAAAAACAGTATCACCACTCCTGAGGCTTAATAGTCGCGCTCAGTGACATGCTGTGCCTGCTCAGTTTGGCTCATTGTCCTACCGCACATGATAATTAGCACCCAAGGTCCGTACTTGGTCCCACTGAGGTTTGACCTCTATTTTTCACCTGCAGCCGCTTTTGCCAACAGCCAAGGCAAATGTTGGAGTTTATATGCAGCTGAAAAAAAACACGGCCCAACAACTGGCCTTAATCATCATGACCTCAGACAATGGCCGGCCAATCCAATCATGCCTGGGAGTGAGCTCCTTCACAATGAACTTGGGCACTGGGTTTTATTGGGCTGAGTGCTAAAGTGCACCAGTTTAGAAGTTAGGATGCACACATCGATGTGCATGCTCTCACTGCAGTCCGCAAAAAACGAACTGCCTGTGCTAGGCCATAAAACAGACCCCCGATAGGGACCAGTTTAGAGGCCCCCTTTTAAAAACTGCCGGTGCTCAGCACTGTCAGGACCCGGCCCACTTAGAGCCCTGCATATATCCTACATAAGGTATGGCAGGACCACCACCCTGCGCACCCCTGTTCTCCTCCCCGTCTGTCTCACCTCTGCTGGGAGCATGCTCTGAGAGTCTCTTCTCTCCTCTGCTGCGAGCATCCAGAGGGTCACCTCGTGTGCTGCCTGACAGAAACAGATGCATTACTTTCCTTATTTGAGACTGCACAGGACCCTGTGATAGGAGAGCAAACCTTCCTATTCTGCTTTGCAGAATGACCTGACTTTCTCCCAAAAACCAGGACATGTATGTAAAACTAAGAAAAGTGTTCGAACACCGGGACACTTTTTGGAAAACCAGGACTGTCCGGGGAAATCCGAGCAGGGCCATTTCTACCATTAGGCAAGACTAGGTGGCCGCCTAGGGCGGCAAAAGGGGGAGGGCGGCAAAAAACATGCGTTCATGAACATTTGTTAAATAAATATACCCCTTATATTTGTGCTGTACTCATTAGAATACAGAGTACCGGAGAGACTGTGATTCAAGTGAAATGTGGTGGATACCAATAGGCAAAATGCAATTAGCGCATTTTGTCGTTTTTTCATAATTGTTATGCTTTCACACCATCTGGACACAGCACTGGAAACAGTCCAACAATTATTCCAGTTAGAGCTCTAGACAGAAACATCGCTACATAGACAGCGCTAGAGAGATTATTGCATCTAATCTGTATGCATCTAGAAACACTCTCACAAATCTTTTCCTAAGAGCTCTCTAGTCAATCTTATATCTTTTCTGTATACATCTCTAAAGGCAGTCGCGCAATATTGCATCGCATAGCTCTAAACAATCTACCATCTCATCTGCATACAGCTCTAGAAACAGTCTTACTCCACACAGAGCTCTAGACAGTCTGGCGTCTCATCTAGAGACAGTTCCTGACAGTCACATCACATTTGTATATATTGCTAGAGACAGTCACGGAATGTTGCATGTACCCAGCCCTGCCTAGTACAGCTGAGCTGTTAACCCAGCAGTGCCTAGTATAGAAGTGCCCTTGCCTCAGCAGAACTCAGTCACTACAGCGCCGCCAGCTCAGTAGAGTAGACGTCAGTATAGCAGGGGAAACATCCTTTACAACGCAACTTTTACCATGCAGTGCCTTTACGACGCAACTTTTACAACGCAAGCCATTACAACGCATTGCGCTGGGGGGCGCTCTAGGATAGGGAATAGGATTAATTTACTATCCAACACCTTCCCTACTATCCACGGGGACTGGAGTTGGAATAGTAAATTAAACTATTCACTATCCAGCGCCCCAAAGCACTATGCGTTGTAAAGGCATGCGTTGTAAAAACAGCGTTGTAAAGGCATGCGTGGTAAAAGCATGCGTTGTAATGTCATACATCCGTATAGCAGTGCCCCTAGCCCTGCAGGCTCCTGTGTAGCAGTGCCCAGCTCAGCAGACTTCAGTACAAAGTGGCCAGCAGAGCAGTGCTCCGAGGCCAGAGGTGCCTGGTATAGCAGTGCCTCTCATGAAGCGACAGTACAGCAGTGCCCATGCTTTGATCCCGTCGATGTCCTGCCCTCCCTCTAGTGTTTGGGAGACCCGATAGCAAGTCACGTGACCAAGTGGAGGTGCTTTTTTTCCCCCAAAAGCTACAATTCTGGTTTCTGGAAGCGCTTTTATCCTTTTTGACACCCAGGGACTGGTTGGGCGCTCTTCTTCCCCACCTGTTAGGTTAACGGTTCGGCCCTCAGAGCTTGCAGGCAGGTCTTGTTGAGGACTTTATTTCATCCGGGTACCAGTCCCAGTCCAGTGTATTCAACGCTACGGAGCATCGTGCATATTGTAGTCTTGTTCAGCTACATTGGACAAAACAACCTCGCCAAAATGATCTGCAATCAGTATACACGTCTGAGGTGGACACAGCTGCTCGAAGTTCTCTCACACCCGCTATAGACGTTGCTCTCCTTACCCAAGACAAAGTTAACTGCAAATGTGTAGTGTTTGCCGCTGTATAAGGAACAACAGCAGAAAACAAACATGAATTAACAGCAAGTTTGACTGTTAAAACTACACACAACGTATCTTATTTATCCTCCAAACGCTGTTTAGTACCTTACGTCTGTTTAAAAAATCCATCTCTGTCCGGCATTGCCGTGCTCAAATTCACAATAAAATGTGAAAAGGGGGGTCTCTCAAGGGGGCATGGCCAATGTAATTAAAGGCGTGGCCTAAAAACAGGTAAGCTAAAAATGTGTGTTTAGCATAGTGCTGCCCACTTGCATTTTGCTGTTTCTGTCATTGCATCCAGTCAGGAATATTTACTTTGTCAATTGTTGTTAGTTGTATAAGATAAATATGCAGCAACTATGGCTTGTACATAATATTGAAAAAGTTTCCACTTAAAGCCCTGGTGACACCACGACAATGTTGATGCGCCTGAGTTTCAAAAAAAGAGAAGGGAAGTCCTGAGAGAAACTGACGCTCTTTAAAGGATTTCCTTTCCCCTGCAAGGCTCTTCTGGCATGACGTCATGCCAAAGCTTCTCCACTAGTGAGAAGTGAGCAGTGTGAGCAGCGCACATCCATGTGCCTGCTCTGACTACAGTCCACCTGTGCCAGGGCACAAAACATAGCCCAATAGAGACCCGTTTCGAGGCCTCTTTTAAAAAACTGTTGGTGCTCAGACCCGGTGAGACCCGGCCCATTTAAAGCCCTGTGTGTATCCGCCTGTGTTGGGTGTGATGGGAGGTAGAAGAGGCCAGTAGCACTACTGTTCTCCCAACTCAAGCCCATGATAGCATAACTGAGTAAATACCCTCAGAACAGGGCAATAACACTTACATAGCCGCAACAATTGACCCAGATGACTTACTTTAATACGGATTTGACAGTCCAGACTAGATAGAGAGTAATCAAAGAAGGCCTCTATTCCCCAACACCTGGATGACAGGGGGAGCGAGTGATGGTATTAAAACGGAGGGGGTGCCATTTTTCAATTCTCGCCTAGGGTGGCAAAACACCTAGAAACGGCCCTGAATCCGAGAGGTCTGTTCACCATAGCAATAGATAACCCACCATTTTTTTAAATCTAAGATATCTTCCCTGCTACTTTGAACTAAACAGATGGGAGACCAGATTGCACCTGCCTGGTTCAATTTCATCCCCACTGTACTCTAGCGCACACTCTGACTCGTTCTGTCATGGCATGTTTGTGCTTTAAGTACAAATCTAAGACTGTCTTTCTGTCGGGAGCCAAGCTTTGTCCCTTTTTTTGTTTCATTCGGCGGTATAGGGAAGCAAACTGTTACAATTTGCCAATTCCCTCACGCATAGGACGGAAACATAAAAGGTGAACAGTAGCTGGTCATCCTACTATGAACCATGAACTGTCTTGTTTGTGGGCTGCTCATTAAATGATTCGGCGTGCTCCTTGGACTCTATCATACATGTTTGGGACGTTTTAAAAGGTTCTTTATATCATACCAGGCCTGTGATTCATTATTACCCTTGTTTCATAAACAAGGAGAGTACTGAAGTAAAATATAACTCTGCACTTTATGAACATGATTACTGTCTCTTCATCCTGTGTTGCACACTCTAAGTTGCTTCTGAATCTACAGGCCTATCTATGGTCTGTGCTGGTGGTCCTACCCTAGTACTTGCATCACAGAGCTACCACGTTTCCCAGGCCCATGCCTGATCCTGTCTAGGCTTTTACTCTGCATATTGTGATATGTTGTCCTGATTTTAGAATTAGATAAAAAAAAAGCCCCAGAAGGCAAAGCCACAACATGGACTTGCCCACCTACTTTTATGCATGGACCTGGGAAACTTGAGAGTTTTATTGATCCAACTGTGTGGTTCCAGGCGGTAATGAGCATTAATCACCTAAAAGCAACAACGAGCATTATCACTCAAGGCTTTAAGCCTCCCTGTACCCCCTTGCAAACCCTCCCAACTGAGTCGCTCCTAGTCTCACCCTTACTTTGGGTAGCAAGAGTGCAGAACAGGAGGTTATGAGCATGGCTAGACTGTCCAGCCGGGCAAGCAGGAGGCCAGTTGTGGCACTTGGAGGACGGTTTTGGCCTCCAGAAGTGGTGGTGCATGTTATGCAATCCCGGGAGCAACTTCAAAGAGTTTCTATGATTCCAGCGTGCATTAGCTCATCTGCACATGGGGTCTGATTTTATCATTGTTTCCAGGGCTGTCTTAAGTTCCCAGTCCGGCCCAGGTTATAATTAGGGTGCCATGTTTTCCGTTTTTACTGATTTTTACACATAAATAAAGACTGAAAACATAGAATTTCCTATCTGCATGTAAAATGGAAAAATGCTGATAATTTGGCTCTTTTTAGTGACTCTCCATGCCGAGATAAATTAATTTCAGTCCAATATCTGTACATATTGGCAGCATGGGGAGTTACAAAGCTGAATGAGATCTGCTTAAATGTGTGCTCATTTCAATGTGTATGTGTTCTATTATGCAAAAAAAATTCCTGTGGGTTTATTAATTTATTATATTTTGATTGTGTAATGTGCTAAACCTGACAGGCATCAAAGTTTGAGTGCATGTTTCTAATGTTTATCCGTTGAATAAATGTGGAAAATTACGAATTATTACCTCTTCTGTTCTCAAAACACAAAATAAATATGGATAGGTACCAATAAGATGGCAAAAAAATAAATATAGATACAGACGGAAATGTTAAAAAAATAAATACCGTAAAACCAGGAGTCCTAGTTATAAGTGGCTTTGTTAGCTGCTCACAGGGTGCCTACAGCACTGCTGTGGGTCTGTCGGCCCGTCTAGGGTGAAGTGTAAGGTATTTCATGCTTCCCAAAAAAAAGTCAGTCTACTGTGCTGGGGAAGACCACAATACCTCAAGTGGATGTCAGAGGGAAGGGGAGGAGTAAGGTCCTCCCCTGGCCTCTCTACTTACCCATCGGTAAGAGTAATCACTACGATGCTCAAAAAGAAGGGGTCCTCTAGTCGTCTCCAAAGCAAAGTGCTGACCAATAAGGATGTAGGGAGCCAGGCCTGCATGCTACTGCACTGTAATTAAAAGTCATTGCATGTCGGTTACCTGAATGCCGCCATGCTTGGTCAGCTTTGCTTTCTCCTAGGTGCAGCATGCAGGAGCAAGTGCCACTTATTTGTGTGATAATCTCCAGTCCTTGCGAGGATGTGTTGGGACATTACTAATATGGGTTACTCTAACACGAGATGCATGGCACTTGGCAAGCTGGGGGCTGAGTTGTAAAATGAAAATGGGTGACTGCATTAACATCTTTACGAGTAGCCCATAGGACATTCACAACTACGCCCAGCAGACTAGGGTCAAAGTGAACGGGATACAAGGAAACCTTAGAGCCCTGCTGACCGCTCGCTCAGCTTTTAAGGGCCAGAGGTTGCTGTTACCTGTAGGTGCTGTCTGAGTAAGCAGGTCTATTGCTCGCCCTTCAAAGAAAATGCTGTTTTCTTATAGGTGACTCCAGCCTCAGATACAGTGCATTATTAGTGTTTGTAGAGCATCTCCGGTCTAAAGACTCAGTTGTCATTGACTGTTTGGAGCAGGCTGGCAATTTTTACGTGTGAAATTGAACTTTTCAATTAATCTACTGTGTGAAAAAAATGATTGTTCATCTCTCTCTGTAATATTAATAATTAGGGCTCCCGGTTTTATGGTATTTATTTTTGTAACATTTCCATTTTTATTCATCCATATTTATTTGTGGCTATCTTGTCCATATTTCTTTTGTGTTTTGAGAATAAATTCAGTCAAAAAATGGTATATTTACACATTTATTTAACAAATATACAGGCGCTCATACTTTTTATGCCTGTCGCACTTTAGCACATTAAGCAGCCAAATGTAGCAAAACACTACACCCACACAGGTAAATATCACCATTATATTACAAATATCTGTTATTGTATGCCTGTATTTAGGGACAGCTCAAACCTGTTCTTTAACTCCCCATGCTGTCTGTCTGCTCAGCTGCTGTCCAGGAGTTCAGGAAAGACAGCATGGAGAGTCATTCACAAGATGCACAATTTACAGTATTTTTCCGCTTTTAAAAATAAAATAAATACAGACAGGAAACTTATTGTGTTCTGTCTGTGTTTATCTGTAAACTGGAAGCCTTATTGATAATCTATAAATCATAACATCACCAGCGATGTGTTTGCATTCTCTGAGGAGGTCATGAACAGGGATACTCAAATCCAAACCAGCGAGCAGTCAGTGCCCCTTGAACGTAACGGAAGTGTAGCATGAAATGTCTTCCAGGATATTTTTTTAATTATTTTTTTTCAAATCACAGTGATTACTTTATCCGCTGTCCCTGCCTCATTTATTTACTAGAGGAGTCAGCACTTTTATCAGGTACAGAAATACTTGCCTTTAATTTTCTAATAATTTAGTAATGAAGAGATGCAAAGTTTAATTTATTAGGCAGAGCTGTTTACAAAAAAGTGGCTAGAGTTTGGGCATCATGGTCACGCTGAGTTCAATTAATTAATTAGATAGACTCGCTGACTCTCCAGCCTTCGTAAAGTCGTGATAATGCAAACATATTTTACAATTTATTAAAAGATATGCCTTTGTGAATCCAAGAATATATTTAACACCTTATACATATTTTTATAAATTATTGCCTGAAAACTACTGTAAGGTACCCCAATTTGATATTATCAGAATAATTACTACACAATTTGCACAAGTTACATCTCATTTGCAACTCTGCACAGAAATGAGACCTATGCATAAGAGAGAATCAAGTAGTCTGCATAGATATGCGGTATAATGTATCAGCGACTGTATTTTATAAGTAAATGACAAGTCACAGAGGAGTGCCATGATCATATAGGGGCACACAACTGAAGGTTGAGTGACCTTATAAGAGCAGGAACTCCAAGGTGACTTACTATTTGCTTACACTATACCCGACTAAGAGTGCATGATGCAATGTACGAAGTGGACAAAGGCAAACTTACATTACATCAATCCATATGTTACTGAAACCTATAGTTTGAAATAATACAAGTGGGTGGTTATCACCACCTGAATATGGAACAGTACTTTACGGAACATCACTAAGACCATGTAATAATTATTACAAACAACTAGTGACTTTGCTTTCTTTTTTTCGGTTTCATTCTAGTGTAAGATTTCACCTGTAACAAGGAAACAATGCCAGACACATTAAGTGCCTATAATACATCTCACTTATATTATATTATATTATATTATATAATATAATATTATATTATATTATATTATATTATATTATATTATATTATTTTATAATATATTATATTTTACAATCAGAATTTATGCTGAATGTTCTGCCAATCGCTATGACCCCCTATCACTATTTTAATCTAGATTCTGGTCAGAACTTCATTCGACAGCTGTGAATGGTGAACGATACAACAATGACAAAATTCCTAAATTTGTCAGCAATTTTATTTAAAAAAATAACATTATTTTTCCTGGTTAATGGTGTGACTTTGAGAGGAATACCCCAATTAGCACTGTAGGAAAATTGCCAAAATACTAATCTTTGCAGAATGGGGATTTCAATCAGTATTATAAAAAATGAATAAAGGTTTGTTCTATTTCTTTCAGAATTGTTTTTAAGATACTCTCTTGTGATAGTTCCGTGTACTAAGTGCTTCTTTTTGTGAACAAAAATATGAGAGCAAATCATGATCTGTTCTTAGATTTTATGAAGCTTCACTAACCTGTCATTGTCCCATCATTGTCTCTATGGGTCCGATGAAGAATAAAAAAGTGAATTCATGACAGATGTATTTTTGGTGCTGATTCCCTGGAGGTGAGAAAATCTTTAGAGCTGTGGATGCCATCATATATCAGATGGATATCAGCCGTGATGAAGCATTCTAAGTTTGTTCACTTTTTCCGCACAGGCTTTCAGAAACCCAGAGGCTGTGTATTTGAAGGAACCCAGAATACGAATGAAGGTACAAAGAAATAAAAACAAGTCTCCTTGGTTTCCTATTGTACATTAAAAATCATGACCCTGGCATGATACTTGAGAATCCAGTGAACATTATTGGGAAGGCAAAAACAAATGGAAGACTGCATTTAAAACTCATTAGTAGAATTTATATGTTTGGAGCATCTTGCACTATACCAATAATGTTTCTTCTGTCCTATGAAACTATATCTAACCACAGAATTATGCCAGAACATTAGATTAAATCTTAAATTATAATCAATCTATAAAAATTGACTTTGCTGTAAGGCTCTGCACTTTCCAAAATGATTACATTGAAAAGTATACTGCTGTGCATCCTAAGGAAGAACAGTCAATTAGTCTTTTGCACAACAGACAATAGCAAATTTAAAGATCTGGCTAGAAATACTTAAACATAGAGCTGTGACCAATTCTATTCTAATACCTATGTCATATTGTTATTACCAGGAAATCATTCCATTTGCTTCCAGTACAGACTTGCACCGAATTAAAACCTATCTTCATTATGCACACATGACCTGAAAATCAAGCACCACTTTGTTGAACAGAGCAACCCACCCATGTAGCCCTGACCACACTCTGTTTCGAAGCTCTTGGCCTTATTTACTAGCTATGCTGCAAAAACGGCCCTGTAACAAAAACGGCCCCCACCCCTGCGGGCACCGGGGGATTGCCCAGTGCCCGCTACGGCCAGTCCGGGCCTGCTTTAGGTCATCTAAGGCAGGCCTAGCACTCTGAAACAAACGACCCACAAACAGCCTGATGTATACTAACTAGCCACACCTTCTAGAAGCAATGTATTCAAATGTGCTAACGTTATCAGTTACAGTGCTATAAACAAATACTTTTTTTTCATTTAGTAATTTCTATTCTTTATTTTATTGTATTCAAAGAAGATCTTGCCTTGCAGCAATTGCTTGAAAATCTAGTTTGTTTTTTTATCAATGTCCAGGAGTGGTCGAATGTGTTTCCGGGTTGCTGTTGGGTTACTTCTGCTTGCCATTTTTCTTGCTTTATTTAACAATACTAAATACAGGTTTTTAATGCTTTCTACCTTTTACTATTATTGGTTATGGAATTGTGGACCTTGACAGAGGTAAATGAAGAGAAATGCAACTTTACTTGCAAATGTGCTGGTAATAAAAAATTATATTTCCTTTGGGCTCTTCAACGGAAGTGATGCCAAGTTAGAAACATTAATATAGGAAAAACAGTATGTAGGCCCAGTGCCTCAAACTTTTTGTCTGGAGTCTGCTTTTGTTTGGAAATGTGTGATAATCGACTATGTAAATGGATGTAATGTTTGCTGTGGGATAAATTAGTGCATTTTACTGGAGAAGTGTTCTCAGAAGTGCAGGGTCAAGCAAGGAGCAACATCAGAAAGTTTTGCAGGGTGTTGCTTGTCGAGATTTGCCAATTTTGGCAGAGCAGAGTATATGGTGAATTCAGCACAAGGTAATTATGTACCGAATATTATCCCCCCACCCCCAACAAAATACCAAGAGTGCAACGGGGTCACAGGTCCTTCTGTTGTCATCAAATGCATATTTATTGTTTTCTATACATTTCATGTTAATTTCATCTGCATGCAATACCTACGGGAATAGGAATATCCATAAAACACTTTTTTGCTTGTTAAACAAGCATGGGCATAAGCAATGGGTCTTGTCATTTGTCTTTGCTAGTGGTTTTGGCTGATGCTGTTCACAATTGGCAAAAATAAAAACAGTGCAATGATGTATACGTATGTATGCATCATCAAGCATCCACTTATATGTGTCATTATGCTAATGCAGACCCAGCGTGATGATATATGTGAACGCAGCCTTTAACCATGCACACACATATGTTATCAAATGGCGGCCATTTAGTTTTGGTTCTGTCTTGACAGCATATCTGTTTGAAAGACTTATTGTTACCAATTAAGCAACTTGAAATGTGAATAGAGTGGGCTTACGGTCCATCCACTGGAGAAACACTCACTCAGTCCGTGCTATTAGCTATTTGGTGAAACATGATGTATTCCATTGAATGCATAAAGGACTAGTTTACATTTCTAAACAAAGACTCAATCAGCACACTGTTTGTAACATGCAGCTATTTATCTCCTTCAATGCATTCTATACGGAAAGCAATACGTTTTCGATTTTTTTTCCCAGCACTGGCAAAGCAAATAGCGCAGCTTTAAAGTGATAAACAGCATATGGGCATGAAACAAATGTAAACAACATTTGTGAATGTTTGTGTTAACAATTGTTGGCACATTAACTCCTTAACCGCGGCGCAAATTCCGCTGCGGTGCAGGAGTTCTGAAGAGTGGGCGGGCCCTGTCAGCCAATGGATGTGCGCAGCACTAACCAGGTAGTGCTTGCGACTGCCGTTGGCTGAGGCACGCACGGAAGGGGCTAAATCCAGACCCATTGGCTTCGTCAATGCTTGTTTTAAAAATTACTGGTCGACTTAGCTACAAATGAGTTCAGACATCATTAATGCTTATTCTGGTCCTTTTGTTCCTAAATTAAAAAAATCGTCAGCAACATTATCTACCCTCTTATATTATGGCTTCTGCTGTCAGTGGTGGATGCTTGTAGTTGAAAGTGGTGAGGCGATCCGGTGAATATTTTGACCCACTTTCAGGCAGTGTTAGAAACTCCAAAGCAATAAATTTCTTGCAAACAATGTTTACAATTGACCACGATTGACAGCTTTGGAGTTGAGGCTCAAGGCAGTGTGTGTTTCTCACACTGCCTGACAGTGGGCAACAAAAAACAATTTTAAAGAAAAAAAGTACTTACCTAGCCTCTAGGCCAACTACCCTATTCAATCCAGTAGCTACTCTCACTCTGTTAACCAGCATGAGAGAAGTGCCAGGATTGGTTGGAGTGGGCTGACTCAGCACTCCTACCGGCACTTGAGCTCAGCTCGTCATGAGCCACGGTTCCCTGAGCTCGTCATGAGCACCGGGGCACTGTGCGCGCCCCCGCCCCCCAGCCCAACAGGGGAATATGCTCCGCAGTGAAGGGGTTAAGCAGGAGATGTTTTGAGATTCCGATGGCCAAAAAGCAGGTGATCTGCACAGGAGACACCCCCCTCCATCTGCAAAAGAGCTGCCTCCTTCCAGGTGCTGCAGCATACGAGAACCATATGGTATGTTCTAAGCCCTTTTCTGTACATTTTACAAAATACCGTCAGTGTGCCATGCCAGTTTAAAATCTCGTCAAAAAAGCTTTCTTAGAAAGAATAGCTTTACTAATAGTACTATAATAATACCAAGTTTGCCCCCTGCTGTTTAATCCAGTGGAGTGATTATAAAGTGTGAGTTACATGCTTAATGAGACTATGTACCAACTTGAAGGTATATGACATTATACAGAATTTCCACTGCGATATTGGTCCTCTATATGGTCAGAGAACAGCCCAGTTGCTTGCAATATTCCTATAGTTGAGAGTGTTTTAACCCATATGTGTAGAAGGCCTGAACTACGAAAGCATGACGCATAATTAAACATTTTAAAAATCAAGATATTAAAAAGTATAAAGTAGATTAGGACTCTGCCACACATGAAACATTTAACAAGGATACATACAACTACCCCCATATAAACTGATTTACAACATAGGAAAAAACTGACCTCATTTGAATGTTCAAACATAAATATAATTTCAGTTTAGCTCTTACTCCTACAATCGGAAACTTTCTAATTAAAAAAATGAAACGCTGCCCTTCAGAAACAGGAAACTCTGTGGGTGTACGACCACAATTTCGAGTTCTTAATGGCATCAAAGTGAGTATACATGGCTAAATATAGTTTTCCTATTTCATTCTCCACATTTTTTACAGCATAATAGTCAAAGTATGCAGATATGGATTTAAGAATAGTTACATCTACATATCGATTTATACTTGCATTGACGATAAAGACTGTCAACATTCTGCACTCAGTATTGTTACAGGTATACATTTTGGTCCTTGAAATTGTATTGTAGATATATTGAAGGCTGGTCAACTTTAACCTCTCACGCCTAGAGCTGTAGTCAACACCAAGGCTCTCATCTGACAGGAACTTCCCCAAGTAGCCTTGTGATAGTATCACCTGAAAGTGTGCCAGACCCAGATCATCACCTCCCCAGCTCATTAGTGTTATCTTTGTTCCTAAAGTTGATTCCATGTGCAATACTAGCTTTTGTGTCCTTTTGATCCCGAAGGAGGGCTACTGCTGCTAACCAATGTGCAGTTAGTTGCCTGTATCTTCCCACCTATACCTTTAATCCCTCAGGGCAATGCCCAACGCATCGAATTCCTTGCCAGGGACAAAAGTGCAGTCCCTCATCTGTAATTCCTATTAACCTCTCTGCTGGGCACGTCATCATATCAGTTTGCAATGTGCTAAACTCTACCGTAGTAGTATCTTATTGCACAATCGGCCTCAGAAACATGAAGCTAGCATAAAGAACTGCCAGGGCTGGACTCGTAACCTTTCCCATTAGACATTTCCCTGATGGCTGGAGCCATTTGAGGTCAGTTTTTGAATGGCATTCCCAAATTCCCCCCCCCCCCCCAAAAAAAAATATATAGGATAATATAGTAAATTAATAACTAACTAGAAGCTAGAGAAGACATTAGACAAAACCTTCTTGGAGAACCAACAAAATGTTGAGACTTAAAGACAAAACTATCACAGGAAAATCAACTAAGCAGTGAGGCAAGTATTAGACAGGAGATATAGTTAGAAATAGGTTTAAGCCTGGAAATAAATATAGGTTTAGGAGTAGGATTATGTTTAGGTTTAGGTTTAAGTTAAGACTTAAGTTTAAAGTTTAAAGTTAGCTTCAGGACAAGGTTTACATTCCGGGATAGGGTTAACTTTAGGGCTGGAATTGTGTTTGTGGCTAGTTATAGTTTCAGGGATAGGGTTAAGGTCAGAATTGGGGTTAACCTTAGGGTTAGAGTTAGGACTATGCTTTGAGCTAAGTCTCTATTAATATGTGTAGTATTTGCTATATATTTTACCGTGATATTGTGTGCATATATGTTGTTTCTATAAACCAAAAACATATTTTACATTTTAAACGTGTATAGATATTATTGAAAAATACACAGCATATACTGAAAATATATGTCTGTAAGCAATAATTTGCTTACAATATAAATGCACAACAATTTTCTGGTACTCATATTTTGTTATACAACCACATTTTCAATACTTCCAACACAGTATAGCTTAGTTTTATAGTTGTATATCGCTTAATTACTCTTGGTACTAAACACTTCAAAATAAGCAAATAAGCGGCATTGGCCACTATGGATATAAACGCATTACAAACACAAGAACCCAACAGACAGAACACCCACACATCTAACACAACTCAAATATACCAAATAGCAGCAACACCTTGCAATAGAATATCTCCAATCGCTGGGCAACACATATTCTACCGACCTATGACATGTGACATCTAGACTAAAATGATATACCAATAGATGAATTACGAAATAAGTCTTTGCAATCAAGCGTCAAAACAGGTCAAAACACAATACCAGAATTCTCTGAAGACTCTGATGGGGGAACCCTGGACCTACAACTAACCATTATGAATTATCGCCCCTGAATAGGAAATACCTATATGGACAGAGGAATATGGGTGAAAATCTGCAGACAAAGTGATATCTTCTCAGGACTACTGAACTGGCTGACTCATAATGAAGGTCAAAGACTCTGATCTTCTCCTGAAACCTTGGAAGCAAAGTATAAAGGTGACCCTAGACAGCTGGTCGAACAAGGCCCTGCTAACAGCAGACTGTGTGATATACAAATGCCAATACCATAACATAACCTGTATAATTCTATAAAACTGTTAAAAAAATCTAGAAGTAGAGTAGATTATTGCATTTACACCTAACCTACAGCTATCCCATCATTCGACTCTTTTGTATGTTCTACTTCGATTACTCAGCAGGAACCTTTATATGTCAACCATTAACCCTGGGGTTCAACCGGACATCAGAGACAACTCGAGCTTCCCTGTCATTGTCTATTTTATTACCTCAGAACTTATTGCTTAAAAACGTCACAATTATTCACTATTACCCATTTATAACTGTATACATTATGTGTGCTACTATTGTGAATACCAGATTCTAATTTTTAACTTCTATGAAGTAGAAACAGTGGGTAACACTAGTTGTTTCCCAGTTTTGCTATGTCATAAAGGAATTCCATGCTTTCTCCTGCAGACCTCTCGGGCAGCCAGCTAGTGAAGGGCTGGCTCTCTGCTTCAATGGACAACATAGAACAAAGCTTCGGAAGAGGAAGAGGAAGAGGAGGAGAAGGAGAAGGAAGGCACAGAGGTTTTCAGGTGGCCAGGTATTCTATTTACACTTAGAACAAAAAAAAGATGTCATAATATGTGTTTACTCCACTAATCCTGTGTCCCTGCGTAGCAGTTGAAAGCAGGGTAGATTATATTAGAAGTCATACATAACATTAAATTATAGACAGGTAAAAAGTAAATAGAGGGGATGATTTTCATTTTCAGGTTCTGAGCGTTATCATGTCAACTCAAGCTTTGCTTTCGTTGTCTATTTGATGCCACTGAGGCCACCACTATGAAAGCCTCCACACTATTCATTCTTGAACATCCATAATTATATGTGTTTCTTAGAGAACACAATTTAGGCCACTACTTTTCATACAACCACATTTATTTTGTGTTCATTGTAAAACTGCACATTGATTGTATATGTACAATCATTTCACATGTGTTTTATCATCTAAGTATATGTTGTGTACCAATGAAATGCAGATCTTGAAGATGTGTCACTAATGTAGTATATATTTTAAAATGTGTCCACAAAGGTTGTTATACACACAATTTCCAAAAGTACAGCGTTGACTAAAAGTTGGCAGAATATAAATATGAAATTAATGTAGACCTGGAAATCTATATGAACATTAATCTAATTGTGATGTTTATGGCCACAGGATGGAGCTGAACCCAACAAAGTCTGCTATTTTTGAATTTTTATAGTTACGTCCCATTTACTGCCAACAGCGAGCATCTAAATCCAAGCTAGATAAAATATACATCATGTCTGGGTTTTAGTTACAAAAAAAGTAACATAACATATGAGTAAATTCTGGGCATTGAAACCCCAGATGAAAACGTTTTATTGAACTAACTGAACATGTAAAGGGCATTTGATACAATGCACAAACAGTCAGAGTCACACGTACCCCTTTGTCTGTATTGTAATGATAAGGAAGATACAAATATACCTTGAACAATATTTTTTACTTACACAAATAAGTTCAAAAATAAATTTGAAAATAATAAATGCCAATGGCACTTAAAACCTAGCGATTACTGTCACTATCATAAATTTTTTTTAAAAAATAGCTACATGGTGGATGAAGAAGAAAAAATGCAGATCAAAACAACATAGGAACACTCTCTGTTATGTTATGTTATGTTATGTTAATTAAAATTTATTAAGCGCGCATACGCCCAAAGGCTTCTTGGCGCTGGAAAGAGATAAAAAACATAACAAGGGTAAATCAACGAAAGTCTCTATTTCAAATATGCCTGTGTGAATAAATGCGTTTTGAATGCCTTTCTAAAGGCAAGAAACTCCTTGCACTGCCTGAGAACTGGCGGCAAAGAATTCCACAGGGTTGCTGCTAAGAAATGAAAGCTACTACCTCCCTGTCGTTTCTTCTTAAAGCGAGGTACCTCAAGTAGGTCTTTGTGGGCTGACCTCAAGCTACGTGAAGGAACGTATCTGCCAATCAGCTGTTTAATAAAGGAAGGGCCCTTCCCTTGCAGAGCCTTAAAAATAATACAGCCAGCTTTGAATTCAGCTCTTTGAGCCACAGGAAGCCAATGCAAAGTCTCCAAGCCAGATTTGATCGAGACCCATTTGGGGACGTTACAAATCAGTCTCGCGGCTTGGTTCTGCAGATACTGCAGTCTTCTAAGTTGGCCTATAGGTAGGCCTAAATAGAGACTGTTGGAAAAGTCAATATGGGAAAGGATTAGGGCCATGACCACCTGGATTAGGGCAGAGTGGGTGAGGAGGTGTGCGATTTTCCTGATTTTTCTCTGTGTTGGCAGCAGCTTTTAACATAATATGAGCCGGAGACATCAAATAAAACAGGAGTCTGATCTGGTGATATTCAGCAGACTTATTCTAGTACACAGGTTGTGTTCTCAGCCAAAACTGCTAAACAGTTGTCGGTTGTTGTTAATCATCTGTACCAGGTCAGTGTCAAATCCAATGCACAGACTTGCGTGAGTTGTAAGCAACTATTGCTAGCAGTATAAACACTCAAAAGGTGACCCGTTGACAATCAATCAAGACCTTTTATATATCATTTACAACAGTTCTTGCCAGGGCTATTGCAACATCAGAAGTGGGAAGGTACACAAGAAAATGTTGATAGAACCTAGGAGCTTGATATTATTACTGTAAAATAAATGTTTGAAATGCATCATGAACAGGTCACAAAAAGCATCATTCTTCCACTAGTAATGAGAGAAACACACATCCCGTCAGGAGTCCCACAAGAATCAAAACGCTCATCCCTCTTCTCCAACCCAGACTTCAACCCACTTAACTCTTCCATTCTCCCGTTCAGCCTCACCTTCTACAACTACGCCATTGACATACAAATTATCCTAAAATGAACAACTCTCCAGTGCGCCACATAGGAACATCGGAAAGGGCCTACCAACAGGAACAGTCAGGAAGTGTTACAACCACTTGTAACTGAAGCCAGACTAAACAGAGCACACCTCCTCATTCCCCCAGGTGCACACAAGACCACCATAAATGTGAGCAATTGTAAGCTGTAAAATGCCATTGAACACATATTGATAGAACCCTATCCTTCCACCACAAGCTAATGCAGTAGTAAAGTGTACGGAACTGCCTCTTTTTGCAAGATCAGCCCCAAAGTTTTGGACTGATACTGCTGGATTTTCAACTCTGAGAGTGCCTTGAGGCCTGCTAACCAGACATCAGTGCCAGCGAGGTCTGGCACTGATCGCTGGCCCTATTAAGTAGAAGTTGGATTGGCTTACACCAAATCTGTATAGCTTTACTTACTTATAACTCTTAGTATATGGTACCAATGAATCCAAAGTTCTGTGGGTTGAAGGGTCCACCAAGACTGCAGCACCTATTGTGACAAACTGGATGTGACAACATGAAAACATGTCTCCAACCCTGCCACTGCAGATTGCCAGAGCAGTTTTAAACTGATAACTCAACTTTGCCATGTACACTTATGGCAAAGCCCAAACCTCCCTCATTATTATGTATAAGCCACCACTGCAGCAGGCCTATTGGATCCTAATGCAGGGTTCCATAAAATAAAGACCAGAAGATGTATTTTTATATGTCCTAACAGTAAACCCCCCAAATGTGTTGTTTTTTCTGTGGAAATGTTAGTAGCCCCATTGGTGAGTGCAGGGTTGCAAGCTGATGATTCAGCTGTGCTAACTTCAGAATGGAACTACTAAAGTTGATACTTCAAGATAATAAAGTGATTGTTGCATTAAACCCGACTTGATGCCCAAGCTGAATTTAGGAAATTGTTTTAAAAAATGCAATGTTTAGAAAATTTCTACTCTGTTGTCGAAGTGTCCAACCCATTTTTTTCGGTGGCCGAGAAGCCCTCAAGTAGCCATACCTATAGGGTAGGCCACCAACCTCACACACAGAGAGAGGGGTTCTGCCATTTTGGGAGTGGGTAGAAAAGTGCTCTCTGGGATAGCTAGATGCCCCACATTGAAGGAAGTCATCACCAGGCGGGGAGGGTCATAGTAGCCCACTGGCTAGTACCTGCTATGTCCACTAAGGGCATTTTCTGGGTATAAATATGGCTCCTCTTCCACCGAAACCTCAGATCACATCTAGACTGGAGAGAAGACGGAAGAAGGACTGTCCTGCTGATCCCTGGACCTGGCAAATAGAGTCTGCACCAAAGACTGGCCTGGACTTGCTGATCCTTCGGCTAGTGAAGAGAGGACTGTGCCTGTAGGGTCTGGCTCATTGAAAAGTCACTTCCGAGCCCCAGACGGAAGAGGTGAACTCCAAGAGCTATTTGGTTGACTTCCTGTTACATCACTAGGGCCTAGTCAGGTGCCACAACTGCCTGATCACCAACGACTGCAGGCATGCAGCCCCAATGCTCAAAAGTTACACCTAATTCTGCAGCCGGAGTGCAGTTTGGTCACCCAGGATGGACACTAACATTCACCAAAGCGAACCACTGGTTTCGGGGTGACTGGATACCAGTAGTCCAGTGGTAACTGGATCTTTGCTAGACTAAAGAGTTGTCTGAGAGAGTCACACATGGTTAACCATGTGTGCCTCCACCACGCAGCCTGAACCATGAATGCATCTTAACCATGCATACTTTTACCATGCATGCCTTTACCACACAATTTTGTGGTAAAGGCATGAATGGTAAAGGAGTATGTGTGGCTAAGGTCGAAACCCCTAAGCTACAAACCCCCTACCTACTGCCCCCAGCCCTTTGCCGCCCCCGCCCTTAATTCCAAATACCCTGACCCCTTACTAACCCCCCACCAACCATGTTGTCCATAACCCCTTAATAAACCCCCCTCCGACTCCCCACGCTGTCCCTGAAACTACCCCAATCCCTTCGACTGCCCTTAGGCCTACACCCCTAACCCCTATTTTAAAAAACGACCCCGATCCCACCCCCCTGAGCCGTAAAAAAACGAGCCCTCGCTCCCCTAAGCTCTAAACACTACCCCGAATACCCATTTCCCTCCCATGCCCTGAAGCCTAAAACCCTTACATACACTACCCTGACCCCCTCCCACCCCCACCGCGCTGTCCCTAAAACTACCCCAACCCCTTCCACTGTCCTTAGGCCTTATACCCTAACCCCTAATTAAAAAACCAGCCCCAAAAACTACCCCAACCCTCCCCCAGGCCTGAAAACTACCTCAACCCTGAGTCCAGAAAATTACCCTGACCACCCTCCCTAGCCCTGATAACGACCCCCAACCCCCAGCCCAGAAAGCAACCCGACCCCTGAGTCCTGAAAGCAACCTCAACCACCCAGACCTGAAAATAACCCTCAACCCCCTCCACAGCTCTGATAAAGACCCCGACCCCCAGCCTTGAAAACGACCCGAGCCCCAGCCCTGAAAATGACACTGACCCCCTGGCCCTGAAAATGACACTGACCCCCAGCCCTAAAAATTCCCCCCAACCCCCATCCCCAGCCCTGATAACGACCCCAAACCACATCCCAGAAAATGAGCCCAACCCCCAACCCTGAAAACTACCCCTAACCCATACAAACTAACCTCCAAACCCGTCCCAAGCGTGTTCCTGCTTCCACCGAGTTGCAGCCAGCAGCTAGACCTCGCACTGCCTTAACCACACATATGCGTGGTTAAGGCAAGCATGGTAGCGCTTGCTTAGTCGGAACACGCATGCTCTACCTACATTGTTCCAACTGTTTACCGGACTAAAGAGGGCTTCAAAGGACATCAACCCCTGTGGTCAAAGTCGCACCCATCTTGACCTTCCATCGAGGAGTAGCCCCTGGAAAACCCCTATACACTGCACAGCATCTAAAGCATCTTACAGCATCTTCAGCATAATGTATCCTTTGCATCGGGACCACTCTATTGAAGTCTATGGGGATTTGTCCAAAGCACCTTGAACTGCACTTGAGACTGTTTTGGTGCCTAGGTAACTGCCATAATGTTCCTAATTGCCCCCTCGATCTTTCCCTGTCATATTTGGTTACTCAAATCAGGCCAGAGTAGCTAAAGATAACTCTTTAAATCTTTTGCAAAGTTTTCAAACTTTACAGCTATCAATGCTTGTTTGCATTTTCCAATAGAAAGCTGAGATTTATGCTCTGTATCTTTGGAACCCTCCTGTGGGATTTTGTACATTTTGGTGTCTAATACTTCATAAAAAGAGGATTTGTGTTTTGTAAATTGGTGTTGGATTAGTTTTGTGTTGCATGACTTTCCTATTTTGTTGTTTAGTACTTCTAAATGCTTCACACCTGTTCCTTTTTTAAGCCTGACTGCTCAAAGCCACAGCTATCCAGGGTTGAGCTAAAGTTTAGCAAAGGAGCCTGACTGGACGCAAGTTGGTTTCATGAAAGCAATCTATTGTGAGGTAGCACAACCACACCATATAATACACCACATTTCCTCACATAAAGCATGATTCTTTCACTTCTAAAGACTACAACTCTTCCCTTACCTAGCGTTCACACAGATAGTAACATCAATGCTATCAATAGTCATTTCACACTTACAATAAGCAAACACGATATCCAAAGCCTACCTGCAAAATCCTAAAGACGACTGCAACAGATATTAACCACAAAAGTGATTTTATTACCTCCATCTCAGTCGAAGAAAATAAGTCTCCCCAGTTTCTACATTGAATGCCAATGTATTTCAAAGATGTATTCGGTGCAAGGAACATTTTCCACAAACACAGACTAGAATGTCTCCAAAATGAACGTGTGAACCACCTACCATAATTCACTAAGGTCCTCAGAAGCAGAATTACTGAATATTCCATCGGTTCACAAAACACACATCTGTAGTTGATCTTTCTAAGAAGATGCAGACCACAATGAAACTCCATTCAGATATCAGTTGAAAGATCAGCTGATATAAAAGGATGCAGTGAAAAAAAAACTCTAACGATCCACTTACAGCAAACCACAGCATGCTTGTAAGGACACCACATAGTAACAGACACCCAGAATGATCATATTCAACACCACATCAAGAGTCATCAGACCACGGTTGGTACACGCAGCTACAGAATGGGACAATAAGGTTCAACTTACATGTTCAAGCACAGAGATGTGCACCTCTAACTGTTATTGCCAGAACATTCTCAAACCAAAAATACCCTTTATATCGGCTCCTACTTTCAAATCCAGTGGTACAAGTTGTCCACGCCTGCCATTGGAAGCACCAGAAAGCCATGTGTACCAGAATCTCCATAGAGGGAGAATTAAATGGCTGGTTAAATCAGTTAAGGTAAGATGAAATAATTTTAATGCTGGTTAATTAAAAAATATGTAAAACTATTCATGAAACATATTATATATAAAATAGCACCTTGACTTAACTAACCCTTCCCTTTTCTGGGCTTCCATTGCCTTAGGGACTTTGTTGCTGTTTATTTCACAGTTGATCTGTTTGACACAATTGTAATTTTCAGAAGCACAAATTTTCGTATCGCTAAGCATTACATTAATGTTAATTATTCATGCGATAAACATTTCATGACATTTCTTTAAAATGCAACTCATAGTACATTTCCCGGAATTTGCTTCAGGAAACCAACATCAAAGTCTGTCAGCTAGGTACCCTTGCTTCACTACCGATTTTCTCTACCGTAGTTCAATTTTTCAGATTTTCTTGAACTCTACTCACACAGACATTTTCAGTTAGTTACTGTCCATAGACCCTTTACACCTACAAAAAGGGTAATATGTTAGTGTCCCGAAAGGGTAATTTATTTTAAGGTTCCCAGGAATCCAATTGTACCAATTTTTACAGATAAATACAAACAGAAAACCAGTATACCTGCAATTATTTTTAAATAATATAAATAAAAACAGTAAAAAGGGTAACTTTTTAAAAGTGATTTTACATAATATCAATCAAAACTGGCAAGCCAACAGCTGTGTGAATCAACAGATAAGGGTTAAAAAAGAGAGTAAGTGTCCTAATGAAGCTTAAACAGCTGTTGATGTGAACAGAGTTGATGCTAAATCATGCATGTTTTCATATGAGCATATTGGATTATCACCTGTGAGTACTCATATCATTGAAACCTGTCAGGCAATCAATTATGAGTGTATGATTTATTGGTTAAGTACATTTGAAAATGCTCTCGCTTCACAATCATTTTTTTCACAAAACCCAAAACAAATATAGATGAGCACAGATAAAATGTGGAAAAAATAAATATCGATGAATACAGAGGGAAATGTAAAAAATTTAAAGATGATGAAAACTAATTATACGTTAACTATCTTTACTCCAGTTAGTATATACAGTAACACAATCCTGCAACCCAGTTGAATTGCGTCACTAACATCTGACAGGTATATTACAAGGAAGTGTACACCGTGTGCTGACCCTTCATCTTATGAAAAGTAAAACAAATTAGCCACAGCGTTGGTGTTTAATTATTCAGCGTTAACTTGTCACATATAAAGTCTCTCAGCTGTCTACCTGCGCTTGCAAGCACTTGTAGAAATGTTCTACATAAAACCAAAGCAACAACAACATTCCATTCCACGTATTAAATTCCTTAAATGTGATTTCCCTTACATCTCTGCTTTATGTCTGCTATTGCCCACAAATGTAGCTAGAGCACATCAATGACAAAGTAGTTTTCTTAGAAATTAATGCTGGTTTAAGAAGTTAAGCAAATTAAAAAAGTTCAATAATATATTTTCCAACTTGGTATTTCATATTTCCAATCTCCTCAATCCAATCGGATTTTTTTTGTTTAATGGCAGCACAAATTCTCACTTTGTTATCTTCTAAGACAATCATGTAGGAAGGGTCATACATTGACTCGGTTCTATGCGTTGAACTCAACCCAGCACACTGCAGTTATGAGATTCTGCAGCCAAAGCATTTCGGCATGATTGTGGAGTTGCCACACTGGCCACATAATTCACTATCCTATGAATAGTTTACGTGTTTAAAACATTTTCCTAGCTCAAATGGTTCAAAAGCTACAAATAAAGCACCAGACGTGGCACACATTTTGCAAAGGTTAACTGGACACATTTTAGTTGTTGATTGCTATATTCAGGAGTTAACCTGGTACTATTGAAGTACAAACGTTTGCCTTGACAATGTTTGATGTGAGTTAAAATGACAATCTGAAGATATATATTTTGCCACATAATGTGAAGCATTTTGCCACATAGTTTACCTTTTTCTGCAGCATAATTTATTTACCGTGCTGCAGTGTTTGGTACTGCATAATTCCAGTGGGCCTGATTGTACTTCTTTTAAACCAGAAGGCATTCTGTCTGTAATCATTCAGCACTGTTTTGTACAGAGGAAGAAATTATCTCGCCTGATAATGTTATAACCTTTATATGATTTAAAGAGAAGCCCATTTTGGAACCTGGCTCGCCCTATGATATTTATAAGCTGTGCTACAAGATTTGGTATATAAATTCCTGTTAATCGGAGACAACCAATCGACTTATTTCCTTCCAAGCCAATAATATGCCACTCCTATTTTGGGATTTGGATGTATTAGGCATGTACCTGTTTAAATGTGGGAGGCAAGACCATTTTTATAATGACACTGTTTTTTAACCTTTCGTATCATTGACTTGAAATTCTTTTGATCTGGGCAACTGCTTTCTTCTTTGCTTGTCTTTTAAGTATAAGGATCGTTTATGTATGCCATTCCTTAATTTCTGCGAGTGGCTCTTGTAGTGTGGTGGAAGTAAGGGGCATAAGAAGGAAACAAGAACATGCAGCATTAACCCTGAAATAAGTCAGTGGCTGAGGCAGGCTTCTAAGAAATACTTTGACCTCCTTCGCTTAGATTTTTACAAATTTAGAACTGAATTGCTGGCTTACCAAAATGCATCCTCCAACGTCTTCTGTCACTGATTCAAAGAAGCCTGCAGAATGGCTTGAATGTAACAAAGGCTATATCTTTACTTTGATAACTTTATTTCGGTCATAGACCATAAAAGTGCAATAAAATATATACAAGCACAATGTTAAAATATAAATACATCGAGTTAAAAAGTTATTAAACAGTAGATATCAAAGTAGTAGTTGTGAATGGAAGCGGCCGTCCCTTAGTCCTTGTGGATTATCACGGATCTTCTCCTCCACATACCGAGAAGAAACCTGGAAACAGCGAAGACAATGGGGGGGGTAGTATCATAAGTTAAGACTCTAAGGGCGAGAGCACAGTGCCTAAAGCCCAAGTTCTTGCAAAGTGGGGTAATCCAGCACTATCATGTTTCTATTTCCCCATGATTCAAGTGAGTATTTGTAAGGTATCAGCACATGGTAAAATCGCGAAAGTGTTTGTAGGTAGACGACTACGGGATTCAAAAAGAGATTGCTCTACCTAAGCAATAATATTCAAGGGGGATGGGACGCCCACATGCTCACAGACCATGATTGAGTCAGATGGTCCTGTGGGGAAGCCAGTGGGGCCCTACTCTAATCTGGTCGGTACAGTAACTACCTTGGAACACCCACCCCCCAATAATACTACTATTGTAAATCAGAACCTTACATTTTTTTCGATCATGATTTTATCATAGAAGTGATGTAAGGTCTTCGAGAAGCTAAAACGAGAACCCATTTTCGTACTTCTAACACCAGCATCAGTCTGTGAGTTGATTTCCCAGTGTTCTACTGTTGTCTCGCCACAGAGTGAACAACTAGTGTGCTAACATCCTTTATTCAAGACAAAATTGAAGGAATTATGAATACTTTTTGGTTACAACTTAAACTGCTGAATATACAGCCTTGTCTGTGAAGCCGGATGAATAAAGTAAGAGTTAAGATTTTAATGACCAGCTGGTTAAAATGTGACGAAAAGTTTGGGGTTTTAGTAATTTGTTGCATAATACAGTTTTGAAGGAGCTAAAAATAGAGAGCGATCCCTCCCTAACTCAAGCCTACCCTTTCTACACCTGTTTATTCTGCCTAATCATCTTCTCTGTTGCTTAATGCCCCCCAACTTTACAAAAGTATTATTTTTTAACCTGTGGATTTTTTTTATTTATTTTCCGCATAGATTTTTTAGAGGTGCAGGAAGCTAGGATGAAACTGAAATTTGAGGAAGCAACAGAAGGCAAAGAGACCAGGGGAAGATAGCATGCACTTCAGATTTTGCAATATTGTTCAGTGGAGCATTGTGCACAAACGAGGATTCAGTTACTGAGCAGTGCTGAGTGCATATAGTGTACATTGGTCTTTCACACTGTCACGAAGATCAACAAGGAATTTTAAAGAGGTCAAGACCCTTTTTTTCTTTTTCTCCTCTATTTTTGAATGCTATTTACATAAAAAAGGGGCATCTCTTGAATGCATTCAACACCTTCAGGCAGCTCCTCTTTTCTGAAGCACTCGCAGGCAGCAAACAACAATAACGCGCTGCCCCATCTTCAGAAATGTTGGAAATTACTCTTGAAATGTTTATGAAGGAGAAAACCTTCATCAACTCCAAAGATGCGGAAGTATCAAATATATATCCTTGCAGGTGAAAAATGTGGTCGGACCTAGCATCCGCACATAAAATACAACAGACCACAGAAAGAAGAGTTAAAAAAAGGAGGAACTGGAGAACCAACTCACTGTACATGTTGATTGTGGAAGAGATTTTTGGCAACTACGACAGAAAATCACAGACATGGAGAATGGATGAAGGAGGGATAATGGGTGCCTGTATGGAATTCCAGAAAAAATGAAAAACATGGAAAAGGGCGATATGATATCCCTTCTTAATGACTTTGTGTCATGCCTTTCGTGGATCCACTGTAATTTCAAAAGGCACTCAGCAAAAGCATATGTGTTCTGATCGATCTGGCGGTAATGAGTGTTAATGTTGGAGAGATATCATTGGAATTATTAGAGCCTGAGGAGCATAGTACCTTTCTGGACCACTTAGATGTGGTCTCAATGGGTGACTCTCCCACTGTAACTGAAAACACTGGTGCAACTCGGTCAGACTCGCCAGAACATAATGATGTCAACAGACTAGGCAGTGGGACCAAGGGTCATCGCATTGACAGCAGGAAGTCTGATCAGAAAGCTTTCATTAAAATGATGAGACCTCTGGGGCAAGAAGGCAACAAATCCCACATTCCCCTTAAGGACAAAGCCCAGGATAAGAGCAGTTACTTGATTGTCAGAATATGGGCGATAAGAGGTGGTGTGATTAGTTTTGTTCCCAGAACACAGATGTACAATGCCGCCCTTGTGCTTTACTACATCACTCTGCCATTTATAAACCCTCATCCATTTGTGAAATACAGAGGGTGAATACTTGATTTAGCTAGTGTACAAGGGAGGGCAAATTTAGGGGTGGGTTTTAGAAGAGGATAAATACCTTGCCCGATTGTGCCATTGGTGTGCCTGTCAGCTATGAGGTCAGCTGACAGAGAATAAGCCCGCAGTTCAAAATTTAGAAGTAGGTGTTGAACTAAATGGCAGTAGGAGTCAACAGAGGTAGTAGGTGGACCTCTGCTTCTAGAAACCTCACCAAAGTGACTTACCAGGCTAGGCAGCACTGCAATATACCTAGCAGATATATAGGTAGCCTTGCTTAGGTACAGTCTTGTGTTCTGTACTCCACCGTGAATGGCCATGGCTCCCTCACGAGATAAAGATGTACATTCATGCCTCCTATGGTTAGTAATGATGAATGTTAATAGCTTACCTATTTATATACTGAAACATGTGAAAGGTTTTTATGAGGTATACACCTATAAACATTTGCATGAAAATTCGATAACCCAGTTCCTTCAAGGGACAATACAAAGCTGATTATTAGCTCATAAATACTTAAAAACAGACCCATGGTTGCATGCAGGTGAATCTGTATGGGACAATCCGGGTATTACAGTGACAAGTTCCTCGACTAATAGTGGATAGTGGAAGGAAGTAAATATAATGTGACTTGACCATCTGATCCAAGGTGACAATTGGAAATTCTTTCAGGTCATAGCAGGACAATTTTGGTTAGATAATACCCTTTTTTGGTTACATGCCTAATTGTTACTCTGTCTAAAGGTAGGATACCCAGTTTTAACTTATCTTTTCAGTGGTCACTTCCCAGAGTATAAGAGGAGAAACTGAGACAATTCAAAGAGGCGCTATCCAGGATTTATACTATCCTGATATGACATTATACTCTGAGCCCACAAAAAGCTAGTCAGGGCACCCTGGAGGACAGTATTACAATGGAATTACTCTTAGGAACAATAGTCGGTATTAGGTTATCCTTTTTTAAAGTGCTGCACAATTGTTATTGGACAATTTTATATTCACACAAGGGTCGCTTCTTACCACATTCAGATTGTTGGGGATACAGAGCACTTCGCTCTCACCTAATACATATCTTATAGCATTGTCCCACTACTACCCAATATTGGAAAGATATATGGCACGCTCCTAAGACCCCAGGTGTAACACCCACATTCTTGATCCATTAGTACCATCGATGCAATGGAGGATCTGGCTGGCAACAACACTGGCTGTAGCTAACACCTATTTAGTGTGCAACTTTAGGACACCTACCATATCCACACAGGAGGAATGAGTAATGAACTACCCATGGTGGCTAATTGTGAAAGGGTTATATACAGGCTCAATGACAAATTGGATGTATATAATTTCATATGAAAGCCACTTTCGAAGCCTTATAAGAATACAGCTGACTAAATCTGAAATGACAAATGGTACCTTAAGATAATTTATAATAACACAGGTAGGTCTTTGTAAAATCTTGGATTTGTCATTGAAGGCTTGTGTTGGAATGATGTACACTGAGAATGGGAGATAGGGTGGAAATGGTGAAATGCATAAAATCAAAATGTGCAAGGTTGGTCTACATATCATCAAAGACAGTTTAATAATAATGACCTCAGAAGCCTTTAATACACAGTTCACAATAACACGTGAAAGGTGATTTTTGTAAACAGATCTATTAGTATAAGAGGAGTAGGAATTGGAGCTCAAGGTTAGAATTTGAAAGAGCTGGAAACATATATTATCTATGCGATTCTATTGGATGGTACAGGGGGACTGGAATTTATATTAATAATTTAAATATCATACATTATATTGCTTTATGTTATTTCATGACACAACAGATACCAAGATGGGCACACCTGTTTATGTTCATAATCTATTGATTGAAATAATGTCTTAAGCACATTTGTGACGTATTTTGTAAAAGTTTGAGAACAAAGGAATTATTGCACAACAATTAAATACATAATATAAACAGTAGGAAAGGAAAGCGTTTGGTGACTCATTTATTTCAGGAATTTGCAGCAGGTGAGATAAGAAACATGTTCATGTACATATTCAGCCTTCGGTTAAAGAAAGTTAATTGAATAATTATAAAGCTGTATTTTCCAGAGCCAAGTCCCTATTCTTGATCCAGGTGCATATTTTAGTTCCTTATTAGAAATCTGGGCTCTTCACAGGCATCTGTATGGGAACAATGAGTAGTGATGAAGTAATTGAACCTTTTCTGTAGTGTGCATCGATCTCACTTACAATGTTCCATATTTCATGGGCTTCTACAGCATCACCAAGACCACCTGCACCTGCCTTTCAGAATATAACAGATTAGCATCTCGCCATCTTAGATCATTGCTTCTCCCAATGGAAGCACAGGCATATTCGCCTAGCCCCATATGAACTGGCATCTGGTCTGGCTCTCACGTGGCGTTGTGTGCTGACACCACCCCCTACCTTAGTACTCCATTCTTTACCCGGCACAGACACTCTGCTGCACTAGTTCCTGGGCAGACACCTGCAAGGGTTTCAGCATGGTCACATTCACTGATTTCTACACTGAGAGTATCACTCCACTAGCCTTCACATGTGTATTGCACTTGAACATGCTGTGACACAAGCAGCACACTGGCATTCACAATCGCACAAAAGCTGGCGAATGTACTGATAACCACATTAGGCACACGCACCAACATTTGCATCTACAGTGATCCGTGGTGATTCGCTAACTGTCACACACATGCACATAGGAACACATACTTGAGAAAAATGACATTGAAACAGGGACTCCCAAAGGAATAGGTACTGAAAGGTGTACTCCTGAACAGAGGCACACCAAAATAAGCATGGAAAATAAGCAAGAAACAATGAAACAGAAACATGGATACCATGGCGCATTCAAGGGGATTCGAACAAAGAAGTATGGACAGCTGGAGAAAGACGCGCGGAAATGAACACCGTCGTATGGACACTGGGAAATAAACAGTGAGAACAGCAACATGGAAACACATCCTCTGCATGCCTCCTCTGTCTGAGCACAACCTACTTTGACACATGCACCTTTGACTATTCTCTATTTTAGCAAATTTCACACAACTCATTTACAAGATCACAATCTCTCCTCTCTCTGCTGAAAGTTATACCTAGGTGGTACAAAAGAACGGTGATGGATTAAACCCAGTTCTGTTGACTGGGTGTGAGTGTTTGATTGGTTCAGATGCTCCGTCCATCCCCACCCACTTTTGTACCGCTTTGTCGCCATAAGTTGGCAGGGTATGCTCAGACGTGAGTCCCTTGCTCACTTTGCCACTGGATTCAAGCAAGCCGGGCTGAAGACGGCTGGAATGCCAGAAACCGGTCCTCGGAAGCTTGTTTCTGATCCAGGGAAGACATGGCTTGGCAGTTCGGTCTGGACTGTTCCCATGAGGCACAGGGTCAGACTGATTTGCATATAGCCATGTCTGAACTGGGGTGGCAGAGTTGGCTAAAGAACGGTGATGGATTAAACCCAGATCTTTTGACTGGGTGTGAGTGTTTGATTGATTCAGATGCTCCGTCCATCACCACCCCCTTTTGTACCGCTTTTGGCCGCCATAAGTGTGGCAGGGTATGCTCAGATGTGAGTCCCTTGCTCACTTTGCCACTAGATTCAAGCAAGCCTGGCTGAAGACGGCTGGAATGCCAGAAACCGGTCCTAGGAAGCTTGTTTCCGGTCCAGGGAAGGCGTGGCAGTTCGGGTTGGACTGTTCCCAAGAGGCACAGGGTCAGACTGATTTGCATATAGCCATGTCTGAACTGGGGTGGCAGAGTGGGCTAAAGAACGGTGATGGATTAAACCCAGATCTTTTGACTGGGTGTGAGTGTTTGATTGATTCAGATGCTCCGTCCATCACCACCCCCTTTTGTACGGTTTTGGCCGACATAAGTGTGGCAGGGTATGCTCAGATGTGAGTCCCTTGCTCACTTTGCCACTGGATTCAAGCAAGCCTGGCTGAAGACGGCTGGAATGCCAGAAACCGGTCCTAGGAAGCTTGTTTCCGGTCCAGGGAAGGCGTGGCAGTTCGGGTTGGACTGTTCCCATGAGGCACAGGGTCAGACTGATTTGCATATGCCATGTCTGAACTGGGGTGTCAGAGTGGGCTAAAGAACGGTGATGGATTAAACGCAGATCTGTTGACTGGGTGTGAGTGTTTGATTGGTTCAGATGCTCCGTCCATCACCCCCCTTTTGTACCGCGAAAGTTATACCTATGCAACATAACAATACCTAACCGCCTCTAACTCCTGAATTAATCTCAACAACAGGGTGTTTGAGCTCACCCAACCCCCCGACTAATGATTGCGACCAACCGCTAATACTTTAGTCCACCATAAATAACTGAAATGACTGCATGGAATGGTTTGCTATGTGTGCACAAGACTAATCTCTATAAATAACAAACAGTAACCAATAACACTGTACTAACCATCAACCTTGGGTCCTGGAGCAGCATGCTGCGCAGTGTAAAGCCTTTCGGTGCCTCGTCAGGGGTAGTAAGTGCTATATAAATGCAATTACAATACAATACAATACAATACAGACTCAGGGACAGAGGTATGCAAAATCAAGCACAAAAGCACAGGTGCCAAAGTAAGGGCACTGAGACACAGCCATGCGGCACGTCTGCAAACCCTTTCTGCTCAGGCCTTCCTATTTCTAGTCATTCAGCAGCACAGCCTGTGGCATTAAAGTGAGTGAGAACTTTTTATGCATTTACATGCCCCAAGAACATAGATATGTTCAGAGAGACAAGTCATAAGACACTGGAGCAAAGAACACAGAGGCAGAAACCGTGGGACCAGGATACTGGTACAAAAAGTACATGGATCGGGGAGTACAGACACACCATCACTAACTCACAGACATGGGGAAGAAGGGATGGGCTAAGGGGTAAAAATATGATAGATGGACAGCAAGAAACTGCCCCTGGGACAAGGACTCTGATACAAGGGTACATTGACTGAAAGCATTAGTACAGGAACAATAGAACACTCACACTGGGGAATGAACAAGGGAACAAGACATGGGGCAAAAAATTGAGGCAAGGGCAGTGGGAAGTGGGCTAGAAAACAAAGATGCTGGGACACGTTCTCTGGTAAGGAGATGGGTCAAGGACACTGAAACTAGGACAACAGAACTCAGTTAAGGGAACACAAACAAAGGAATGCAGATTATGGACAGGGACACTAGCAATTGGGTAGCAGGACATGGACACTGACCTTTAATCTAGGACAGTGAAGCTCAGAGAATGGTGATAGGACAACAGGGCAAGAACTTTGCGCAAGGATTCTGGAACAAAGCTCTTTGAAGAGGACAATTCAATATTGAAACATGGGCCAGAACATGGAAAGAACAATGGAGACAAGAATAACAAAACAAGGACACAAGGACAAGGATATAGGTAAAGGGACTCCAGGAGAAGGCTCCTGAAAAAGGTACACGTGGTCTGAGACACCAAACCGGGAAACCTGGCATGAGAATATGGACTGGGGAACACATACACAGAGACACACACACAATAATACGTGGGCATATGAACAATGGAACACGCACTGGAAAGGCGACAGTAAGAGAGTTATCTGAGACACCATGACAATGGAGCCCAATGCTCAAAGAGGAACAACACAACTGTAACAGTGCTCCACGCCAAAAGGCCACTCAAAACTATGGACCTTATTGATATGACTGACAAAGACAAAAATCTTAATTACAAAACACTTGCTTTCGAACGTTGCACCCTATTTATCAAAACTAAATAAATGGATTAAAGATAATTGACATTATGTGATGTAATTTACGCATCTGTAACCTACACCCGCTTAAGATTTGTCTTAGGCGTCACTTGTAGCCATTCCAGAGGTGTATCAGCAGGGGTATTGGGGACTGCATACTAATAGGGAGCACTTAGTGTATTTTTTGGTACTAAAATTTTTAGGGACATTTCCCACAGTTAAATGGCTGGATGTAACTGCTACCTCAAGTGTGGGACAGGAGAGCCTACTGCCTCGTTTTTTTCCACAGGATAGAGAAAGAAAGGGTGCGGAGGAAGAAATACTTTTAATTGAATGAAGAAAGAATGTCTAAAGTTAACTTCAAATTTGTGAAATTTCTACCTAAACTGGAGCATTTCACTCAATGCATAAATTATGCAAACTTATTGCTTGGAAAAAAACATTGTCTGTTTTTAAGAGAATCTCATAGAACTGTCATTATCTGATGCAGAAAAATAAGTTCCGGTCCCTAAAACTGGGCCCACCAGCAGCCACGGCCGGTAGTGGGAGTACTGGCCGGGCGGTGACGTGGGGAGGGGGAGTGGCAGGGTGGGGGGTAGTAATGTATGGAATCCGGACCTTAACAGGTAAGTAACCATAAAAATAAATAAAACAAATTTCGTTGCGCGCACTGCATCGCATTTGGTGATGCAGTGCGCACAACGAAATATAATATATAAAACACAACCTGTAATTACTGGTACCATAATGACCTAAGCATTATCACATTAACATTAGACACCATCCTAAAATATCATAGCATGACATTAGGCATAAACACATTAGGCCCAAACCTCATTAACATAAACACATTACGCATTAGGCCTCACCAGCATAAACACATTATGCAATACCTCATAGGTATAAACACATTACGCAATAGGTATCACTGGCATAAACACATTATGCAATCACCTCATAAGCATAAACACATTAGCGTAAATACCATGGACATAAATCATATTTGGCATAGGCGTCCTAAACAAACAGGACACCACAGTAACACGGGGAAACTGCACACAGCACCTTAGGGCCTTGCGCCCTATCACCAGCAATAAAATGACCCCCAGGCCAACTGGCCATTTACGGGGCTCAAAATGCCCTATGTCCACAATGCCAGGGTGCTAAATTAGGACCTTCCACGACCCTCTGGCTGCCAAAGCAGCGAATAAAAGGTGCAGAATGCACTGGGGTAGGGGGAGTGTCTCTCACTCCTTCCTCTTCACCAAAAATAATTGCCCCGTCGTTGCAGCTGCCCGCTACGGCGGCGCAGCTGAGGAGAAAGATCAGGCACTGGTACTACTAGTGCTTCGTGAGCTCCATCGGGACTCCAAAACACACCTTGCCCCCACGGTGCAGCTGCCCGTTACGGCGGTGCAGCTGTGGAATCAGGCACTGCAATATGTTAAAATGAGCTCAGCACTCATGGTGCTTCTGGAGCCTCTCCTACCTGGGGCTCCTCCTCTCAGGTCTCTGGTGCTACCAAATCGGCACCCGCAGTGCTCTAGAATCAGCTCCACTCACCGGGGCTCTTCGGGGACTCTGTACCTCTCCTTGTGCAGGTCTTCAGGTCTCCGGGCAGGTCCTCAGGCTCCAACAGTGTGCCTCCGCCCCGGGGCTTCTCCTGACTTCATCCGGGCTCTCGGGCGCAGGCAGCAGAATCTGCAGCACGCGGGGCTCTCTCCAGCATCTGGAAGCCCCGCACACCAACAGGCTGCCACCACTGCTTCTCTCGCATACACAGGGATCTCTTGTCAGGACGGGAGCCCTGCTGACCCACTGCAGCACCTCTCCTCCCTTCCGGCTGGCCTCTGCTCGTGTCTCGCAGCCCCGCCCACAGTCAGGTGGATGTGCCTGACTTCCGGTTTCACCAGACCCGGGGGCTTCTACTCTTCTGCAGTACTGCGGGGTGGGCTCCTGCTTTGAAGGAATCACTGCGGGGTGAGCACCCTCTTTTAAGAGGCCAATGCGGGGTGGGCACCCTCTCAATAAACCCAAAGGTGGGGTGGGCTCCCGCCGTCCTCGCAGCAAAACGCGGGGTAGGCTCCCGCCGACAAACAGCACAAGTGAGGGGTGGGATCCCGCTCATAGGCACAATGCGGGGTAGGCTCCCACTCTCCATTAGCAGCGGCAGGGCAGGGTGGGCTCCCGCTCTGCTGCAGAAGCGCCCACAATGCGGGGGGATCCCCACGTCGCAGCCTAGTGCTGCAAATTAAAATAGGAGTCCTCCTCTCTCCCAGCAAAGTCCAGGGGGGCAAAGGCTGGGCCCAGGCAGGTCAGCACACAGGGTCCTCCAGCATGGAGGCAGTCCCTCGTGGCATTTCCTTTTGTAGCCCAGCAGCAGTAACAAGCCCCCACTCACAAGAACAGCACACCTCATGGGGTCACAGACCCTATATTTATATTACAAGTTCCTTTGTTTTCCTGCCCTGGCACAGGGCTTGGGGGAACCAGCCTAAACTGGTTCTGGAGCGCTTTGTTGACAAGGCTCCTCTTCCCCTTTGTCAAGTGGGGGCTTGGTGATCAGACACACCACAGGGGGCGGGGCCAGCGTTGTACAGGCTAGGCACAGACCTATTCAGGGACCAGAGACTTCTCCTCCCACTACTCCAAATGCAGATGTCCCATTCAGCCTAGCGCTGACTCACCCAGACATGCAATTCACATCAGGCAGGCAGACACATAGCACACAGAAATGCCAACTTCTAAAAGTGGCATTTCTAAAATAGTTATAATAAATCTGCGCACACCAATGCGTAGCATTTATTATTACTATTCCAAACATACCACACTTGACCACGCTGCTCCTCTCATATCAGGAATTACCACTGAAACACTTATCAGGGAATCCCCAATGCATTCCTATGAGAGGGCAGCCTCACAGCAGTGAGAAACCAAAATGGCTGTTTGTCACTACCAGGATATGTCACACACTTATTTACATGTCCTACCTTTTACCTACAATGCACCCTGCCCACAGGGCTAGCTAGGGCCTACCTTAGAGGTGACTGAAACGCAGAAAAAGGGAGGTCACAGACATGGCACACACTTTAGGTGCCACGTCACAGCGGCAGTAACACTGCGCACAGAGGCCCTGCAATGGCAGAGACCTGGGATAGGTTTGAAAGGCTACTTGTGTGGGTGGTGCAACCAGCACTGCAAGCCCACCAGTAGCATTTAATTTACCAGCCCAGGGTATATGAGATACCACTTTATAAGGGACTGACAGGTAAATTAAATATGGCAAACAGGTGTAGACCAATCTTACCATGTTTACCACAGAAAGCACACGCACTTTACACTGGACAGCAGTGCTAAAGTGCCCAGAGTCGTAAAACCACCAACACCATGTCAGACAAAAGGCTAGGAGAAAGGCAAAAAGTTTAGGGATGACCCTGCAAAAAGGGCCAAGTCCAACAAGTACCAATTAAATTCTTGGCAAATTCCGAAAATATGTAAATCTGCAACTAAACATAAGCGTAAACCTCTGTGTGTAAATGTATGAATTTCTTTGCCACTCAGGCCTGGAGTATTCCATTTCTTCTGCAGGTAAACCCTCATACACGAATTTGACAATTGGCCTTTTTGTCTCAATTCACAAAATTATTCACATATTTGCATCTGTAGGTTTTCACCCTTGTATGGGTGCAGTTGTAAAACCACCAGGAATTCACAAGGTTTGTGGTGGAGCTGCTGGAAAGATAATGGGAAGTTTGCTCTTAGTAATGTATAGAAATGTACACAGGGTGCAAATGCTATTTCAAAAATGACTTTGCATGAGAGCAACTGCCCTTTTATATTTGAAAAAACATAATTCTCAATCCCGTCCCAGTCTCTCCCGAGAAATAGTATTACTCCTGCATTGAGAAGTATTGATCTGTGATTGCTTCAAAGGTGGAAACAGGCAGTGTACAAGTTTGGTGAATACCCACATCCTCATTGTCCTCTTTCCGGAGCATCCCTACTCTTGTAAACCCACTTCCCGCTCCTGGAAGTAAGTTGACGCATCTGTAATATTTGACCACACTTCTGTTGTGCTGTCACAGAAAGCGCCTTCTGCACGTGCTACACATGTTCGAGGCGTACACCTGTTACAGAGGTGTTGCAGATGCAGCCGTGAAGAAGACCATACAGTAAGCTGGTCTTGGAAGGGAAAAGGACCACCAGCAGTCACGGCCGGTGCAGGTAAGTGTGGTGGGGCGGGCAGGGGGTAGGTCGACAGATGACGGAATAGGATTTATTATTTATTTCATTTTCCCTATTCCATGTTCTGTCGACTTCCCACCTCCCTCCCTGCCCCGCCTCACCACACTTACCTGCGCTGGCCGCCGCTAGCCACCAGCAAAATATTTTCATTTTTAGGGTCTTTTCAGACTCAGCTGCTGCTAGTACACAGTCTAATCCACGGGCAAGAGCTTTTTTAACTCTTTTTTTTTTAAGAGTGTTACTTTTTTCAAGTAGCAGTGAGATGCTTCACTTGAAAGACTGTCCCCACCCCTCTTCCATTTGGCGCCTTGACTCATGGTTGCCTCCAAGGAGAAAGGAAAAAAGCACAGATTTAATTTTGATTTTATAAGACTTGCAGTGATTCAAATGCATGGGATGTCATCAGACACTCCTGGCTTTTCACCCAACAATCTCTTGAATTCTGGGGCTTGTAGTTTTGCTGTCATTATGGGCTCAAAAATCCCAATATGAAAGGATGTGTTAGATGGAAAGCAAGAATTGGATGAAGGACTCACACATCACGTAGAGTCACTTTGCAGCTGTTTTGGAACGTAACAAACTGGAGAAAATTCATTTTGAAAACTGGTCTTGTCTCACATGCAAAACCCAAAGTAAACTTGTATCTTAAATTTGCATATTACATTAAAAACCATAATTGACAATGCAAGTTATTTTAGTTTTTCTATTTAGTTTTGTTTTAGTTTTTGAACTGTGAAGGCTATAGACCAAGTTACAGCGTGGGCAGCCGCAGTGGAAGCTTCTCTAACACATGGAAAAGTACAGCATAGGCGGTGGCAGCAAAGGTTCTGCTACACTGACACAAACAAAATGTCCATCATACGGGGAACAACGGTGCAAGCTTCCCTCCCTTTCAGGATAGGTTCAACTGGTACAACTAAGGGAGCATCAAATGTGCTAGCTTCCCTCTTTCACAGAGAGGTATAGCTAGGGCAGCAGCACTGCAAGCTTCCCTGCCTCAGAGGAGAGGAGCAACTTGGGCAGCCGCAGTGCCACTTACCCTCTCTCAAATACAATACAAATTTGACAACAACAGTGCAACTTTGTTTTCACCGCATCGCAGCTAAAAAAGCACGCTTGTTCTCATTGAAACCATGGGAAAGCAAGCCAAAATCAGTCTTTGGTTCCTTGTATTCTCTCTGAAGGAGCCCTGGCCTGGCTGATTGGGCTGAGCTGTTCTCATTGGAATAGGACCAAAACTGATTTTCATATGGCTGATCTCTGTCTAGAGTGGCACAGTGGGCGAAAAACAATTTGCTTGGATGCAGTCCCTGGTGATCACCAATGACCAAGAGTAATTCAAGCATTTGTCCTACAACCTTGTTAATCTCACAGAGAACAGACACAGTGCACTTGTCAAGATTTTTGATGGAATTGAAGGATGTTGTGCCAACGCCAAAACTCAAACCTGTTAACCCAGGTGCAAAGTGGCTGTTAGGCCACATCCATATCCATATTTCTCAATATATGTGTAAAAGATATAAACAGGTGGGATGTCTCTGTATGATCACGTATAGTGAGCACATTCTCTGCTGAAATGGATTTGTGAAGTAAGAAAAACAGCAGCAACAATACTGGAAGGTTCAACCGCATACTTGCTAGGGAATGCTTGCAACGGTTTGTTTTAAAATTGGACTTAGGGACATGTTTCTGCACCTTTCCACTAGTGGTGCTGTGGCACCAATTTTCAGAGTTTGGTCCTAACATCTAAGTTGCATCACTGAAGTCATAGAGACTGTGAAAAATCCTAGCTTTACACAAAGTAAAAGTGTAGCAAATGTATTCAGGAGAGAGAGTGGTAAGGGTGTAGTATGTCATTGGTGGTGTACTTTGGAGCACACTGTCACACATATGTTACTAATGCATTGCACTATCATGTACAGTCAGCACATTTTCCATTGAAGTAGCCACTTCATTTGCACATACATACAGTTTTACCTAGTATACAATGTGGCATACAAATAGTAATGTGTAGCAGTCGGGTTTCATGCAACCCACATTACCAGGGAGTCTCCTGTTTACCTAGTTTTCAAAACAAAATATTCTGTGTAAGTAGATTCCCCTGTGTACTAGTGCTTGGATCCCTGCACAAATCAATTAAAACCACCTAATGTCTGATAACAGTATGGATGACAAAAGGGGATACTGATTTGGATCAAGGAATGGCAATGATATGTTCCTATGTGTGAAGAACTAAAGGAAACAACAATATGCTTTGGGAAAAAGATGCTGAAAATCCCACAAATGTCATGTTCAGCGTGATCCAGAGGCCTGTGGGTACCAGAGTAAAGGACAGCCAACAACAGAAAACTTAGGATAACCAGAAATTAAAAAGATGTTGTTGAACTATGTTTCCCTGATGCATAGGTGTGATATATGCAACCAGTAGACAGGTAGCCTGAACTTCCATTTTACTTATGGTTGCTTCTCAAATTTTCAAATGCACTGCACCCAGTGTATCACATGTAGGCACCATTAAACTATAGAAACCTCAAGCAAGTCTGGTAACACCCATACTCAGGAGTCCAAAAGTAAAAAATTAGAAGGCAAGTATTAGCAGAAATGTATTTATGTGTGAGGGAGACTAGAGGAAACGACCATGTTTTGGAAAAAAACAAATGCTAAAAATGAACCAGTCAGGGCAAGTGTGGTCAATTTTGCCAAGAGATTCCGTACCTGGTACAGAATTTGAAAATATTGTCATGCAGTTTTATACTTGATATTTTTCATCACACAGAGTAACATAACCAGTGCTAATATTACACACCTGATTATGCAGACTGCATTCCTTAGAAAAACACATATATTTGGTAATGCTCAACTTCAGTCCTTCAGGGCAACATTTCTTTGGTTAGCATTCTGGGATTTTTGCTCGACATTTACAGAGATGCACCAAAATATAAAGTAAAGCTGTTAAAAAAATACAAATATCTCCACATTTTTCCTGTTTCATTGAATGTTTAGACTGCGATGAGCTATTGATACAGGGTTTGCACAACTAAATAGCCCTAAATGTGCTGAGAAAAAAAGATATAGTTTGTATGGGTGGACATAGAGAAAATAGGGGTACATCTGTTTCAACAACCTAACGCTGATTTTTCACAATAACTCCAACAGAGAGGTGCGCGAACACCACAGCAGTTAAAGGTTTAAGCCACTGCGACAAGAGAGTATGTTGCTGCATGAGTGTAAATGCAACTGCTGCCACCATGCTCACTAAGTTGTCACTGACTCTCAGGATAGTTGTTATCACTCTCTTTCATGCATCCTGCCTTCAGTCATGATGCTGTAGGTGATATTATGGCCACCCTTAGTCCCACTGTCACTGCTGTACTACCTGGTATTTCTGCTGTCAGTTTGTGTATATCCTACTGATGCCATTCTCTGCCACACCTTACTGCTACCACTGCTCTCACTGCATGCTTCTGCTCCTACTATCACATCCTGCTATTCCTACTATGGCCACCTGCAATCCTGTTGCCACTGTGGCAACTATCATTCCCCAAAGTCTTTCTGCTCTCACTGCATGGTGTAATGAATGCCTGCTGGTATCAAACTGGTTCTGCCACTGTCACCTTTTCCCCTTGCAAACTTCAATTACATGTCCTAGTCACAAACCCTGACCTCTTTTAGAATCTGCTTCATCCCCTACATGTAATAGCCCCTCTCTTTCTCACCAATAGTTTATTACACACATTTACACTTTTCTCACTGTGTCATATAAACACACATATGCCAAGTATGGCTGACTATCTTACACTTCTTATCACCAGCACAAATGTTAAATGGTAATTTCTTGTAAGGCCCATATTCTATACAGTGGCGTAGCTAGACCTTTAGCCACCTGTGGCGGTCACTGCATTTGCCGCCCCATGTGGTCCCAAGTAAAAGCAAGGGGGTTGTGCTGACGATTCATGCGTTTGCCGCCCCACGACGCCCACACGTAAGAGTGGGAGGAGGCCGCCCCCGCCCCCAAAACTTGTGCCGCCCGGGGTCGAACACACCCCGCACCCCCTTGCTATGCCACTGATTCTATAAGGAGGCGATACGGAAAGTAGGATAAAGTGCATACCAAAGGTTTTTTGTGCCTATAGTGCCAAAGAGGTATTGGAGAGAGGACATGCCGGGAAAGATCCTGAACCAGAAAATGGAAATAAAATGTATGTACTGTGATGAGAAGACACCAAAGATGGGAATCCAACCTTGTTGTTGTAAGGAGTAGAACCTACTGAAACATATATAATGAGAGGACTTGAGAAAACCCTGCATTGGATCTTTCTATGGCATATAGTCACACATGACTGTCAGTCAGCAGCAGATTCTTGGGCTTATTGACCAGCATTGTGATGACTTTAAGGCAGGAGCAATCTAGAGAGAACAACCCCCATGCCTCTCTTAAGAACGAATATTACCTGTTTTAGGCCCTGTAGCAGAAGTGGTTGGAAATTTAACATCTCCACAGAAACGTGCATTGGCTGTGATTGTGTTTGGAGTCCCCCAGTCACGACTAAAGAAGAAAGAATAACAGTCTCTGAATAGGGTCGCGATGGACTTGATGTGGGGACTTTTTTGCTTACATTTTTTTGAGTCTGAATGAATGTTATGTGGACTGCTGGGTGAGGTGACAGGGGTTTGTGATGGTGACCTAAAGTTTTAATGGGTCTTTCGGTGTTGTAAGGAGCATAGGATGAACTTCATATTATTATATAATCATCTACTCTATATGATAAATTTGACAGTATGGTGTAATGAGGCATATTACACTTCGCACTTTATGTTGAAAATTGATAAAAAGATATAAAAATCATGCAAGCTGAATAAATATATCTTGAATAATATTGGGACAGTAATTACTTCTCTGATTAATTTGTAGTTTGGAGAAATACATGAATAGTTTTTTTTGTTGAGTTAATGTTTAATTACCCCCTTTCTCAAACCTCAAAAATGTTGTTGGGGGGCTTTTTTGTTTAGGGTTACTTCTTAAAGGTAAAAAATCACTGAAATTCACGAGTTGTAGTTATCTTAACTAGTGCCCTAAAGTAACTATAACTTGAGCCCTCAACATGCACTGATAATTATCCCATAAATTGCATCACTCATGACATCTTCTATGACATCATCGATAATATCCCTGCAACATTTACAATAAAATGATTGATGAGAAAACTGTGCATGGCGGGGGCGTGAGTTGCAGTAGCGGCCCGGTGGTGGGAGTGCTGCGGGGCAGTGGGGTGGGCGGGGCGGGGGAGGAACAGGGTGGGGGGCAGTAAACTACGGAATGCGGCCCAACAGAGGTAAGTAAACAAATAAATAAATAAAACACATGTTGTTGCTCGCGCTGCATCACATTTGGTAATGCAGCCCGCGCAATTAAATTCATTTGATTTATTTATTTGTTTACTTACCTCTGTTTGGCCGTATGGCATAGTTTGCTACCCCCAACCCTGCACCTCCCCTGCCGCGCCCACCACCCCGCAGCACTCCCACCACGAGCCGCTACTGGTGAGTTGTGAAAAATGCAAAATAAAGTTTAGGGCTGTTTACAAACTGCAGGATTTTGTGCTGATTTGGTGGTGATATTGAGAGGTGCTTGTGAACTATTAGGAAAGTGTCATTCGGAACAGCCCAGCTACGTTTTAAGTAACTAGACATAAGTAATGCACACACATGCCACCCTCTGAAAATTATTGCGCGCTGCCAATCAATATTATGCATAAAAAATACCGATTTTAGCGGGCAAATGTCCCTCTTGTGCAAATGATTTGCCCTTCTAATTCAAGCCGTGTATACGTCTAAATTACACTTACACGTGCAAATGGCTGTTTGAATCAGGGTCTGTGCGTCTTGTTGGAAATTACCTTCATCCAAAAAGAGAGAAAAAATGTTCATGAAAGCAATTGATTTTTTTGTTGTTGATGTCTTTTTTAAGTTAAAGCTCGTAGAATCCCTATGAAGTCCCGCCATCTGCTTCATGACCGGAACAACCTCAGCTAAACTAAATGAAAACAAATCCCGGGTGTTCAGTACAGAAAATATCGCAAACACTGCTCGGTTTTTTAATTGAAACAGTGTCGCGTTGATTGGTTAATCTACGTGTTCAGACTTCACCCGCCATGATTAAAGATAATCAAAGCCTCTTAACCTCTCCTGCACTTGCCATATGTGCTTTACTTTGACTGAAAAGGCACTTGTCGGCTGCACCAGAGGATGCAGGGACGGCGGCGCGAGGCGCGCGACGAGGAGACAATGTTATATCAACAGGGCCAGAATAAGACGCACCAGACAGCTGCCGAAAGGGCACATCCTTCCAGAGTTAAATATGTGTTGTGTCTAGAGAATCTAATAAAAAAAATAATAAAATATATATATATAAAAAAAATAAAAAATCTAGAGAACTAGACCCACAACAATATGGAGCTGCGTTTAGCCCCGGATTCCTTCTGGGGTGGAAGTTGTGGCTCAGACACAGTGGCACGTGACCACCTGACACCCGTGAGAAAGAAACGTGCAAGTGCGCGACCTCTACATGAGTAGGGTGGCTGGCCAGACGTCTCAAGATCGCGCTATCTGCCGGCCGGGAAACCGGGAGACACCCGACCTTCCCGGAGTGCTCAAGGGGGGGGGGGGGGATCGGGCTGCTGCAGCTGCGCAAGTGTATTTTTGGGCACAAACATGCCCGCGCATGCGCAGATCGTTTTCTTGTGAATTCCCCCTTAGAGAGAGGACCAGGGGGCGGGCCGAAGCCCCCGGGGTTACACAGGGCGACTGGGCGAGGAGTCATGGTGCCCCCCCAGCCAATCCTGGCGCAGGATTGGCTGGTCACTACATAGCCCGGTTACATAACCCCTGACGGATAGCACGGCCGACTTTGGTGCTGGGAAACCAGGTTCGAGCCTCTTATCGAACCATAAAAATGTATACATGACTTACTTTGGTGTTAAATAAATAGATATTTAAAAAAACAAATAAAAATGATGTTCCGACTAAGGTGTGAAATTGGTGTCAAATAAATACATGTTTTTAAAAACAATTAATATTAATCATGTATCATTGGTGCTGGAGTACAAGGTTCGAGAGTGGTATTAAACACTGACAAGCTGTGTGCAAGTTATATGGTCATAAAAATACATGAATGATGGATGCAGGATGGGTGGATGCATGAATGGATGCAGGATGAATGATGGGTGGATGAATGGATGGATGCATGAATGAATGATGGATGCAGGATGGATGCAGGATGGGTGGATTGGTAGATGAATGAATGATGGATGCAGGATGGATGCAGGGTGGATGGATGTGTGCATGAATGAATGATGGATGCCGGATGGGTGGATGGATGATGGATGAATGATGGGTGGATGGATGGGTGCATGAATGAATGATGGATGGATGGATGGGTGGATGCAGGAATGGATGCAGGATGAATGATGGATGGGTGGATGGATGGGTGGATGAATGGATGCATGATTGAATGAATGATGGATGCTGGATGGGTGGATGGATGGGTGGATGAATGAATGATGGATGCAGGATGGATGGGTGGATGGATGGGTGCATGAATGAATGATGGATGTAGGATGGATGGGCGGATGAATGGATGGGTGGATGCATGAATGAATGATGGATGCAGGATGGGTGGATGAATGAATGATGGATGCAGGATGGATGGATGGGTGGATGCATGAATGGATGCAGGAATGGATGATGGATGGGTGGATGGATGGGTGGATGGGTGGGTGGATGGATGGATGCATGAATGAATGATGGATGAATGGGTGGATGGGTGGATGGATGGATGGGTGGATGAATGAATGATGGATGCAGGACGGATGGGTGGATGGATGGATGGGTGCATGAATGATGGATGCAGGATGGGTGGATGGATGGGTGGACACATGAATGGATGCAGGAATGGATGCAGGAATGGATGCAGGATGGATGATGGATGGGTGGATGGGTGGGTGGATGGATGGTGGATGGATGCATGAATGAATGATGGATGGATGGATGCAGGATGGGTGGATGGATGGATGGGTGGATGAATGAATGATGGATGCAGGATGGATGGGTGGATGGATGGATGGATGGATGGATGGGTGGATGCATGAATGAATGATGGATGCAGGATGGATGGATGGGTGGATGCATGAATGGATGCAGGAATGGATGATGGATGGGTGGATGGATGGGTGGATGGGTGGGTGGATGGATGGATGCATGAATGAATGATGGATGAATGGGTGGATGGGTGGATGGATGGATGGGTGGATGAATGAATGATGGATGCAGGACGGATGGGTGGATGGATGGATGGGTGCATGAATGATGGATGCAGGATGGGTGGATGGATGGGTGGACACATGAATGGATGCAGGAATGGATGCAGGAATGGATGCAGGATGGATGATGGATGGGTGGATGGGTGGGTGGATGGATGGTGGATGGATGCATGAATGAATGATGGATGGATGGATGCAGGATGGGTGGATGGATGGATGGGTGGATGAATGAATGATGGATGCAGGATGGATGGGTGGATGGATGGATGGATGGATGGATGGGTGGATGCATGAATGAATGATGGATGCAGGATGGATGGATGGGTGAATGCATGAATGAATGATGGATGCTGGATGGATGGGTGGATGCATGAATGAATGATGGATGCAGGATGGATGCAGAATTGGTGGATGGATGGGTGGATGGATGATGGATGGGTGGATGCATGAATGATGTATGGATGGATGCAAGGTGGTTCGGGCTCGCTTGCTGCGCTCGCTCGCTGCGCTCGCTGCGGTGCAATATGCAAATTAGTTTACGCCCCACCACTTTCAAATGTCACCAGCCGCCCCTGCGTCTCAATGTCACTGGCAGGGGCACAAGTCCTAAAATGAGAAGTGGGGGGGACGCTGACGTCACGACAGGAAGTGAAGTCACGAAAGGTGGCTTGCACTATCAGACTCATTTGCCTCCCCTCGCTCACCCCTTAGATGCGATTGCATCAGAGGAGCCAGCGCATGAGCAGTGTTCTGAATGAGCTCCGATCTCGCCCCAGAGAGGCCAAAGAGTGAATGTGTGGCTCCATTTGCTCCAGTTTCGAGCTCCCAGTAAAATAAGTGGGGGGATGCCGTCCACCCGCGTGGTATCCTGACACGAGCCCTGGCACTGGGTACCATGTTTTAAGTGTATGTCTGTTCTTTCAAAAATCGTTATCATTAGATGTACCATTCCAATTGGTTTCATTGCAAAGAAATAAGACTACAGTTCCCAGAATGCATATGTTTTTGTAATGTTTACCATCGTGCTGTCCCTGTAAAATACAATCACCTTGCCATTTGCCACATGAAATTGAGGACCAATATTTACAAATTGTACTTGAGTATTTTGATAAGTGTACACCTGATATATTGAGATGTGATATATGGACATCGTTAGTTCGTTCGTTAGATTGTGTTCAGTAAAATCTAAAAATGAATTATATATAAAACAAAGAATGAAATTACTAGTACACCAGTGACGTTTAACACAAAGGGATTGCACTACTACAGGGGCCGCGAGTTAAACATAATTACAGAAAATAATAACGTTCTAAGAAATGATAATGTTTTGATCATAACCCGAAACCAAGTGATTAAAAAGTTGGACACAAGAAAAAAATAGATCTGCAACGTCACTTTGACTTTCTCATAAAGTCCTAAAAGTGTCAGTGGTGGTACTGTACCACTACTAAAATAGACCCTGCATTTCAAATCCTCGTGAAAGGCGATTTAGCACCAAAAATGCAGACAAACTGCAAGCAATGCCAGTGTTAGTGTTTGCTTCACTTAGAACGCCCCAAAAAATTGGCGCCAGTTAAGTAGTGCCCATGGGTTAGTCGCCAATGGGTACAAATATGTCCCTAAGATGATAGAAACCGAACAAATTGAAAACATAGAGAAACAAGTATAAAGCACAATCTGACGTTCTAAAATACAGTCTGAAGTATGCAAAAAAGTAATGGATGGAATGCCTGAATTGATCTCAGCCACTGGCAATTGCTCGGGCTGCATCCCAGTCCTTCCTCATTTTGCACACCATACTACATCAGTTAGGACCCAGAAATAGTCCATTAAGTCTTGACTCAGTTCCCAGGAGAAACATCCAGCCTGAACTGCCTAGCTAGGTCCTCCATGATGCGGATCACAAGCAGTAGCGGTCGGTGGTGGGAGTGCTGCCGGGTAGTGACGTGGGGTGGGGGAGGGGCATGGTGGGGGGTAGTAAAGTATGGAATACGGCCAAATACTGGTAAGTAAACGTATAAAGAAATAAAATAAATGTTGTTGCGTGCATTGCATCGCATTTGGCAATGCAATGAGCGCAACAAAATTCATTTTATTTATTTATATGTTTGCTTACCTGTATTTGGACGTATTCCGTACTTTACTACCCCCCATCCTGCCCCTCCCCCGAGCCACGTCACCGCCCGGCAGCACTCCCACTACTGACCGCTACTGATTACAAGCAACCGAAGACTAGTTTTATCCTTGTTAGGGATCATCAGTTGGGTATAGCTTGGTTCCACTGGCACAGTGCACAGGACTCACACCTGAGCCCACTCATCTTACCTAGGACACCACACTGAAGTATACAAAAAGGTGATGGATGGAATTACAGAATTAATCTCAGCCACTGGTAATTTCAGGGCTGCATCGCAGGCCATAATTATTTTGTTTCTCATGCCACCTCAGTTTGGACTCAGCCATATGCAAATCAGTCTTGACCCTACTCCAATTGGAACAGTCCAGTCCAAACTACCAGACCAGTTCCTCCATGAACCGGAACACAAGTAACCCAAGAACGGTTTTGTCTTTATAAGGGCTAGAAAGTCAGGTTCAGCTTGGTTCTGTGGCACAGAGAGCAAAGTATCCATGCTAGGGCATACCCATTGCACTTAGGAAATCACAGTGAAGTATTTAAAAAGAGTGATGGATGGAATGCTTAAATTAAACTTAGCCCCTGATTACTCAGTGCCTATCCTAGTCCATCGTTATGTTGCAAACCATGCCACCTCAGTTCAGTTTAGATCCAGACATATAAAAATAAGTCTTGACCATACTCCAATAGGAACAGCCCAGCCCAAACATCAGAAAAGCAGCACCATCAGCAGTGGTATATATAATTAGGTTCTATCAGGTTCTGAAGATAATAATACATCCGTTTGTGCAAATGAACACTGTTGATTTTGCCCTTAAGGTTTCCCTTTTGCTTGCTTAAGGGTTCTTATGAACTTTGGGCCACATTCACAAAGAGCCTCCGAAATGGTGACAGAGGCTCCACAGTCGTGGCGGAGTCTCCGTAATGAGAAACTGCAGAGCGGAGACTCAGCCATGACTGAGGAGGCTCTCTGTGAATCGACCCTTTATGTTCTCATCCTCTCTTGCTCCTTCCTCCCTTTGTATCGTCCCACCAAGATTGTTTGCTGTGCTTCATGTCTTCCCATTCTGTTCAATAATGGAGCACCCTTCCTCTCGTGCTTTCTTGTGGGGGGCTAAGACAGTGAGATATGAAGTCTGGCAGTTTTCATAGTTTGCACCCGCACTATAAGGGCTCTGGACATTATGTGTGTGTTTATTTATTTCAGATATTTATGTAAGACTAGCCTAACCACTCGTAAAGCAGAGCACTTTACAGATAATAAAACATCATACTCCGGGTGTTGCATCAACAAGAATGGAAAAACGAATCAAATCAAAAAATCCCACCATTTGTCATTATGTCTAGAGCAGGTTTGTCCAACATAGGTACAGGAGGGTCAGAACTATCACAGAGTTTCTCGGTATGTCTGTAAGATAAACGTGTATAAAGTGAATTTTAATAGAACTTATTGACATAACCAGTGGTTATTCTTGTTCTAAGTAGACCAGGGCCTGCCAGGACAATGCACCTGGAAAGCGGAAAAGGAAAAGGTATTGAATTAGGGCTCACTTAGCCACATATAGGGCCAGATGTAGGTAAATATCATTTACCGATTCTAAAATACCGAATTTTACCGATTCGGCATTTTAGAATCGATAAATGATATGTAGCTAATGGTTCGGTAAATTTTACCGAAACGCTAAGATTCGGTAAATACCGAATTGGTATTTACCAATTCGGTATTTCCCATTCATCAATATGGGCCTCCATGCCCATAGGAATGAATGGGAATTACTGAATCGGTAAATACTGATTCGGTAAAATGGGGAACACATTCAAAGGTGGCAGGGTGTCACTTGGACACCCTGTTGCACCTCTGAATAGTGCATGGGTGCACATGTGGCACACATACATGCCCTAAGGGCATGTATGTCTGCCACATGGCACTGTTAAAAAAGCACAAAATTGCTTTTTTAACGGTTTTTGTTATTTACCACCAACTTGTAGTTGGTGGTAAATAACGAATCCTTACAAGTGAAAAGCACTCACTTGAGTGCTTCCTACATTGAGGATTCGGTAATTTACCGAAACGGTATTTAAGAATTCGGTAATTTACCGATTCCTTAACCACTTCCAGGCTCATGACGAGCTCAGCTCGTCATGAGCGTAACCTGCCGTGCGCTCATGACGAGCTGAGCTCGTCATGTAACGCGGTAATTTCAAAATTGCCGCGTACAGCGGGAAAAGCTGCCGCATCGATGCAGTTAAATTACCGGTGGTTTCCTAGACGTACTTCTTAGATGATGAGTGAGACCACAACCCTTTTAGATACCCCTGCCTGCCTTTCACATCCCAGAAAAAGCACTGGTTAGCCCAGAAATGAGTGCGGTCTTTCTAGACCTGTGGAGGACTTGCCTGGTCTAGATGAAGAAGAGCCTGGTATTAATTCCACCAGGGCCATTTGCACCCTCAAAAATCTCTAAGGCCCTCATTACAAGATCATCGAAATGGGGTGGGATATTTACCACACATGCTAACTATCGGCATCCCAGGGTGAGGTATTTACAACATATGGTAAATGCCTCCTAGTCTGAATTTTTACCTTGTTAATGTAGCAGAACATGCAGAATCTGTATTTAACACACTGAATCCCTTGTGTTTTTCCTTTTTTACAGATCTTTTTCCTTGGATAAATGTCAACAGGATTCAGGGGCCGAAATCCATCTGGGGAAAACTAGGAGACACTGATAATTATCACTCATCTCCTAATTCGGATCGCACAGGGATTGTAATTTAGCCCAGAACTTGTAATGAGGGCATCCATACGGCACTGTGGCAACTCCTCCCATGCTACAATGGTTGAGCACCAGCGTTCCTTCACTAAATAGTAGGAAGTAATAACAGGAGAAGTATCCAAAGCAAACTGCAGTTTATCTTAGAAATTCTGAAAGTAAGGAAAACCAAAGCACGGAACCAAGGTGCATATTACCAACAAATAGCGATAATTATCGCTAAATAGGCTTAGCGACAATTTTTTTATCGCTGCCTAACGCTGGATATGTTAGCAGAGAAAACATGCTATTGGCAACGTTTTTCTCCATTGTGCTAAAATATCCAGCGATAGCGGCGAAATGCGTGAATATCGCTGAGAATACAGCGATATTCACACATTAGCGACGCAATGCTCTTAGCCATGTTTTCCAGGTCCCATTGGATAACATGGCTAAGAACTGGTCTGAGCAGGCGTTAGTATTTGGCGATAGCGGGAATATTTCCATCGCTACGCCTGCCTTGCTAATAGGCGATAGCGACGTTAGTGACTGCTTTCAGTCGCTTACAGGTTGGGTACGCCCACTTTGCATGTCATTAGCGATAAATATCGCTGACATGCAAAGCGGGCTCCAAACCGCTCGCTATCGCCTAAAAGCTGTCGCTGACATCAGTTAGCAACAGCTTGCTAATAGAGCGATAGAATTATCACCGCTTAGCGGCCAAAAACGTCCGCTAAACCGGCGATAATTGCCTATCACCACCCTTGGTAATATGCCCCATAGTCTTCTCATGTCCGGCTCAAAGACTTTGGAACAGTCCGCCTGAGGATCTCAGACTCAATGAAATCCTGCAATCATTCACGAGAAACCGGAAGAACCACCTATTCAGATCCTATCTGAAAGAATAAAATGTCCTTTGACCCTCACAGTCACCTACATCTCCTCCATTGTTGTTTTTGTCAGCTGTATTACTTTTTTCCTGCATATTTTTCATTGTATTTCTTGTTATATGTACATCGCCCTGCTGCCCAGATGTATCCCACATAAAAAGCTTTAAAAAATAAATAAATAACATAAGCACGGCTGGAATCAAAATGATCATGGGATAAGCAATCACAGATGAACACAGAGTTAAAAAAACAAGCTTGCATGTGTGAACGGTCTTAGATGCAACAGGTATTTTAAAGAAATGATGCACACATAGTTCGCCATAATGCCTGCAAGACTGATAGTGCTTGACATCCAGAGACAGGCCATCTTCGGTGTAATATCCCTATGAACACAGCATATACTAGGCCATATTAAAGACCCTTTGCACTGGTGCAAAACAAATTGAGCAAATCCATTACCTCCTCGTCCTGTCTCCCCGTCCCATTCCTTACACGTGAGCAGCTAGTCTGCTCTACAGAAACCCCTAACCTAGCTGAGCTGTTTGCACTTCCCCCTAGGATGACGTCACCCACACGTGACTACAAAGGGGGAAGTGCATCAGAGAAACCTCCTGTTCTTTTTTTTCTGCGATCTACGACCGCGTTCCAGGCTGTGCTGTTCGGGGGCTGCCGGTGTTCCGGGTAAGTTCCCTGCTGTTTGTGTTTTTGATGCGGCGGCGTGCTTAAGCGGCCGCCTTGGTTCTGGCGCTGCCGATTTCCCCGCGATGCCTCTTGTATTTGGGGCTGTTGTATTGCACGCGGCTCGCGTTAGCGGCCGTCTATGTTTTGGGCACTGGTTACACACGCGGCTCGCGTTAGCGGCCGTTTTTGCTCATTTCACTCACCGGGCTTGGGTTGGCCTGCTCCAGCGGCCGTTCCTGGGTTTCCTCCGGTCCTTTTTCGCCCTGCTTTAGCGGGCCGGGGCTTTTATGAGTTTTTGTTCTGGCACTCCGGTGGTTTGTGCGTTTAGGGGGCGTGTTGGCTGCTGATTGGGCTTTTTATGCCGGCCCATTACTTTTCCTGCCTCAGGTGTTCGGGTCCTCGGCCTGTACATATGGGGTCCTTCTTGGGTGTTTTTTTGTCCTTGTTTTTGCCTGTTGGTGTGGTTTTTGGACTTATGCTTCTAGGATGGATGCTCAGGCTTCGTCTTCTGCGACCCCTCTGGATGCCCTGCGCCTCCTTGTCAGTGAGGCTGTGGCTGCTGCTTTCCTGGCAAAGGATGCGGCTGGGCCTCCTCCCAAGAGACCTCGTGTTTCTGTGGACCCACAGGCTGACCCTGAGGATGACTTGGGTCCTGAGGAGGATGAGGGTGTGCGTGGTCGTTTTGTTCAGGGTGCTGAGCTCACTGAACTGTTCGCCCATGTTCGGTCCAATTTGGGGTTCTCTCCTCCTGCCGCTGATGTTTTGGAGGATGACTTCTTCACGCAGTTTGTCCTTCCTGATCCGGACTCTTTGCCTTTGCACGGGGCGATCCGCAAGGTGTTGTCTCACGAATGGAAGGAGGTGGACAAGTCTGCTTTTCCTCGTTTCCTGTCTCGGCGTTACCCTCTGGAGGGTTTTGCTGCTGAGTTCCCTCAGGCTGTGAAGGTTATTAATCTGATGGCTGGCCTTTCTTCTCAGGGTTTGGTCGTTTCTGAGGACTCCCTTCCTGCGGACGCTGTGGATAAACGTATTGAGGGGGCTGTGAAGCGTTCTTATGCTGCTTCCAATTTTTCTATCCGTGCGACTGCCTATTCGAATTATATGGTTCAGTCGCTCCTAAAGGATTTCCAGTCCCTGTCCGTTCTGCTGCAAGACGGCGAGGATGCCACGCCTCTTTTGTCTTTGATGGAGCAACAGGTGCGGTACCTGTCTGATATTTCCTTTGACAATTTGGGGGCGGCGGCAGCTGCTTCTGGTGCTTCCATCGCTGCCCGTCGTCATATTTGGATGCGTTCCTGGAAGGCGGAGTCTTCCCAGAAGTCTGTCCTCCTTAAGTTGCCCTTTGAAGGTACCAAGGTCTTCGGTCCTCGGTTGGAGGATATGGTCAAGCAATCTGCGGAGAATCGCAAGCTGGTGGCTCCTGTCCGCCCTCCTTCCCGGGGTCGTGGGTTTGGTTACCGTCGCGTTTTTGGGCCTCCTGCTCGTGGCGCTTCTCAGCCCTTTCGTGGCAGGGGTCGTGGCCGGGGGGCCCCTGGAAGTGCCAAGCCCCGGGCCGCTGCCGGTGTTGCCGCCTCCGCTTCCTCCTCTTCCCAATGACTGTCTGCCTTTGCCGGTTGGTGGTCGCCTTCAGTCCTTCCGAGCCCAGTGGTTGTCGGTTCCAGATGCCTGGGCGGTTCGGACTGTTTCGGAAGGTTACCGGCTCGAGTTTTCCTCTCCTCCTCCTCCGGGTTTTGTTCGGACCCCTCTGCCCCGTCTTCCTCTGCGAAGAGATGCTTTGTTGGCCGGCGTGCGGCTCCTGTTGGAGAAGCGGGCCATTGTGGAGGTGCCTCCGCTGGAGAGGGGCATGGGGTGCTACTCGATTCTCTTTCTGGTTTCCAAGAAGGACACTTCGGATCTTCGGCCTGTTCTGGATCTGAAGCGGGTCAATCGCTTCGTACTCCAGCGTCCTTTCAAGATAGTGACTCTCCAGTCCATCCTGCCTCTGGTCCTTCCGGGTGGCTTCCTGGCATCCCTGGACCTGATGGATGCTTATCTTCACGTTCCTGTCCATCCAGACGACCAGGGTTTCCTCCGGTTTGCTGTGGGGAGCCGGCAGTATCAGTTCAGGGTGCTCCCGTTCGGCCTTTCGTTGGCGCCCAGGGTGTTCACCAATCTGTTGGCCCCTCTGGTGGGTATTCTTCATTCCATGGGGCTGCTGGTTTTTCCATACCTGGATGACTGGTTGATTGTCTCTCCTTCTTTTTCACAGGCTCTGTTGGATGTGGACCAGGTGTGTCTTCTGCTGGGATCCTTTGGGTTCCTTATCAACCACAGGAAGTCCTCCCTGTTGCCCGCCCAGTCCCTGAAGTTCTTGGGGGCTCTCTTCCGCATGGACTTGGGTATGGTTTTTCTCTCGCAGGACCGGCAATTGACATTGTTTCGTCACATTTCCTGGCTTCTGTCCCAGTCCCGGGTGTCTGCCCGTCTCTGGTTGCGGAGTCAGGGGGAGATGGCGTCCCCTCTGCATCTCCTTCCTTGGGCCAGGCTGCATCTGTACCCCCTGTTGCATCATGTCCTGTCTCAATGGGATCCTGCCTCCTTGGACTACGAGACTCTGATACCTGTCTCTCTGGGGATTCGGGAGGACCTCCAATGGTGGTTGTCCCCTCTCTCTCTTTCCCGGGGGTTCGATTTCCTTCCTCCTCGGTCTGTGGTCGTGTTGTCCACGGATGCCAGTGCACTGGGGTGGGGTGCCGTTCTGGGTGCCTCCAAGGCTCAGTGTCGGTGGTCCGGCTTCGAGTCCCTCCAGTCATCGAACTGGAGGGAGTTGAGGGCGGTTTGGTTGGCTCTTCTTTGGTTCGCTCCTCTCCTTCTGGGTCGGGCGGTCTCTGTGCAGACCGACAATCAGGTGGTTCGTGCTTATGTGAATCACCAAGGGGGCATGTGTCGTGCTCTGTTTCTCCTTTCCCAGAAGATCGGCCTGTGGGCCGAATCGAATCTCTTGTCTCTGACGGCGGTCTATCTTCCGGGGAAGGAGAATGGGCCTGCGGACTCTTTGAGCCGGGTGTTCCCTTCCTCAGTGTCCCTCTGTCTGTCCCCGGATCTGTTCGCTCTGATTGTCCTCCAGTTCGGCCTTCCTTGGCTGGATCTTCTTGCCTCGGAGGGTTCCGCCCTTCTTCCTTGGTTTTGCAGCATTGTTCCCTCTCCGCTGGCGTGGGCCACCAATGCTTTCTCGATTCCTTGGTCGAAGGGTCTGCCATTTGCCTTCCCTCCGTTTGCCTTAATTCCGAGGGTCCTCCGGAAGATTCGTTGGGATCGGGCGGAGGTTCTCCTGGTTGTTCCGGAGTGGTCTCGGCGGTCTTGGTACCCCCTTCTCCTGGCCTTTTCTGTTTGCCCTCATTGGCGGTTTCCCCTGTGTCCCTCCCCTCTGAGGGTTCCTCTTCTCGGCCTTGCCTCCCTGCGTCGCCTCCGGCTGGGGGTTTGGCACTTGAGAGGTTGAGTTTGCTGGATCTGGGTTGCTCGGTGGAGGTTGCCCAATGTCTTCAGCTTTCTCGGCGTCCTTCCACTTTGAAGTCGTATGCCCGTCACTGGAAGAGTTTCTCTACTTGGTGCCTTGGGAAGGGTCTCTCTTCTGCCTCCTGTGAGGCAGTGAGGGTGTTGGACTTCCTGCGGAATGGTTTCCTCCTGGGTCTTGCGGTTTCTTCCCTGCGGGCTCAGTGGGCTGCCATTCTTGCTTTTCGGGGTTCCTCTGTTGCCTCTGTCTCCCCGTTGGTGGCTCGCCTTCTGAGGAGTTTCTTGCTTCAGCGTCCTGTCTCCCTTTCTCCTGTGCCTCCTTGGGATCTTCCCCTGGTTCTGCGGGCTTTGACAGGTCCTCCTTTCGAGCCTTTGGACTCCGTGGCCCTGAAATTCCTTTCTGCTAAGGTTATTTTCCTGGTGGCCATTACTTCTGGGCGGGGGGGGTTGGTGAGATTGGGGCGCTGATGGCTTCCCCGCCCTTCTTGCGCTTTTGCGAGGATAAGGTGTTTCTCCATCCGAGTCAGTTCTTTCTACCTAAGGTGGTGTCTTCCTTTCACTGTCAGGAGGATATTGTTCTCCCTGAGTTTTTTCCGGCTCCTGCCTCTCCTGAGGAGGTGCTCCTCCATTCGTTGGATGTGCTGAGGGCTCTCCGCATCTACTTGGAGTGTACGGCTGCCTTCAGGAAGGTTGATTCCCTCTTTGTCACCTATGGCCTCTCGGGCTGGGGCTTCGTCCTTCCTTGTCCACTTTGTCTCGGTGGGTCCGGGGTGCTGTGGTTTCCTCTTACGACTCTGCCCGCTGTCCTCTGCCTTCCTCTGTTCAGGGTCGGTCGACTCGGAGCGTGTCGTCCTCCTGGGCCATGTTCAAGGGGGCCTCCTTGTGGGACATTTGCAATGCTGCCACATGGGCTTATCCCCATACTTTTGTTGCCCATTACCGGCTTCAGTTGGGGATGGGGGTCTCTGCTACTTTTGGGGCTCTTGTCCTTTCTGCGGTGCATGATTTCTGAAATGTACTGTTTTCTGTGAATTAAATGGACCTGTTTGTTTTCTCGAACCTGTGTGGTCTGTTTTTTTCTGACAATCACCATGTGCTTGGGTATGGACTCACGTGTAAGGAATGGGACGGGGAGACAGGACGAGGAGGTAATGCCCGGTTACTCACCGGTAATATCCATTACTCCGAGTCCTGGTCTCCCTGTCCCATTCCTGAGCCCTTCCCTCCCTCCCTGGATTGGGTTTTCTTTGGGTGATTGTCTGTTTTTCGTTCTGGTTTCTTTGGTATTCTCAGGAGGTTTCTCTGATGCACTTCCCCCTTTGTAGTTACGTGTGGGTGACGTCATCCTAGGGGGAAGTGCAAACAGCTCAGCTAGGTTAGGGGTTTCTGTAGAGCAGACTAGCTGCTCACGTGTAAGGAATGGGACGGGGAGACCAGGACTCGGAGTAATGGATATTACCGGTGAGTAACCGGGCATTTGCTACTTATGTGATTCAAAATATGGGAAAACAGGTGTTGGGTCAGCAATATTACAATATTACAAAAAAAATTTTTTGCACATGGGTGAAAATTGAGGAATAGTGAAATCATTACACATATATTGCGTATAAATCATTTCAGATGAGGAATCAAGATTTTAGCAAACAAATCCTGGTCCACAGCTATTTAAAAAAAATTGGATGGGCCGGTTTTTAACTATTTTTCTAATTAAGTAGTAATTAGTATTTATTTTTCACCATTTTATCACATTTTGAACGTGGAGAACATTATTTTCCACTCTTATTCCTAATTAGTAGAAATAGTGAGAAATCAGTTTGCACAATGACTGGCCTGATGCAATTACTGCTTGCTTAAATTACTATAACCGAAGATGCAAATGGCTGCACATTGTCCTGTGTTTTAATTGAGCAAGAGAAATTTTTCTGAAACATGAACTCTGACTTGAGAAAGGTTTGCCTCAGAGATGGCATATGTTCGCAGCTCAGTGACAGTAAGTCTGAGTAAAACCCAGGGAATACTTTACTTGGGTCTTTTATTATATGCTCATTTGCCATTTCACCGGATCTGTTTTTATGTTTGCATCCGGTAATACCTCAAATTATAATCTTTTGATTTTATACAAGAACATAAGATCAACACTTGTCTCTGTGAACCTAGCTCTCATCAAACATGGCAGGAAAATATCAATAATCCTGTCAAGGTTGACATAAAAAATCTTTGATAAGTGGAAATCAGTCCTGCCAAGTCACTGTGTGACGTTCAACACCATCATGAGGTACAGAGCCGACACCTGTAAATGGTAGTATTGTAGGTTTACATTTTTCAATGCAGAATAGACTACAGATCCCAACATGCAACGCGCTGTTGGCTACACAGCCACCCGGGAAGGTTTCTCACTTTTTCACACAAACTCACCTGTGAAGATATCAACAATGTTTTGCAAAAAAATATATTTCACTGGTTTTACAGCTGTTTTCATACCATTATCCGCTGAGCGGACTATGAGTCTAGAGACAAAAGGACGAGATCCTAGGTATATGATATACTTTGTTTATAAGTCAAACACTTACCATGTTCTTACATGTTTTAGAGGTCGAACCCTGGACTTGTGCGAGCATAATGAGACATTGTGTGAATAATCCTAATTCACAAAATCAGTGTCTGCGTGTTTGCCTTTCATTGGAGTTGGTTATGGCGGTGAAGGGGTTAACTGAGTGCCTACAGTTTTACATAGCTTTGACAGCAAAGGGGACGTGGATGATCTCAGGGGGCGCTATCCATTCAAAGTAATTCCTTTTTGGAAGTTCACCAGCTTTGGCAAAGCATACGCCATACTCAATTTACACCTAGAACTACTCAGATCGGGGAACATCGTTTACAACGCAGTGTTTACACCGCGTTGCCTTTACAACGATGCCATTACAACGCAAGTTGTTACTACGACTTGCGCTGGATGGCGCTGTTGTATAAGGAATATTGTAATTTTATATTCCAACACCTTCCCTCCTGTTACGTGGACTGGTGTTGGAATATAAAATTATAATATTCCACAATCCACGCCCTCCAACTTGCGTTGTAATGGCAGCGTTGTCATGTACCGCGATCTAAAAGATCGCGTTGTACTGACATACATCCACTCAGATCAAGCCCTAGCATCCAAATATACCAGGACAGAACACACCTGTAGTATTCAGTAAGTGCTTAACTGGATCGTGGAATGTTTATGATGTGGATACTTTTCTAGGCAGACATCAGTGAACATGGTTATCCTATGCTAGAATACTGGACTGCTGCAGCACAACTGGAGAAACCTTTTCAGTTTGTATCTTTCTGTTTCACCCTGTTTAATTTAGAACAAGCACCTTCAGTGGAATAATTTGTTCTAATGGCATTATAGTCCTTCTTCTAGCTTAGAAGTTGTTAAAGACCCTCTCTCTCCTTGTAGGCCTTCTCCTGTGACTGAGGTATTTAACTCTGCAATAAGGACTTCAAAGAGCGGAAGAGGCTATGCCAGTGGGCTATGGTGCTATATTAGAACACTGAAATGTCTGGACCTCAATTAAAAACAATAGAAAGGGAGGGGGGTTATGGATAGTCAGATCTTTGTTCCAACATTCCAATATTTCCTGTTTCTCCCTGTTTGAATATTAGAACATTCTATCCTCAGTAGTGGAAGTTCTAATTGCATTCTAAGCCTTCTGCCTTGGGGAATGCTGGTAGTTAACGGCCCTCTCACTCGTTAAAGAACCTTCCCTGTGACTTAGACCATTGATGAGGAGAGTGCAGCAGGTAAAAAGACTCTAAAATGTACATTTACCTTACGTTGATACCTTGGAAATTTGGCAAGCTCCTATCGTACTTGCATCCCTGCTTTAGAACTGCCTTACTGAAGGCTAGATTAAATCCCTTCATGGTACACTGGTCAAAAAGTGACCACATTTTTAGATGATAACTCCAAATGAATAAACCTTAAATCATGAATGAGAGGCCAACTAAAACATTTTTCCAGATTCAGACCTCAGTACTTGAGGGTCTCCAGTGGGGGTGCAAATTGTTAGTCCAGAGTTAAGGATCCTGGTAATTAGAAATGGTTTTTGAGGGAGTCAGTTTGAGACCCTAAAAATCCAGTCACGATCAATATTACACGCACACACATGTGAAGGTGATACTCAACACCATATTGTAAAGAGGGAGCCCAAGTTGCTTTTTCAGCTGCACTCCAGGGCCCATATTATATAGAGGATGCACAGCCCTACTCTGAGCAGCGGCACACCTTTAACTGGGTGCTCCAAGTACAGACCCGGTCAGTGTGCCCTATCAAAGTTAATGCCCTGCAGCTGGGATCACACTCACGCCTTGGGGGCAGCCCACTAGAGAGAGGTGGACAAAATGTTTGAAGCAGCTTGTCCACCAAATACTTTGCCTGTGGTAACTAGCCTGCATTTCAACAAGGGGCCGAGATCCTTGTGCAGGTAGACGCAGTGAGTGGCTACACCCGCATGCAGGAGGATGTTTTGGGGGGACGATCAGACCACCTTTTCCCACTTTCAAGAGTCACCCCTCAGCAGTGCCCTCAGTGTGGGTGGCCTCATTGTGCCGCACAGTCAGTGCACCCTGTGACAGCTCCTTGGCTCGGCACCCACATCTATAACAGAGTGCCATAGCAGAAGGAAAATGGTTCCTCATTTGCATGGGTCCCAGCCCCATGTTACTGAGAGAACACACACTTGAGACCCTGGTGGAGCTGCATGTGTGTTGACCCGATCTGTATTACAGAATGGTCTGCAAAGCCCCAGCAGCCCCGTCTGTAATACCAAAGTGCACCAGATGCATAAAGGGGGCACATACACATGTTGCACCTGATGGTATTTGTGAAATATGGTCCCAGAAACATCCCTGAATTCCAACAAGCAAAATAATAATCAGGAAGAAACTGTGGCAGCTCCTCCGCTAAGGCGGAGGAGCGTCGCCCCACTGCTCGGCAGCAGGAAACATAAAATTATAATAACTTGCATTATTATTTTAAGATAATTTCTGCTGCTGCAGCTTTCTGGGTGGGGCGGGGCTGCTACACGGACAGAGGAGCAGGGGAGGAGGGGTTTGCTCACTCCTAAGTGCGCATGACTGTTTGGTCAGCCCTCTCGGCCACCCAAAACAGTCACGTGTACTTCCCATATTCTCCATGCAGGTTGCATTGCAGCCTGCATGGAGAACATGCCCAGACCACCATTTCCTGGCTGACCACCAATCCACTGCACTCAGACCAATCACAACGCTGCATTGTGCATTGTGATTGGCTATTGGGAGCCTGGAAGCCGGGTGCTTCCTAATGCTTCCTGTATCCTGCTGCAGGAACGGAGCAGGAAGAAGAGGACAGAGGAGAGGTGGCAACCAGGCCATTACAGGTAAGTGGTATTTTAAAAAGTTTTAGAACTTTGAAATTCTAAGCAACCAGAATTGGGTTGTTATGACAAGAATCATGTGCACACGTTAAGCGAGGTGTATAAATGTCTCATGCTTAATCAAAAGAACACAATAGGTAGTAAATTAAACAAAGTGGACACGATAGAAAGTCTTTTTGTTCTTCAACGGATTGTATTTGACCTTCCTTTGTTGAAAGGTAACTTCAAAACCCATCTCTCTGCTGCCATATCATATTTTACATCTAAATCACTGAAATAGTGAGGACGCTAATCAATCTCGCCCAAGGTGTACCTAAACTGGGGAATGATCAATTCCTAATCCTTATGTTCGCTGAATGTGGTTATTCTAGCACGCACTGAACTGTCCATGTAGCGCCTACTGGAAGGCTTACAAATTTTCTGTAAATCCAGGAAACTTGCAATCAATGTGAAGAAAACTAAATCCATGGTAATAAAATCAAGGGCCAAATTAAAATCAAACTTCAGGATTTATGTCAGCCAAATAGAGCAGTTCTAAACCTTTGATTACTTGGGCATCAGGCTTGATGAAAAGCTTCTCTCAAGTAACCAAGTCTAAAATGATCCTCTCCCAACATTCTGGGACAGTATGGAAATTCGCAAACAAGTGCAATAATCGCCTGATAAATCCGGTTCTGTCTTTATACAAAACAAAAGCAATAGCTGCAAGCACATATAGTGCTGAAATTTGGGGACACACCTAACGTACAGGCCCTACAAAAAGTGGTAAACGCCTTCCTGAGGCGACGGCTACAACTAGGCCCAGGTACTTCAATGGTAGTGCTCAGAGCTGAACTGGGAATGATGTGTGTGGCAGATTACATCACTCTCCGCCCTGTAAACTACTGCATACACCTCTGGACTACACCTGCTCTTCCAGAATACCAAAAGAGCTTGAAGGACATCCTGAGTTGCCAAAACTGTAAACATCCACCATGGTTGAGACACATAGAGCACATTTTGAAGTCAGTTGATTGTCTAGACCTATTGCTTTATCCAGAAAACATAACCAAAGACACTCTTCCATTGGTGAAAAGGAAGTTCTGTGACTCCACGTAGCAGAAGCATGAAGATACGAGCACTGCCTTTGCTAACCAAATACCTGGATATAAAAGCCAAACCCGACTGGGAACCTTACCTTGACATGATTTTTCATCTGAGAAAAGGGCTCTAGGAACACTAGAGGTCCACTGTTACACCAAATTCTGGTCAAAGGGCTGTGGCCGAAGAGATGGGACGTGTGCCTGTTCTCTTGGTGGGCAAGAAATTTGGAAGCATTTTTTAGTTACTCTGTGTCAACTCTTTAGCCGCCCTGAAGGTCCTACCTCCGTCCCCTGTTTTTAAAATATGGTACGAGGAGTTGTAAGGATGCTCTTTTATTGTGAACTGATAAGCCGGAGATCTATAAGGCCATAGCTTCATATGTATACATTGTCTGTAAAGGAAGACGACTGACTTCCGAACAGGCAAAGGAAAGCAGCAATCCTTAAAAAAGTGGTCCAACGGAGCCCATCATCATCATTATTTTAGTTTTTCATGTCCGCTGCACCAGTCTGATGACTGAAGAAAATCTACTGCTAACGGTTGTTATTGACTCAAGCTGCACTTACAGGTGCTACCTTACAACTGAGCAAAATTCAAATCAAATTCAAAATTTTATTTGATTCAGAGCTCGACTGAGGTCAACAAATACAAATACATCATATGAACTGGTTATATTTAGACTTTTAGGGCTGCTTAAAAACTCATTATAGACATAGTAGATTCAAGTTGACGAAAAAAAATACATACGTTTGTGATTGTTAAATATATGCATCTTTAAAACAATTTTAAAAATTCTTCAAAAACTTAAACAAGTTATGGCTAACAAATTCACTTGGGGTGGACCTTCGTGGCATAATTAAAACTTGAATCAAAATAGCGTCGTATCTAAAGCGGATGGGTTTTATAAAACGTTGTCTAGCCTCTACTAAAGTCAGATTTGGACAAATAAAAAGTACGTGGAATAGATCTTGTACTCCACCATTACACAAGTCACAGATACCTGAAGAAAGTTCAAGGGAATTCCAACTAGAGGAGTAAGCTTTTAAAGGTAGGATTCCTAGTCGCAGAAGAAGTATACAGTGTCTTACTCTATGCTGTAGCTGAAACTGTAAATAATGCTCGGGAGTTTTATATACTACATTTTCCACCATTTTTTTGTTAATACTTTAATTGAGTACAGTGCTCCTTATCTACCACTGGGTAATAGAGGAGGTTTTATTGCAGCGCTTTAAGACAGCTTTAGAGTGTGCAGGGCCTCTGGTTTTGGTATGGATACATTTTCTCCTCTAAAAGGCTTTGCTTTGTATTGATGCGCCTTAGTTGTCCTGTATAAACTCCTTTTATCACTTTAGAAATTGTTATATCAGAAGGATCATTACACCTAGTCCAAAGCTGTTACCCGCCCATAATGGCAACTGTATACTGCACTTTATTTTGCCTTGCACTGACATAAAGGTTTATTGTTAACAAACCCTGACTTTGTACGGATGCACTTGATTTGTGGTCTTTGCACGCACAAGCCTCCGATGCCAACAGCCTTAAAACTGCCTATGCTGGTAATCAAATCCTGCACTTTATTTTGCATAATTGCACGGGCATATATAGCACTTTTAGAGGTTTCTCCTCATATAAGCTTTTAAGTATCTACTTTTTTTTTAGCTTCGGCTGGCATGATCATTACATTTTTCTTGGCTTCTCGACCTGCCTGTTGCACAGCCAATACCCCACTTTTTAGACTCACGCGGGGTTTAACAACAGCTCCAATGTTTTATTTCAGCTAGACAGGACTTTCCTTGTCCAAGCCCCCTTTGCACAGGATTTAAACCTTTGTTTTAACACACTTCTGACCTGATTCACTGTACCCAACATCCAAAAACCCCCATCCAAAAAATAGAGCGTAGCAACAGTTTGGGTTTGCTGTAGCGAAGGACAGAGGACCGGAGGAAGTCACACGGCTTTACTGTTCGTCCTCGAAGGCATCTTAAGCTAGGCAGACAGAAACGTGATTCCCTGAGACCAAAGAAAGGAGGCTCGCTGGTACGAAGGGCTTATGTGGACAGGAATGTTTTTCGGTTTTTCGGTTCTCTTTTTCCTATGTACTATTTGGGCCTTGAATTGTACAGTGATTGCACATGCTGGGGGTTGGTTCATCTTGTGTATTTTATGTTTTTATTATTGTATGTCTTTATTGTGAAGCTGCATCATTAAAGTTTTTTTACTTTTACTTTGAGTGGACCAGACACGCCAAAATGCCTTTTTTCACATTCGTCATTCGCGCAAACAGACTTAAAAACATTAAAGCACATTAAAGTCACACAGGAAGAGATTAATTAATAAACAGATGGAACGTCTAAAAGCTGTAACAATTAAATACAGGGGCATATGTACAAGAAAATCCCGGAGTGCAGTACTACACCAAATTTGGCAGCGCCGCACTCTGACATTTTTTAATGCAGGGATGCGCCATATTTATAAAAATAGGGTGCACCCCTGTGATTCCCCTAGTGCTGGTGCAAAAAAAGCTGCCTAGCACCACTGCAGGCTCCCTGCCACCATGTAGCAAGGGTGCCTGTGCTCCAGAGGCGATTGTTTATGTGCAGGAAGGGACACCTTCCTGCACATAAACCATCAAAAATGGGGATTTGCTCTTTCTATGTATGCTGCAGAATTCAGCACAAATAGAGAGAGTAAAAAAATGTGGAGAAGTAAATAATGTCTCCTTGTATCACCATTCTTTGACCGGGTATTACCTGGCCTTCATTTTTGGTGCTGCCCCAGCCTTGTAAATCTGGGTCAATGTCAAAAAGCACCGGGTGTGGCGGTTGAACACCCACAGCAACACCCATTGCCCGCCCTTTGCCAAAGCGGACTTCGGTGGAAAGGGACATATTTACAAGGTGATGTTAATCCACGTATGTGGCTTTTTGCCACCTTTTAAACATGAGGAATGGTGCAAGGCCACTGTAGCGTCAAAAAAAGTCATGCTGCTGTGGCGAAAGGGACTTGTAAACATGCCCCATAGTGTCTACAGGAAGGACAGAGGAAAAAGCTCTTCATCACCTAGAGGAACAATAAAGAAGATTGGCAGGCGTAAAGTTTATGAAATGTTATGTAGAGTATTAAAAAAAACAATGGTGACTCATGTTTGACTGGCAAAACCATGTTTACACTGTAGCAACCTCCATAAAATCTTTGGGGAGTGTGAGCCACGGTCTGCTTGGTCGTACAATATGTAGGCCCTTATGCAAAAAATGCATGCCTAATCTGATTGTCTGCACAGTTTATTCTATCTATGAATGAATTCTTAAAGGAATGGACATTCAGGAATGGAATGGAAAAACGAAAAATAAATATCAAAAGAAGACATGATTTTTAAATGTTTTGTGAAAAGTGGAAATATTGTAAATCAGCAAGAGTTAAAAGTTACTACTTAGTGGTGCCCTGTTCCCTTTGGATGTGGGGCCACCCCTCTAGTATAATTATTATTAATATTGTAAATCAACCAGATATGGGATTTGACAGAAAATTCCACATCAGGTAGCCAAGAATGATTAAGTGAAGACATTTTAAAGGAAAGAAAAGAACGAAAAATAAATATCAACAGAAGATATAGGTTTTTTATGCTTTGGGAAAAGAGGCAAAATTGTCAACCAGCAAACAAATGGAGCGAGAGAAAATTCCACAGCAAGAGACAAAGGACAGAAAACAGACCAGACCTACCATCCTGTCATCGAAGGTCATTTTTTTCATGGCGAAAAATATTTTTGGGGAAGTTCATGACTGAAAGAATTTGTACAGATACAAATACCAAGGTTTAGGGCCATATGTTGAGTGGGCCTCTCTGGATGTCGGCCAGTGGTAGTGGGGGTTTTATGAGATGTTCAGCATTTTCACAAGAATTTGATTTATTATATTTGAGTATTCGCATCCCCCACACCAAAGAGAACTAGAGAATCTATTTTTAAAATGTCACTTTCCATATGATTTCATCAAAAACGGTAGAAGTAAAGGTCGCATGAATCTGTTCCCTGCAGCATCCAAATATTCGCCCAGCAAAATATCTTAAAGACTCAGTTCATTACAAGACAGCCCAGGGCGGTCATATTTTTTATGTGCTAGGTGACAATGAGTTGCATTCCCCTGTATCAGGCTGCCTCGCTAGACTTTAATCAGAGTTCTCTTGACCCTTCCACCTTCAAAACACCACTCCATCATCGCTCTATTCCATTTTTAATCAAGCCCTCTTACCATCATACATAATAACTAATTCCATTAAAATTGCCTCTCCTAAGGTGAGGTCCATATATTAAACACTTCTTTTTTTAATAAAACTTTGGAAAGAGAATATAAGAATATTGATCATGACAAACTCCTTCTTGCAACCTTGGGGTTGGACGGTGTCATGGGTAAAACAAAGACTGGAGAAATATATCTTGAAAAATTATAAGACTCCAAAACACAAAACATATCCAATCAACCACAATAGTGGCCTTACATGAATATCTCCCGACAAACAAACGGGGCCTTTCTGTACTTTTACATATGAGAATTGAGATTGGTCAAATTTAAGAATGAAATAAAGGAATACATTTTTGTAGGGAATATTTCTATACACCCATGATTTTGCTAGTCTATATTTTGGAGTCTGGGTTTTAGCAAAAGAGGTTTTGGACGTCGGTGTCTTCACATAGACCCTTAAGAATAACAGTCACCCAGTCAATACTTAAACGGTACCACAGGGTGTATTGGAAGCCCTCGTGCCCAAAGGTGCGTTTCTCAGGAACCAATCGATAACTCCGATGCCAGCGTCATCATCCCATCAGATGTCGCCACGAGACACGGAGTCAGCCGCACCACCATGCACTATTTTTTTCCGCTGACAGCAAAAGAAACGTCCGATGGATTCACACGTGCAGGTCTTTAAGCACGCGGAAGAAATGAGCACCAGCTGCAAGCGGGATTAGGTGCCCTGAAGGTGACACCACGTTGGCGCTATGCAAAACTCATCAATTAAATAAGTGAATACAGCAGGTAATCGCATTTTGCCTGAGGGGGACTATGGCTGCTGTTGTGAAAGTGACAGAGCGCATTCATCAGACGTGTGGCTCTCATTACCCAACGGTGTGTTGTGAAGTCCATTTGTAAGCCGCTGACCTAGAAACATCAGCGCTGTGAAGGTGGATCTAACAGAATTGTCCTCTTCGGGCAGTGACGTTCAGCTTCACCCCCTCCCCCCAAAAGACCTTCGATATTACCCACTAGCAGATCATACCCTTCCCAGTGCGCCTTTGTTATTTACTATCGCCGATGCACACCATCAATGTAAATATGGCATTGTAATTATGTTTTTTATAAACTGGTGTCTAGAGAATGCCCCCAGCTTCTACATGCTTTATACATAGGCAACACAACTACCCAAGGCTCACCAGTGTCCAACAGGTGCTAAGTGGGTCAAGGCATAATTCGAATCACCGACTTGTGGTCAAAGGTAGACCTTCAAAGCAAGACATCACCCCACTGAGTTACATAACAGGTGTCAGAACAAAAGAAGTCACTGCCTCTAACCAGTTCTGGCATACTCACCTCACCATCCTACAGGGCCTAACTAAGCAACCAGTCCTCACGCGATTATAGGCCGATAGCGTCACCTATGCTGCCGAAATGTACGCATGTACCACTTCTTGACTTCAGAAAGCAACTGGGAGTGACTGTAAGGGGACAAACGTCGCTGCCTCTCAATACAATAAAAAACAATAAATTCCATATTGTGTTTCCTAACATGCCAATAATCCGTTTGCGCCATTTTTGTTTTAGAGTAAATGAATATCAAATCGTTATAATGCATTGTCATGAGTGTAGCGCCTCTACCACTAAAGTGATGTAAAAGCGCTATAGCATTGTGGGATTGGTTGCAACCTGGAGTGACGCTGCCTTGTCCAATCGGCTGCCTGCAGTGCATGCCGACCTTCCACATCCATACTTGCGAGGGTGGAAGAATGCCTAACCTTTCGAAGTACCACAGACACCTCCTAAAGATGGCCGTGGCACCATCCTTTAAAATCCAAAGCCACCTCCAACAACAAGACGCTGCCCCACCTCCCATAGCCAACTTTTAGTCCAATCATGGCAGGCAACGCAGCGGGCTCGGGGACACCACTGCCAGAGCGAGACACCTCCGACCGACCTACCTTTCTGAAGTTTATTTGGGTTCTCGTAGATCCAGAGAAAGAGGTTGGCAAATTCACAGTCACAGAGCCAAGGGTTGCCCTCCAGGCGCACCGTCCGCAGGGCGGGTAGCGCCTGGAGGACGGCCACGTCCAGGCGCTGCAGGCTATTGTCATTCAGCTCCAGCACCTGCAGCGCCTCCAGGGTGTCGAAGGCGGCCCCGTCCACATCGGAGAGGTTGTTGTACCCCAGGCTGAGTTTGATCAGCTTCGCCGCAGCCCTGAAAGCGCCGGCCTCCAGCCGGGTCAAGCTGTTGTAGCTCAAGTCCAGAAAGACCAGTTTGGACGAAGTGCTGAAGGTGCCCTCTTCCAGCGCCGCCAGCGAGTTGTTCCGCAGGTCCAGGTAGACCAGGTCCCCGTAGAACATGAAGAAGTCGGAGGGGATCCTCTGGATGTTGTTGTTGGCCGCAAGAAGTTTCCGCACGTCCAGCGGGAAGGAGCTGGGGAGCCTAGAGAGCCCTTGGCCCGTGCAGTCTATGGTGTGGTAGTCCATGCAGGTGCAGGCGGGGGGGCAGGGCTGCCCCTGAGGTAGGAAGGTGAGGCTGAAAATGCACAAAGACGGTAGGAGATAGAGTAGAAAGCATGGCAGCATGGTAAAGGGTCGGACAGCTTGGAAGCGGGGCTACGAGAGAGACATTTTTGCTCGGCTGAGCAACAATGCCTGCTACATACAGCACGAGACGGAGCGCGCGAGGGTGCGCGCGCGCTCGCCCGTGTGTGTGCGCGTGGGGTTGTATCCAGGAGATCACATATCATCATAGATCAAATGGCAGCGGTCCACCGGGAGCCAGGGAGGGGGCGATGTTTTCTGACAGCTGAATATAATTGCATCTGAAATCTATGGCGCTGGAACGGAATATCAGAGCAACTCCGCAAAGTGCCGGATGCAAAATTCTTTCCAGCAGATGGTGTTAAAAAGCCGGAGCGTTTCATTCAGACGTGCAGGATTTTCGGTCGAGGATGAGGAAGTCCGGGTTCATAAATAAGGAAGCGCTTATGCATTTAAAATTCATGTTTCGGTGCTTTAACTGGACGTGTGAAAATCCCAATTGTTAAGGTCTCATTTTAATTGGGGATCCAGCCCCGTCAAGCGTGCCGTGTATGCCTTTGCATCATTCATGCCTCTCTTTAGGATGAGACCTCGATTTCGAGAGATCTGACGTGAATTAGTCCCGAGGCTCGTTTCCCAGTACCGAGGGCGGGGAGTCCGACTGACACCTTCTCACAGAGGGCTTTTCTGTTACCAGGAAGCATGACGCAGTAGAACATGAGATTTGAGGTGTCAGAAAATCTCCGGATGCTGTCTTGTTCTTGTATTTGTGAGCATTCAGTGACTAACCAGTAAATGACACTACAAGTGGGGAGATGATGTGGCGTAACGGCCAGAGTTGCCGACTTTGGCCCTGGGGAACCAGCTTCCAGTCGCGGTGTAGGCTCAACATCTTGCAATTCTGGACATTTTAGTTAATCGCCCCGTGCCTACAAAAAATCAACGTGCCCTTAACTGGTGCTCATGAAAAGAGGATCGAGTTTGCGCTATAAGTGCCGGTGTTGACGATTAAGTGCCTGTGCTGAGCACCGGAAACAACTGGCTCAAATTAAGCACTGAAAGCATTGCTACCAGAAACACCTTACTAAGAAATAGGGCAGTACAGTTGATTTATTGTTATTGGTAATGAATGAGACAATCCAACTGACATGATACTTAATTTACATTATTGACGCTTTTTGTTTAGCATTTCACCCACTGCTTTAAGTAGGTGGAAAAGGGGAAATTGGAATGCCCTGTTACTCAGCGGTAATCTTCATTACCCCGAGTGCTGGTCTTCCTGTTCCATTCCTTTACCAGGGAGCATCTTGTCTGCTCTACAGATCCCTCTTACCATAGCAAACGGAATTACTACCCTAAAAATGGTGCCGCCTACCCTGTCTGGCATGCATAAAGGGGGAAGTTGTTGCAACCAGTGGTTTATTCCGTCCACCCCTGCTCTCTGACCCATGTTGGTACCTCCCGCTGTGAAGCTTGTGATAGAATGTTGGGAACAGTTTTCAGTGAGGAGAGTGGATGGCCATTAAAAGAGTTGTACTATTGCAAGCTGTGTCCTGGTTCTTTCTGTACTGAATAACTTCAACACTGGCGACGGACCTGTGCAGGGGACAGAGTGGCCATCTCCCCTTTGAGTACTCTCTCTGCACGGACAATTATTTGGAGTTAAGAGACTTGGAATGGTGATTGCGAAGGTCAAGAGGCCGGCAGGTAGTATAAGAGCCTTTGTGATTTTTGGAGCGCTGGAAATCAGGACGGGAAGCACACCATAGTAACCTGCTGTCAACGAACCTTACAGTGGGGAAGTCCACGACGGCGAATACTCGTTGGTTGACAGTTAGTGTTCTTGGTGTCACCGCATCGGTCATCGGAGGGAGCCCGCCCTGGGTCCTGCAAATCCAAGTTCTTTAGCAGCACCGTCTACGGCATGGTGAGTGACAATTCCTGCCCATGAACTGCGCCTAGGTGATAGGACTCCCTTTTGGAATTAATTCTGTCAGCGTCCGGAGGAAGGTTTGTGAGGAGTTACCTCAGAGGTAGTGTCTCAGCCCTGCAGCGCCTCGTTGGGCTTGTCCCGCCCCCTGCCGCCGGAGAAGTATGGTGCGAGGAGCGCTGCGGGAGGAGCAGTGTCTTATCTGCGCGGCGCCTCTGTGAGCTTAACCCGCCCATGATCTCTAAAGGCCGGTGCGAAGAATCTGCGGAAGAAAGTGTCTCAGTCCCACGGCGGTACAGTGCATATTGCCGCTCGTTTTTTTTTTTGACAGTTCTTCCGCATCTGGGGGGCAGTGTCTCTCCATGGTTTGTGCGCAATCATCACTTTCCCTGCCTGAGGAAAGGAAATAGTGTCCGAGTGGCCGTTTTTGCCTGAGATCTCTTCTGGGCCCGTTTCCCCTCATTACAACACTACATTCAGTTTGCATCGGGGGTCAGTCTACGCTACAGAACTTGGACAAGGAGGAAATATGTGGAAGTGAATAATAGTAAGAACTGCGCAGTGTGGAGCGGGTTGTTTTGACTGTGATAGTTTGCCTCATCTGAATTATAATCCTGGTTGAAAAGTCCAAAACATTTGTACTCCCACTTTCCCTACCATTTCCTTTTAAGTGCTGTGAATTATTATTTGGTTTATATCTACTGTTTAATTGGTTTCGCTTTAAGGCGGCTGTTTTCATTCCAAGAGTTCTATCCTGGGGGTATATTAACTTCAGTACTAGGGTTTTATTTACCTGTCCTACCACCATGGCAGCTGCAAGCATGAATCAACCCCCACCCTTTCTAAATGACATAGGGGAACCCGAGATAAGCTGGAAGGAATGGGTGAAACTTTTTGAATCTTACCTGATAGCTATTGGGGGACAGAGGTTCAACTCTATAAGGAAACAACACATATTACTCCACAATCTGGGTGTACAAGGGCGTAAAGTATATGAAAATTTACCTGCGCCTGAGCAAGATGCCAATGCTGTGGGAGAAGTAGATGTGTTTGTACAGACTATGGAGAAATTAGAGAAACATTTTGGTGATAGGATCAACGTGGTCCTGGAGCATCATACATTTTTTAAAAGATGTCAAGGGAAACAAGAGTCTGTACAGAATTATATTGCTGTGTTGTGGGGACTGACTCAATTATGTGAATTTGGGGATCTCACTGACTCCCTAATAAGAGATCAATTGGTAAGGTGTACCAATAATCCACGTATTCAGGAGAAGTTGTTGGCTAAGAATCCAGGGCTGAAAGAAGCTAAGTCAGTGGAGCATACAGCAAGATGCGTCAAAGAGATGAGGCCAGAAAGGGAGGTAGTGGCTACCATAAGTGATTCTGAAGAGAGTTTAAATGTGTACAAAATGAAGTTTAAAGAAAACGCTAGTACCAAGGTAGAACACAGAGAGAGGGGCCCTAAGTGTTACCGGTGTGGCAGTAACAATCATTTTGCCACCTATTTTCAATGCCCCGCTAGGTACGTCACTTGCAAGAAATGCAATAGAAGGGGGCACTTTGCTAGGGTGTGTCGTGATGGTGAGTTGCACTCAAGAGAAAATGAAAAAGGAACCGAAAAGGGTACAAATAGGGAAGTTAAATGTATTGAACAGAAAATAGAAAAGTTTATTTTGCAAGTGAAGGATATTGATAACACTGTGAATTCCATTTATCCTAAATGTGATGTATTAATTAATGATGAATGCATTGAAATGTTTGCTGATTCTTGTTCTCCTTTCACCTTGATTAATAAGGATGACTATGTTTCCATGAAGGGAAGTAAGATTAGTGACCTTAAGAATCCTGATATTTCCCCTTCAGGTTACAATAAGGGCAATATACCCCTGCTGGGAATGAAGGAGGCGCAGATTCAATTCAAAGATAGGAAAACTTATGGGACAATATATGTTGTCAAGTCTGGTTCTAACCTGTTGGGGTGGGTGCACCAGAAAGAGTGGGGAATCATATTGGACCCCAATAGTCCAGAACAAGTTTTGCTTACTGAAAATTTTCCAGGAAATGAAAGGATCTGTGACAAATTCTATCCTCTTTTCAAAGAGGAGCTAGGATGTCTGCACAATTTCCAGCATAGGATTAAGCTAAAATCTAATGCCAAACCCATGGTACATGGTCTGCGCACTGTGCCCCTCAAACTTAAAGAGCCACTAGAAAATGAATTGCGCAAGCTGTGTGATTTAGACATTATTCAGCCAGTGAGTTGTTCTGAGTGGTTGGCCCCTATTGTTCTCGCAGCCAAATCCAATGGGGAAGGTATCCGCCTCTGTATGGATTTACGCAGTTTAAATGACTGTATCTGGGTGGAGAGACACCCTTTGCCGGTCATAAATGAGATGCTAAGCACCATGGGCCCTGCAAAATATTTCAGTGTGATAGACTTATCTATGGCTTACCACCAGATTGAATTACATCCGGATTCAAGACCACTCACGGCGTTTATTACGCCGTTTGGAGCTTTTATGTTCAAAAGAATGCCGTTTGGACTAGCGTCAGCGGCAGCCATTTTCCAAAGGGTCATGCAGAAAATTCTTGAAGGAGTAGAACATACCATGTGTTTTCAAGATGACATTTTGGTCTATGGTAAAGACTCAGAAGAACATGATAATGTCCTAAGGCAAGTTTTCAGAAGACTCATGGATGCAGGGCTAACTGTAAAAAAAGAAAAGTGCAGGATCAAAGTGGAACAAGTTGAATACCTGGGTCATTCCATCACAGGACAAGGTTTCAGACCAAAAGGAAGTTTAATTCGTGCAGTGAAGGAGGCTCCGAGTCCACGTAACAAGGAAGAACTTAAATCCTTTTTGGGGCTCATGGAGTACATGTCGAAGTATGTGGACAATTTCGCAACAAAATGTGAGCCAATGAGACAAATGTTAAAAAAAGACAAGGACTTTGTGTGGAGTGAAGAACAAGAGGCTGTAGCTAATGCACTAAAGGATGATCTGATCAACTCCCCTGCGCTGGGTACTTTTGATTCTACAAAAAAACCCATTCTCGCAACAGATGCATCGAACTATGGGTTGGGTGCCACCTTAGTGCAGAAGGATGGTAATGAAGAAAAAGTAATTGCCTATGCGTCCAGGAGCCTTTCTTCCCCGGAGAGAAACTACTCTGTAATTGAACGAGAAGCCCTGGCGTGCTTTTGGGCGGTCAGGCATTTTAAGTTTTTTTTATGGGGAGTGAGGTTCACTATACGAACGGATAACAAACCCCTTGTATATGTATTCTCGGTGAGAGGTTTGGAAAATTGTACTCCACGCATCAGCAGGTGGATTCTAGGATTAGAACACTATAATTTCAAGGTTGAACATTTGCCAGGCAAAGAAAATATTATTGCTGATTTCCTTTCGAGATCACTGCTGCCAGAGGAAGAAGGACCTGAGGAGGCTCTAGACAGCCCTATAATGATGATGAATTTTCCTGCCATCACTGAGAAAGAATGGGAAGACAGTATGAAGGAAGATAGTGAACTTAAGGCACTAATGGAGCAGATCAAAGGAGGATGGCCCAGTAAGAAAAGGGACGTTGGTGCTGAGTTAGAAGTGTTCTGGGAAGTACGGAATGAATTGAGTGCCATCGGAGGGAAAGTGTACCGAAATAACAGGGTAATTCCGCCCAGGGAATTACGGAAGAGAGTCATTGACTTAGCGCACGAAGGCCACCTTGGGCGTAACGCCACTAAAGCTAGAGTGAGAACGAATTTCTGGTTCCCCAGAATGGACAACATGGCTGAGGAAGCTGTGAAGGAATGTGGAGCATGCGCCAAAAGCGACAAGTCCAAAACTATACACAAGGCCCCACTCTCTCCAGTAGAGGTTCCAACCAAGCCATGGAGCAAGTTCGCATTAGACATTATCGGACCCATGCAAATGCTAGGTGTACAAAAAAAGTTCATGTTGGTTCTGATTGACTACACCTCTCACTGGGTGAAGCAAAAATTTGTGTATAACATCAACACCAGAGCTGTAATTCAATTCCTGAAAGAAGTATTTTGTGATGAAGGTATACCTTCCATTTTAGTTACTGACAATGGAGTACAGTTCACCTCTGAGGAAATGCAGAATTTTCTGAAGATTTCAGGAATCAAACATGAGACCACAGCTCTCTACTGTCCAAAAGCCAACGGCATGGTGGAGAGAGCAAACAGAGTCATCAAAGAGAATATCCAGCTGGCCATTGTGAATGGGCAAGATGTTGAGAATTGCTTAAGAGAATGTTTGTGGGCCTACCACACAGCGCCCAATAAAGTAACTGGGGTTTCTCCTTTTATGTCTTTACGTGGAAGGGAGCCCAGTACCAAGTTTAACCCCTGCTGGTTAAATGGGGGTGATGTCAGGGATGTAGATTGGGAGGAGGCAGGAGAGAAGGTCAAACAACATCAAGATAAGTACAAACAGTGGTACGATAAGAAACATGGTGTGAAGTCTCTAAAGTGGGAAGTGGGAGACATGGCGCAAGCCAAAAGGAACACCAAATTAGGATCTGACATCAACAAGTTCTATTCCCCCAGTAAGATTGTAAAAGTGTTAAAAAATGTTGTACAGTTTGAAAATGGTCAATGGTGGAGTTTTGACCACATTGTAAAAGTGCAGCCTTAACACGTTATTTTTTGCAGAATTCTTTCTGTTCATTTGTCTCCCAGAGAGCCATTCTCTATATGCCATCTTTTCCTTTTGGTACGCTCCGCTGGGTACTTATTATTAGGAAGGGAGATGAGTTGCAACCAGTGGTTTATTCCGTCCACCCCTGCTCTCTGACCCATGTTGGTACCTCCCGCTGTGAAGCTTGTGATAGAATGTTGGGAACAGTTTTCAGTGAGGAGAGTGGATGGCCATTAAAAGAGTTGTACTATTGAAAGCTGCGCCCTGATTCTTTCTGTACTGAATAACTTCAACAGAAGTACGACAGAATAAACATCCTGAGAATACTAGAGAAACTCACAAAAAAGAAAAACACAAACAATCACCTGAAAAAAAAGCAGGGAGTTAGGGACGGACCCAGGGATGGAACCAGAAGACCAGGATTCAGAGTAATAAAGATTACCGATGAGTAACTGGGCATTACGTCCTCGTCCATCTTCCCATTCCAATCCTTACCAGTGAGCCCATACTCAAGCTTAAGGTGATTGAAAACACAGAGTCAGATGGATGCAGCAGAACCAATACGTCAAATGCAATCAAAACAGAAATAGTACAGATCACAAATCATGTACAGCAGACAAAACATAAAAAGCAAAAGATGCCGCCATCCCTAAATGAAGGCGGTAGTGGGAGACAAAAGTATGGGGAGAAGTCCAAGTAGCAGCATTACAAATATCCCACTAGGAGGCCCCTTTAAACAAGACCCAGGAGGAAAAAATTCCAAGAGTGGACGCCTCTGGACAGGAGATGGAAGAGGACAGTGGGCAGGGAGAGGTGTGGCGCCTCGGCCAGGCCGACTGACGCTGGAATCTGGGGATGACGGTTCTATCCCAGGTGCCGGTGGCAGATTAGCCCAGCACCATGTGACTCTGGGCAATAGCTTGCTTAATCTTCCCGACGGCCCCCAGCGACTAGAGACCCTTACGGGTGATTGTTCGTGCTTTACAAATGTGGATTATTATTATCATAGGACAGGACCACCGCATACTTCACCCACCTGGTCAATTTCAATTTCAATTTTCCGTCTTTATACGATCATAAACAATCATAAAAGGCACATATAGACAAATACATTCTAATATAAAAGGCATAAAATCTCATACAATACAGTATTTTAAGAAAGTATATCACCTTTAAAATCTCAGGGGTAATTAAAACAATACTAATTAAAAGTGGGGTTATATTTAAAAAAAAAAAGAAGAATTCAGACTGTATGTACAGGATAAAATTACATTGGGTAGCTTTTAGTCTCCAGTATTTAAGATAACTGGCTAGGGGGAACATAAAGACACCGAAATAAAGCAAAAGAGTTACATACTGCCCTGCGACTTTTACCTTCTGAGAACCCAAGTCCAACTCAGAAACTTAGCCATAGCAATAACTATCGCTACAGTAATTCCGGATTTTAGAATACGCAAAGCAGTATTGCCTGATCTTGTCCCAAGGTTTAGTATTAAATGTTTTTATTGACCAATGCAAAAGACAGAATACAGTAGCGCTGCAAGAGGGTCGCTAGTCAGTCCACTGACCGACCAATAGAGTAGCATGAGGGGGAGATACAAGACAGTAGCCATGGCATGGGGAACCAATGTTATACACAGCAAGCTGCCTACAACCCAACCTGGGACGGCCGCTTCATAAACACTGTGAAGCTAAGAGGCGTCCCCCCATGCACATCGTCAGTCCTGCCACTTTCAGGAGGCATAGGTCTTTACCAGTACTAAACACCCGAGTCCAGTCAGCCTCCACTCTGGAGCCTTCCCATTGCCATATCACCCCTCAGCCAGCCTAAGGCACGTAGCACCTCAGTCACCTGAAATAACCAGAAAGAAGAAACCCCCCCCCAACCAAACCCATCCCTACCCGAAACCCAACAAACCCCCGCCCACCCCTGTAACTTCTCCCACCCCACCCTTCCCTTCCCCCATCACCCCCTGGTCCATGGTCCTCGTCTACTCTCCCCGTCGGCCTCATCCAACCTTCGGGCCGAGTCCTTCTCTTTCATCTCCTCTCCGGTCTCTGTCAACCTCAACAGTCGGAGATATTTCGGACATGTTACCTCCTTAAACTCAGGAGCCAATAAAGATAGAAGTGGCTTCCACAACTCCGCATAGCGGGCCCCCTCTCCTGCCCTGGACAACGACAGTTTTTCCATGCCCAGAACCATCCAAAGGCAGTGAAGCCAGCTCTGGTATGTATGGACTTTCTCTGATCGCCAATGCGCCAAAATATTTGGCATTGCTGACCCCAACGCGATGGCAATCAGGCGACCCCTCCGGGATCGTAATGGGTAGGTCAGCGCGTTAGGCAGCCCCAGGAGGACATAGGAGGGAAAGCGTGGGATTTCTGTATCGAAATGAGTGTCTACCTCCGTTAAGATCTGACCCCGGTATTCTTGTAAAAATGTACACTCCCAGAGTACATGAACTAATGTGCCAACCTGACCACAGCCACGCCAGCATAGGGGATCCTTGCCACTGTCCATCTCATACAGGCGTTCGGGGGTTTAGTACCAGTAGGTCGCTACCTTCGTGAGAGTGTCAGTAAGTCCCATGTGGTAGGCCGAGTGGCGTGCCCTGTAGTATACCCCCTCCCACTCCTTGTGAGTAAGGGATCTCCCCAGCTCCCGCTCCCAGCGCGCCCTGCTTGAGTTGTAGGTGTATCTGTGTTTGTGCATGAGCGTTTTATAGAGATCCGAGATCAGCTGTTTGTCTGTGGAGCGGGTGATCAACCAATACTCGAAAGCCGTCAAGCGCCTATTCGCCGAAGATCTCACCGCGGTATTGAGAGCCCAGTGCCTGACCTGTACGTATCGGAGTCTTTCGGATTCCGGCCGGCCGAACTCCTGACGGAACTGCGGGAAAGGAACTACACCGTCCGGGCCATAGATATGATGGAGAGGGCGACAACCGGCAGGCTTCCAACGTGCAAAAGCTCTTTTGTCCAACCCCGGCTGAAAGTCCGGGTTCCCCATGATGGGGGTGAGGGGTGACGGGAGGGTGGTGAGTTCCTGGCTAACCCCCACTCGGTCCCAGATCTCCAGCGGTACTCGCGTGATAAAGGACAGCGGGTAATATCTCCACTGTCCCAACTCGCGTCTAATTTTCTGCCTCAGCTGGGAGTAGTTAATGTCTACTGAGGTCAGTACGGAAGGGGCCAGTTGTATTCCAAGGTACGGGACCGCCTCCGAGGCCCACTGTATGGGGAATGCTGCCTGTAGGCAGGAGCGTGTGGCAGCCTCCAGCGACAGGTCGAGGGCCACGGACTTAGTCATGTCAACTTTGAAGCCTGAGACCTGGCCGAATTGCGCATCCTCCAGATGGATCCTCCAGATGGATGGGAACATGTAGGTAAGCGTCCATCAGGCCCAGGGAGTTGAGGAACGACCCTTGTTGCACCAGCTGAAGAACTGAAAGCAAAGTCCCCATCTTGAAACTTTGATGTGGAATGTGCAGATTCACACCCTTCAGATCCAACACAGGGCAGAGGTCGCTGGTATCCTCCTTTGAATCCAGAAAATAATTGAATCGTACCCCAGCCCCCTTTCCAAGGGTGAAACCTCACTGACAGCTTTTTTTCCCAAGAGAAGCTGAGCACCCTTCAGCAAGGCTGCCTGCCTCGTGGGATCCCGTGGCAAAGGAGTCTCCAGCATTCAATCTGGTTGCTCAAGGTCACAGTCTGAACCACCCAGGCATTGAAAATACCCTGCCAATGGTGAGAAAAGGAGTGAAAACGACCCCCAACTGGGAATGGTGGACAGTCATTGCTTTGGAGCTAACTGGAGGAAGCAATGGAGGACAGAGACCATGACTTATCACTTCTAGGGGCCCCCTGGCTACGACCCCTGCTTCAAAAGGGCTAGTGAGCACCTCTAGACTGAGAAAAGGCAAAAGCAATGTTATTAACAAAACCCCGACCCGAGAGAAAGGGCGAACAGGAACCACTAGCTTCCTGTTTTCAGCTGACTGCTTGACCATATCCTCCAGGTAAAGGCCACACACCTTAGCATCACCAAAAGGCACCTTCAGAAGGACTGACTTTTGTGAGGTCTGGGCCTTCCAAGTATGCATCCAGATATGGCGACGAGCAGCAATGGAAGCCCCAGAAGCTGCAGCAACTGCACGCACATTATCAAAAGAAATGTCTTATAAATAGCACACCTGGAGCCAACACAGAGGAGGTATCCCCACCCTCACTCAATTGAAGAGTTAGGGCCTGGGAATCCTTCAAAAGAGACTGAAACATATAATGTGAATAGGCAGTCTCCCAAAACGAAAAATTGGAGGCTGCATAAGACCGCTTACCAGCCCCTTCAGACTTCTAATCAATGGGATCAGAAGGAAGGGCATCATTAGAAAGAACTATGCCCTGTGAAGAAAGACTAGACATAAAATTGTCCACTTTCACAGACTGAGGGAATTCTCAGAAAACCCCTCCAAGTTGTAACATTTCCACAAAAAGCGAGGAAAGGCAGTCCTGTCAACATCACGCCACTCATGTGCAAGAACATTGCGGAAAGCAGAATAGAGCGGAAATGAGTTAAGGTCAGGCTGGTGGTACTGGGGGAAAAATCCTCCTCCAGCTCATTCACCACAGGAGAAGGAAACCCCAGATTGCCCCTAACATGGGCAAACAAGTCAGAGAGTGCAGCTCCCTGAACAAAATGACCTCTCTGGCCCTCATCTTCCTCTGGATCCGCCAAAGCAGCAACAGGTTGAGGCAGAGGCACATTAGCAGCAGGACTATTTGCCTCCCATGCCTGAAAAGCAACCTCAACCACCGAGTCAAAAGAAAAAGGTAAATTAAAGGATAAAAATCATCAAGAAAAGGGGGTAGGGTAGAAACACCCTGACCCCCTAGGCCTAGGCCGCTGCCCCAGGGACCGCCATCTCCCCGGAGCGATAGTCATGAAATGTGGGGGCTCTTGCCCCCCCATGCAGCCACTGGGACCGCCACCTCCCTGGGGCGTTTTGAAATTAAAGGCATGGGGGGCTCCTGCCCCCCCACACTGTCCCAGGGACTGCCACCTCCCCGGGGCATTGCTGTTATTATGTGTGGGGGCCTCGCAGGCCCTTCCAAGTCCCAGGGACCTCCACCTCCCTGGGGCTTCAATAATTAAAAACTTGTGTGGGGGGCCTCATGCACCCCCCCACTGCCCCAGGGACAACCACCTTCCCGGGCGTTTAAATCTGTTGGAGGAGGGTCATGCGGCCACCCTCCTGGATCCCTCCTTGGCCCTGGGGACTGCCACCCCCCCCCAGGGCCAGCTCCAGCAATGTCCCTGGGTGCCTACTCAAGCCATGCCATGGCAAACACTACTTTGCTTCATGGAAGCGAGAGCAGGAAACCTGTTCTCGCTTCCATGAAGCAAAGCAGAATGCTTTTGGGCAAAGAGAGCTGCAGGTCAGCATCTCCCTTTGTCCACAAGCAATACCGGCTCCCGCAGGAGGTGGGGAGCTGGCAGGGATCACAGGGGCATTGGGCACCCCCATGCGGTCCCCAACGTGAGGCCAGGCCCCGGGGATTGGGTCCCCAGGGCCAAGATTTGCCTCAGGAGGGCAGCCCCACTCCAAACATTTATTTTTTAAAAGGCAGGTAGGCCAGGGGGATGCGATCCCTGGGGCAAAACTGGCCCAGGAAGGTGGGCTACATGGTCCCCCCCTTCCTTAAAGAAAAAATAAATAAAGCAAATGGCCGGTCCTCGGGGGATGGGGTCCCGGGGCAGAAATCAGCCTAGAGAGGTGGATCACAGGGCCCCTCCCTTAAAAATAAAATGAAATGGAAAGGCCTAGGCCCGGGGGATGCGGTCCCCGGGGCCAAAATTGGCTTAAAGAGAGGGGCCACATGCCCCCTCCCTTTTTATTTAAAAAAATAATAATAATAGGTCAGGCCCGGGGGGATGAGTCCCCGGGGCCAAAAAGGGACAAGGGAAGGGAGGCCACACAGCCCCCATTCCCCCCAAAAAACAAGAAACCAGCTACTCGCCAGAGGCCCTGCCCCCTCCCTGCAGCACTCCGCAAACCAGCCTCCTGGTGCATTCTGAGTTGGGGGATGAAGGCCCCTTCATTGGTGAGGGTACGTAGGGGTCAACTAGCCCACCAGGTACCTCCAGTAAGCCCCACACAGTGGGATTGATGAGGTGGTCTGAGGCCATGCCCCTTTTTACAAGACTCTGCAAACGCACCTCTTGGCGAACTGCTGGTGGGGCGATGAGGTCCCCTTGTGTCCTGAGGACCTAAGGACTAATGTGGACTTCATCTCCCAAGCCCAGGAGGTGCGTTTGCAGAGTGCTGTAAAAAGGGGGCATGGCCTCTGACCACTCTGGAGGTAACAGTTGGGCTAGTTAGCCCCCAGGGACCTTCAGGAGGCAAGGGGACTTCACTCCCCCACCAAGAGTGCACCATGAATCGCGTTTGCAGAGTGGTGGAGAAAGGGGGCATGGCCTGTGTCCACCTCTCAGCAACCCCACTGTGTGGGGCTTACTGGTGGTAACAGAAAGGCTAGTTGGCCCCTAAAGACCCCTAGTAGCAAAAGGGACTTCAATCCCCATCCAAGAGCGCGCCATGGTGGGCGTTTGCAGAGTAGTGGGCAGGGGGGCGTGGGCTGCTATGAGAACTTAGTAATCCTGCTGTGTGAGATTTACTGAAGGTAATAGGAGGGGTAGTTGGCCTCCAAGGGTGTCCTTGTGGGCCAACTAACCCTCCTGTTACCTCCAGTAAGTCCGATACAGTGGGATTGCTAAGAGGCATTCGAAGGCCATGCCCCCTTAGTCCACCACTCTGCAAACGCATCTTTTGGCACAGTACTGGTTGAGGGATGAAGTCCACTTTACTCCTGGGGGACTTTGGGGCCCAAGTAGCCCTCCTGTAAGTCCTATGCAGTGGAATTCCTGAACGCTGTTCAGAGGCCCAGGCCTCTTTTGCAGCACTCTGTAAATGCGACTACTACATTAAAAATTAGCATTTAAAAAACCTTAGAAATTCACTGAAAAACCCATAGGTTTCACAGACGTTATAGTTATAAATTTACATTTTAAAAACCTTAGAAACTCACTGAAAGAACTACAGGTTTCAGGGACATTATAGTTAGTTGGATATTTCACGCGTACAAAAACAGAGAAATTCGTCCGTTATAGTTAGCTGAGCTACCTATAACTCGCACCCCTGCAATGTATTGCTTATGACGTCACATATTACATCAGTCATGACATGGTCAGTAACATCACTGATGACATCACAAATGACATCACTGATGACATCATCCTGTGAGTGTTTCTAAAAAGTTTAAGAATGTTATATATATACGCCAAGGTGTATTAGATGAATGAGTGGGTGTATGACTGTCTGTATGGATGATTTGTTTGGTGTGTGACTGACTGTATAAGTGATTGATTAAATGTGTCTTAGTGAATGTATGGGTGAGTGACTAATCTGTGTAAATGTGTGTATCAGTCTATCAGTAGGCGTGTAAGAGACTGCATGGGTTGGTGAGTAGGTAATTGAGTGCCTATATAGGTTATTGATTAGTTGTCTGAGTACCTGTATGGATGCCGGAGTGTGAGTGTCTTTGGGTGTATGGCTGTGTGACTCAATGCATGGATGTGTGAGTGGGTGAATCGCTGGGTGTATGGGTTTATGAGTGCGTCTTTGAGGGACGGTTTGGTTTAGTGAGTGTGCCAATGGCTGTGTTGGTGAATGTATGGATCTCTCAGTGGTATATGGGTGAGTAACTACACATGTGAAAGGCAGTATATGTGAGTGTTGGAGTATATAAATGACTGTATGTGTGAGTGAGTGAGTATGAGAGTGGCTATATGGGTGAGTGTGTGCTTGTGTCAGTGATTGTAGAAGAAAGTATGTGTTACTATCTGTATGAATAAGTGAGGTAGTGTGTGTGTATAACTGTATAGGTGATTAAATGGCAGTGTGATTGATTGTTTGGGGGATTGACTAGGTGTGTGAATAACTCTATGGGTGAGTGGCGGTATGTGAGTGTCTTTATGGGTGTATGGGTGCATATATCAGTGGCTGTATTGATGAATGACAGTGTATGAGTGACTGTATGAGTGAGTGAGTAGATGTGTGTGTAGACCTATAAATCAGTGAGTGAATATGAACTAACTAGTATTGGTGTGTCTTTGGTTTTGAGAATGGCAGTCTGTATGTAGAGTGGGTGTCTGAAAGGTTATATTAGGGTATGAGGAGGTGTGAGTTATATTTAGCTCAGCTAACTATAATGTCTGAATTTCTCTGGTTTTGTACGTGTGAAATGTTAGCCTGATTATAACGTCCCTGAAAACTATGTTTTTTTCAGTGAATGTCTAAGGTTTTTTAAATGCTAATACTAACTAAAATGTCCCTGAAACCTGTGTTTTTTTTCAGTGAATTTCTAATGCTTTTTAAATGAGAATTTCAAACTATGTCTATAACGGTTGGACATGTACAGTGGGAGGAAGATAGGCGCATAAAGAATCAAGAAAAGTGCAGAAAGATGCAAGAGAGGTGCAGAAAGAGGAAGAAAGATGTGGAAAGAAACAAGAAAAAAGCAGAAAGAGGCAACAGAAGTCCAGAAAGAGGAAGAAAGGTGCAGGAAGAAGCAAGAGAAGTGCAGAAAGAATCAACAGAGGTGCAAGAAGAGGCCCACTTTGACTGTACCTTTTCACAAACTCATACAAAGTAGCTTAATCACGAATCCTTCTCCCCAGATATCTTATACTTCACCTTTCTCTTCAAGGTTCATCATTCATCTACTGCTCAGAATGTTAGCCCTACCAAATGTAAAACAGCAATCCTAACCATATCACTGATGTAAGTCTGACTGTTAGATCTGGGGGTCTCTAGTTGGCAGAGGTAGGTACCAATGTCCAAAGAGGGACACTTGCTTCTAGTCAGGGTAAGGGGGATACACTCTGTAGATAACCCCTGCTCACCCCCTTGGTAGCTTGGCACGAGCAGACAGGCTTATCAAAGGCAATGTGTAAAGTATTTGTACCAACACTCAGAGTAACACAGTGAAAACACCACAAATGGACTCCATACCAGTTTAGAAAAATAAAGTTATTTAATCTAAACGACACAAGACCAAACGACAAAAATCCATCATACACAGTTCAAGAATATGATTTTAAAAGAGTTCTAGGGTTTTTGTCAAAATAATCCACAGTTGCGTCACGTTTAGCCAAAAGTACCTTTAGATGCGACAAAAGTTCCAAATGGGAGGTGTGGCTAGCTGCCCTGCAAGATGGCCGCAGCCGACTAGAGCTCCGTGACCGCGAAAGATTCCCCCGATAAATCCGTGTACGAATCCTGAGTCCACACAACCCTACTTGGTAGGACGACAAACCGCTTGGATTGCGGTGCAGATTGAGCCACTCAGGGGTCCGGAAGGTGCGACAGCCTAGGCGCAGGATCGATGAAGGAGATGGGACCTGCACTCCACGCTGAGACCGGGGCCTCACATAAACTCAAAACCCACGGAGGTGCGAGCTGGAGGGGGCTCGAAGATGACGGGAGGCCGGTAAAGCAGCAGCTGATCTACCGACGACACAGCAGCACTTGCGCACTGCAGTGCGTGAAAAGAAATACAGGCAATTGTCCCGGCGGTTGGAAGCGGGGAGAAAAACGCGGCGTACTAACGCCGGGCGGCCATTCTAACAACAAGTGAGCCCAAATCCCGCGAATACAGTGCACGCCCCAAAAATACGACGAGACCAGGGCTAAACGAACAGAGCACTGGCGTTACAGGCCGCACAGGAAGGCTGCTAGAGGCTGTCCAGGACCTCACTGAATAAAAGTGACTAACTAGGCCAGTAGCATCGCGTGGGGACGGGGCTTCCCGCTGATAGAACTGTGCAATATTTCACGAGTAAGGTTCGCCACCCATGCCCCCCCGCACAGTGTCCAGTGGTGATCCTTGGAAAGGTGCTCCTCACCCTACAGGAAGACAGATGCGTGGCAAAATACTGGCAAATTCACGTGAGGAGAGGTACAAACACACCCTCCCGCCTAGCGTGTGGGCAGGAAAACTGAAAGGCCGCGTACAAAGGCAAAGCGCACGGCAGGCGACCGCGATTACTGCCCACTACGTGGGACTGCACTACCCCTGGACGTGTGGGTCACAATGGGAGATAGGGGTCCAAGAACTCCAACTGCCAGGCTAGATAAATATGTATATAACAGAGACTCCTCCGAGCACTCACAGAAGGATGCAACACGAGCTGCCGGCCCGATGGCGGAAAAATCAGATACACTAGAAGAGGTCCCCCTTAAAGATGTGATGGCAGCTTTACAAAATGTACAGTCCTCCTTTGAATCGATGTCAACAGACATCTCCCTAATACGGGCGGATTTCTTAAAAATGACAGAGCAGCTGGGGGATGTTGAAAAGGCGGCGGCTGCCCTCTCCACAGACACGGCGGCCCTACAGCAGCAAGTGAAGCGCTTAGAAGCTGACAACAAACTGATTATGGCGAAACTAGACGATCAAGAAGGCGGCTTCCGACGCAACAATGTGCGCCTGGTTGGAGTACCGTAGAAAGCAGGCGGGCTGGCCCTAGACCTATTCGTGGAAGACCTCTTCAAGAACCAAGTGCAGCCCCGGTAACTGTCCAGCTTCTTTTCCGTGGAAAGGGCACATCGTGTACCAGGCGGCAGACCACGTCCGAGGGCTCCCCTTCGACCAATATTGGCGCGTATTTTCAACTTTTGCGACCGAGACGCCATCCTACAGGCGGCGAGAATCGCCCCCCCGTACGGATTGACAACGGTGTGGTTCAATTGTATCCGGATTACACGGAGGTAGTCTCCAGACAGAGACGCAGTTTCACAGAGGTGAAGAAGGAGCTGCGCACCAGAGAACTCAAATACTCAATGCTCTTTCGGGCAAAACTAAGAGTGGAGGCAGAGGGGAAGACGTGGTTCTTTGCTACACAAGAATGGTTGGAAGGATGGCGCCCGGCCAATGGCTCCAGGGCACATGGTAAATACCAGCAACGCCGAGGGACTGAATCGCAAGTATCCAAGACCAGAGAACAGAGCGAGTCTGAAGACTGACTACACATCAAACTAAAGTCACTGGTGTGGGCAGCTGACAGCTATGAGGGGCTGTTGCCGCAGCCATTGGCCACAGACAAGGGACGTTTCAGGTGGCAAGGACTCTATGATGGATATTGAAATTTGGGAGAAAAGGGGCGTGGGCGGATGCTCCGTAAAGGTATGAGGGTGCTCTAGATATCACTCACTGTGGTGACTGATACATTCCTAAGGGGGACTTTTCAGGATCACGGACAGACTCACCCCCACATAACATGGTGCAAGTCGGTGGATCGAAGCACTCTGCTCAGTTGGGGAGGTGGGTAGTTCTAGAACCGCCAGGCAGGTAGGCAAGGAGGAGGGAGGTAATTGGGGGACAGTTTGGGGGTTTTGGTTCTTGGTTCTATTTTGCTTTATTGTTTTGCATTGACACAGGCACTCGAATTAGCACGATATAGTTGGCAACCAGGTTTAGGGTGCGAGATCTAATTTGTTATTGTTGTTTAGCTGTATTGCTTTTTCTCCATGAAAAATTTGCAGAGATTGACCATTATATACGTACACACTATTTGTCTCACCATCCATTATACCAAACAAATATAATACCCACACAGGGCACATACATTAACGCAACTTGAGGACCCAGATGCCCACTCGCTAACATCAATGTTGCCAGGTCCCCCCTTACTGTTATATCCTAGAATGTCAATGGATTGGGTAATAAGATTAAGAGAGGGCTGATTCTCCAATACCTAAAACGCAGGACCCCGACGGTGGCACTGATCCAGGAGTCTCATCTTGTGGGTTCGACATGCAAGGCGCTTGACCGTTGGGGGTTTAAGATGGTGGCCCATTCGGCATTCACCTCGGGCTCCCGGGGAGTGGGAAGACTGATCCACAAAAGCTCGCCCCTGATTATAAAGTAAACATGGACAGACAACCAAGGCCACTTTGCAGCACTGTCATGTCAATGGGAAGGGAAAATATACAATATGGTGTCGGTCTACATCCCCCCCACACTCCATCAGACGGCGTTCCAGGACCTCAGGAAATTTCTGCCGGACCTCCCAGAGGGTGAGCTGACTATAGGGGGGGACTTTAATACGGTAATAGTTACCACCCTAGACCGTAGACCACCCAGAGAACCCACTAGGCCCAATCAGGTTCTGAAGGAATTTATAGAGGCAATGGGACTGATCGATATCTGGCGCACGAGAAACCTCACCGAGCGACAATACACATTCCACTCCGGAGTACACAACAGTCTCTCGAGGATAGACTACATCTTCACACTAGCGATGACCCCGGGGAAGGGTATAGAAGTATCACACTAACCTACGGGCATCTCCGATCACTCACCGATACAATTCATATGCACATCGCAGATCCCTGGCAGGAGACGAATTTTCCCGCTCTACCCCGTATATCTGAAGGTCCCTAAGATCAGTAAAACACTTCTCAAATCCACAGGGCAGTACTTCAGAGAAAACGAACAGTCCGTGGACTCGCCGAGTGTATTATGGGAGGCATACAAATCAGTGATTAGGGGACAGGCCATGTCGTTAATCACTAACCGCAGGCGGGAACACCGGCAACATCTAGAGGCCCTGGAAGAGAGTCCGACAAGCAGAGGTAGCCCATGCTACAAACACTAACGACACCGAAACACATGACTTAACACTAGCGTGTCAGGAATATAGAACGTTTGCATGGGAAGAAATCAAAGCAAAGCACACAGCACTTGCTGTACGAAATAGGGGACAAAACGGGTAAACCACTGGCTTGGCTAGAAAGACTGGAGAGGGCGAGCTGCTGGATTGTCCAACTGACACTAGACGATGGTACCAATACGACAGACCCACAGCAAATTGTGGAAGAGCTGGCAACCCACGATGAAAAGGTATATACAACCAAAGCCACAGCCACCGTAGACGAAAATCAGAAATTTCTCCGTGACATCCGACGACCTACACTATCGCAGGCAGCAATCCTTGACTTAAAAACGGCACTGACCTCGGATGAGCTGGGGCTGGCACTATCCGCACTCCACACTGGGAAAGCACTGGGGCCTAACGGACTGCCGGTTGAATTATATAAAAAGGCGGCGGCATCGCTCCTACCTCATCTACGAAATATGTACAATGAGAGCTTAGATAAGGGGACACTACTGAGGGACCAGTGTTTGGCCACCATCGTGGCTATACACAAACCAGGTAAACCACCGTTATTGCTCGTCCTATCGCCCAATATCCTTGATAAACGCAGAGGCCAAGATATTGGCAAAAGCACTCCGCTGCGATTACAACCACATCTTACGACATTAATCCACCCAGACCAATCAGGGTTCATGCCAGGACGCAATACCGCCCTCAATTTACGTCGTACTGGCCCGTATATTGACCATACAAGAGGATGCAGCTATCATCTCATTGGATGCAACCATGGCATTCGACCTTGTGGAATGGCCGTTTCTATTTGCCGTTCTCCAGAAGGTGGGATTTGACCCAAAGTTCTGCACATGGATTAAATTGTTGTACACCGCACCCTTAGCACAGGTGGTGGCGAATAAACGTATCTCAAGAAAATTCGCACTGGGAAGGGGTACGAGGCAGGGCTGCCCTTTGTCTCCACTCCTGTTCGTATTGATATTAGAACCGCTCGCGGCATTGATAAGACAGGACGTGATGATCCGTGGGATGAGATTGGAGGCGAGCTGGGAAGATCGCATCTAGCTCTATGCAGATGATGTACTGATATACCTGACGTCCCCAGCATGATCATTGCGCTGCTTTTTGGTCATTTGCACTGCATACGGGAAGGTATCGGAGTACACTATAAATTGGTCAAAATCACTTCTCTACATATTACATGGTCCCACACCTAGGCTCCTGCCGGGCTGTGAGCTGCAAATCGCGACTAGGGGTTTTAAATATTTAGGAATTTACGTTACACCACAGATGGCATTATTCATAGTAGAAAACCTCATTGAAGCCACCGACAAAACTCCGAAAAGATGTTATACACTGGAGGTCGCTTCCACTGACGCTACTGGGCAGGGCGGCCCTCTTTAAGATGATGGCTCTGCCTAGATTTTTATATGCCCGCCAAAATCCCCCCACATATTTCAAAGCATTTGAGGTAGAGGTTTCCGCTCTGCTGTGGGATGGGAAGACGGCACAGATAGCACAACATAAGCTGATATGTGGTTGATATGACGGGGGAATCGCTCCTCCCAACGTAAAAATGTATTATTGGACCTCGCAGTTCACGGTGATAAATCACTGCCTGCATGCACCACAGGACGAACCGGCCTTCAGAATGGACAGATATGTTCTACCTTCTGACCAATTAATGAAAGCCCTGTACACCAGTAAACGGAAGAACACACTCACAGGTTTGACGGCTCACACAATCAAAATATGGCATACCGCGCAGCGGGCATTGGGATGGGAGGGGGTGCTGACTCAGGCTACTCGCCTCTGGGAGACCCAACGCTTGGGAAATCTGTCTAACACGAAGGGCTTCAAGAAATGGGACCTAATAAAAGTGGAGGTTATTACCTACTACAGGAGAAATATGGCATGGCAGGGACTGAGGTATACAGATACACCCAAATCAGACACGCACATAGGAGTGCCATTCCCCGAGAGACACAACTACCGGAAGTTGCTCCCTTAGAAGATAGACTCCTTACTCACCATATAGAAAAAAAGGCTGTCTCACAGACATATCGATACAAAAGGGGATGATGGACGGAGCGTTTGAGCAAATAAAACACTCACCCCCAGTCAACTGATCTGGGTTTAATCCATCACCATTCTTTAGCCCATTCAGCCACCCCAGTTCAGACATGGCCATATGCAAATCAGTATGACCCTGTGCCTCATGGGAACAGTCCAGCCCGAACTGCCAAGCCATGTCTTCCCTGGACCGGAAGCAAGCATCCTGGGACCGGTTTCGGATTCATAATCCTCATCAGCCAGGCTATCTTGAATCCAGTGGCCATGTGAGCAAGGGACTCACGTCTGAGCATACCCTGCCACACTTAGGGCGAACAAAGCAATACAAAAGGGTATGATGGACGGAGCGTTTGAGCAAATCAAACACTCACCCCCAGTCAACTGATCTGGGTTTAATCCATCACCATTCTTTAGCCCACTCAGCCACCCCAGTTCAGACATGGCCATATGCAAATCAGTCTGACCCTGTGCCTCATGGGAACAGTCCGGCCCGTACTGCCAAGCCTTGTCTTCCCTGGACCGGAAACAAGCATCATGGGACCGGTTTCGGATTTATAATCCTCATCAGCCAGGCTATCTGATACCAGAGTGCTTAGGGGCGACCCGGAGGAGGGGCTAGCGGAGTGCGATCCATTGCAGAATTCTACTTATCGCTCCCTTGAGCGCCAAGCTGACGAGCTTCTGGAGACGCCCTGCGAGCCAGAGAGGCATCGAGGCCTGTGACGGTTACTTGGCGGCCTTCTCATCCACCCCATACTTGTTCTCTACTGATGAGGGAAACTATCCCGAAACCCGGGCCATGTCTCGGGTCTAGAGATTTTGGGAACAACGAGTACCTACTCGCACCAACTTTGGTTAACCACTTATGAACTTGAATTCTATTCTTCGAACTACACGCACTTCAAATACCAGAGTGCTTAGGGGCGACCCGGAGGAGGGGCTAGCGGAGTGCGATCCATTGCAGAATTCTACTTATCGCTCCCTTGAGCGCCAAGCTGACGAGCTTCTGGAGACGCCCTGTGAGCCAGAGAGGCATCGAGGCCTGTGACGGTTACTTGGCAGCCTTCTCATCCACCCCATACTTGTTCTCTACTGATGAGGGAAACTATCCCGAAACCCGGGCCATGTCTCGGGTCTAGAGATTTTGGGAACAACGAGTACCTACTCGCACCAACTTTGGTGAACCACTTATGAACTTGAATTCTATTCTTCGAACTACACGCACTTCAAATACCAGAGTGCTTAGGGGCGACCCGGAGGAGGGGCTAGCGGAGTGCGATCCATTGCAGAATTCTACTTATCGCTCCCTTGAGCGCCAAGCTGACGAGCTTCTGGAGACGCCCTGCGAGCCAGAGAGGCATCGAGGCCTGTGACGGTTACTTGGCGGCCTTCTCATCCACCCCATACTTGTTCTCTACTGATGAGGGAAACTATCCCGAAACCCGGGCCATGTCTCGGGTCTAGAGATTTTGGGAACAACGAGTACCTACTCGCACCAACTTTGGTGAACCACTTATGAACTTGAATTCTATTCTTCGAACTACACGCACTTCAAATACCAGAGTGCTTAGGGGCGACCCGGAGGAGGGGCTAGCGGAGTGCGATCCATTGCAGAATTCTACTTATCGCTCCCTTGAGCGCCAAGCTGACGAGCTTCTGGAGACGCCCTGCGAGCCAGAGAGGCATCGAGGCCTGTGACGGTTACTTGGCGGCCTTCTCATCCACCCCATACTTGTTCTCTACTGATGAGGGAAACTATCCCGAAACCCTGGCCATGTCTCGGGTCTAGAGATTTTGGGAACAACGAGTACCTACTCGCACCAACTTTGGTGAACCACTTATGAACTTGAATTCTATTCTTCGAACTACACGCACTTCAAATACCAGAGTGCTTAGGGGCGACCCGGAGGAGGGGCTAGCGGAGTGCGATCCATTGCAGAATTCTATCTTGAATCCAGTGGCCAAGTGAGCAAGGGACTCACGTCTGAGCATACCCTGCCACACTTAGGGCGAACAAAGCGATACAAAAGGGGATGATGGACGGAGCGTTTAAGCAAATCAAACACTCACCCCCAGTCAACTGATCTGGGTTTAATCCATCACCATTCTTTAGCCCACTCAGCCACCCCAGTTCAGACATGGCCATATGCAAATCAGTCTGACCCTGTGCCTCATGGGAACAGCCAGCCCGAACGGCCAAGCCATGTCTTCCCTGGACCGGAAACAAGCATCCTGGGACCGGTTTCGGATTCATAATCCTCATCAGCCAGGCTATCTTGAATCCAGTGGCCAAGTGAGCAAGGGACATATACATAAGACATGTCTGCCTGTGCAACTGAATGAGAGAGTACAACTAAGAAAATTTGACCACCTATAGGAGAAGCTACCCACTTTTTAAGCTACCATCTTCAGATGCATAACACATGTGAGAATGCACGTACACGTAGACATATACCTCTGTCAAGAGCGACCCCCAACCTTTAAACTGGACACACTGCAGTTCCCATTTGAATACAGAAAGAGGTGAGTGAAGTGTAGAAAAAAATAAGAGAGGTTTAGAAAGAGTAAGAAATGTGCAGAAAGAGGCAGGAGAAGTGCAGAAAGAGGCAAGAGAAGTACAAAAGAGGCAAGAAAGGTACAGAAAGAGGCAAGGGCGGTATGGAAATAACTAACAGAGGAGCAGAAAGAGGCAAGAGGGTACATAAAGAGGCAAGAGAAGTGCAGAAAGAAACAACAGAGGTGCAGAAAGACAGGAGAGAGGTGGAGAAAGAGGCAAGAGAGGTAAAGACAGAGGGAAGAAGGGTACAGAAAGAAGCAAGAGAGGTGAAGAAAGAACCAAGAGAAGTGCAGAAAAAAGCAAGAGAGGTGCATAAAGAGTCAAGAGGGGTGCATACAGAGGCAAGAGAGGTGCAGAAAGTGGGTAGACGAGTGCAGGAAGAGGCAACAAGGATGCAGAAAGAAGCAAGAGAGGTACAGAAAAAAGCAAGAGAAGTGCAGAAAGAAGCAACAGAGGTTCAGAAATACGGAAGATGAGTGCAGAAAGAGGCACCTGGGGTGCAGAAAGAAGCAAGAGAGGTGAAGAAAGAAGAAACAGAGGTGCAGACAGAGGCAAGAGAGGTGCAGAAACAGGCAGCAGAGGTGCAGAGGTACAGAAAGAGGGGAAAGGGGTGCAGAAAGAGGCGAGAGAGTTGCAGAAAGAGGTGAGAGAGTTGCAGAAAGAGGGAAGAGGGATGCAGAAAGATACAAGAGGGATGCAGAAAGAGGCAGGAGAGGTACAGAAAGAGGCAAGAGGGATACAGAAACAGGCTAGAGAAGTACACAAAGAGGCAAGAGAATTGCTGAAAGAAGCAACAGAGGTGTAGAAAGAAGCAAGAGAAGTGCAGAAGCAGGCAGCAGAAGTGCAGAAAGAGGAACAGGGTGCAAGAAAGAAGCAAGAGATGTGCAGAAAGAGGGTTAGAGAAAGAAGAAAGAGAAGTGCAGAATGAAGTAACAGAGGTGCAAAAAGAGGTAAGAGTGGTGAAGAAAGAGGCAACAGAGAAGTGCAGGAAGACGCAACAGAGGTGCAGAAAGAGGCAAGACAAGTACAGAAACAGGCAGCAGAGGTGCAGGGTGAACAGGGTGCAAGAAAGAGGCAAGAGAGGTACAGAAAGAGGGTTGCAGAAAGATGCAACAGGGATGCAGAAAGAAGCAAGTGAGGTACAGAAAGAGGCAACGGATGCAGAAAGAAGCAAAAGGAATGCAGAAAGAGGCAAGAGAAGTACAAAAAGAAGCAACAGAGGTGAAGAAAGAGACAACAGAAGTGCAGAAAAAGGCAAGACAGGTCAGGCTTCAGGAACTCCACTGAGAACTACTCAGAATCCGGGCAATGTAAAAAGATGTACACCTCTCGACATCCCCAACTCAGATAATAAATAACAGAGTATTAGGGAGATCAAGTGAGGAAAGCCTATAGGAAAGGAGCAGCAAGGAATAGGAGACCTGTAAAATGAGAAAGAAGACCATGAAAAAACAAGTAACCACAATCCTGCACTCGTATGATCTCACCACAACGGATCCGTACCTGAATCATACAGTAATATAATCGCTCTACCACTCTGACTGCAATCAGTACTACCAATCCTCTAGGCATACTCCTATAACAATAAAAAGACAAGATTACCAATGCTCTTTTTGTTCCTGCCACCAATATCCCTAATAATCAAACCACATTCAAATTTACCTTTTTGCCAACAAAAATATACCAAAACAAACAGGAGTCAATCCAAAAAAGATGCAAAAAATAAAGACCATAGAGCTGGTACACCAATGACTCTTCTTTACTCTATAGACATGAAAAGAGATAATGTTATCACTGCTCCATAGAAATTCCGAAATGTCACATCATCCAGGACTGATAAAATAAAAGGGTTTTTAGAAACTATAGTCCATACAAGTCAGTTAGAAAATACCCTTATCTCTAACACATCACTGACTAGTAGAAAGAAAGCAAATAGCAAAATCCAACTGTAGATTCGTTTTGACTTCCTACCTGGAAGAAGTTCAGTTCATTCAGTTCGGAGGAGAATAACGGGCTAATTATTGTTGATAATACTGAAGGGGGTTATTTTTGTGTCCACCTTTTACTGAACACAGGCTCACCCCTCGGGGAGCTGCTGTATCGAAGGGACCCTCGGTTCTCCAAACTTTGAGGAAGCTAACAGGTAACACACACTTGAGAACTCCGCAAGGCAGCCGCTGCATGAAACACAGCACCTGCGCAAAACGTAAGCAAGCTCCAGGCTGCTTCGTAGCAAAGGCTGATTGACCGTCTGTCAACCACTAAACTTCAAGCTCATTCTCCATCCTATGAGAACTGGGTAAATAGCACAGCTAGTACACTGCACTCAGGTTCATAGCCATAACCCTGGGAAATCAGAAAGCTGAGGACTAAGTAACACCCGCTGAGCGGGCTTCCAAAAAGTACAATGAATTACGCACACTGTCTGGCATGCGTGGCTGACTAAAATACAAGACTCCTCCCATTCATATTGCATTGACTTCTGGGAGACGTAGTCCCGACTTTGTTATATCCTGGGAAGGCATAACGGGGTTTCAGATCCTGACAAGACTGGTACAGAAAGAGACAAGAGAGGTGCACAAAGAGAGAAGAGAGGTGCACAAAGAGGGAAGAGGGTTGCAGAAAGAAGCAAGCGAAGTACAGAAAGAAGCAATAGAAATGTAGAAAGAGGCAAGAGAAGTGCAGAAAGAGGCAAGTGAAGTACTGAAAGAAGCAACAGAGGTGCAGAAAGAAGCAAGAGAGGTGCAGAAAGAGGCAAGAGGGTTGCAGAAAGCGGTAAGAGAAGTATAAAAAGAAGCAGCATAAATGTAGAAAAAGGCAAGAGAAGTGCAGAATCAGGCAAGAGAAGTGCAGAAAGACACAAGAGAGGTGCAGAAACAGGCAAGAGCGGTGCAGACAGAAGCAACAGAGGTGCAGAGAGAAGCAAGAGAAGTGGAGAAAGAGGCAAAAGGCAAGAGAAGTGCTGAAATAAGCAACAGAAGTACAGAAAGCAGCTAGAGAAGTGCAGAAAGAGGCAAGAGAAGTGCTGAAAGAAGCAACAGAGGTGCAGAAAGAATCAAGAGAAATGATGAAAGAGAGTTGCAGAAAGAAACAGGAGAGGTGCAGAAAAAAGATAGAGAAGTGCAGAAAGGGGCAACAGAAATGCAGAAAGAGGCAAGAGATGTACAGGAAGAGGCAAGAGAGGTGCAGAAACAGGCAAGAGATGTACAGGAAGAGGCAAGAGAGGTGCAGAAACAGGCATGAGAGGTACAGAAACAGGCAAGAGAGGTACAGAAAGAGAGAACAGGGGTGCAGAAAGAGGCAAGAGAGGTGCAGAAAGATGGAACATGGGTACACAAAAAGGCAAGAGAGGTACAGAAAGAAGCACCAGAGGTGCAGAAAGAAGCAAGATAAGTGCAGAAAGACGCAAGAGAAGTCCTGAAAGAAGCAACAGAGGTACAGAAAAAAGCAAGAGAAGTGATGAAAGAGACTAGGGAGTTGCAGAAAGAGGCATGATATGTGCAGAAAGAGGCAAGTGAGGTTCAAAACCACACAAGAGGGGTACAGAAAGAGGCAATAGAAGTGCAGAAAGAAGCAGCAAAGTTGCACAAGGAGGCAAGAGAACTGCATAAAGAGGCAAGAGCGTTACAGAAACAAGCAAGAGAGATGCAGAAAGAGGGAACAGTGGTTCAGAAAGAGGCAAGAGAGGTACAGAAAGAGGGAAGAGGCATGCAGAAAGAGGGAAGAGAGGAGCAGAAAGAAGGAAGGGAGGTATAGAAACAAGCAACAGATGTGCAGGAAGAGGGGTGCACATAGAGGGAAGAGGGGTGCAGAAAGAAGCAAGAGAAGTGCAGAAAGAAGTAACAGAAGTGCAGAAAGAGGCAAGAGAGGTTTGCGCACCATTAGTACCAATTCAACATGCACATTTAGCAATAAGTAACACATGACCATTCCACCTTTGCAAAGGGCCTTCCACCACGCTGTAACACATCACTTCATTTTTGGTAACATTTGAGCCGTTTCAACTAGAAACAAGGTGTGTTTTGTTTAACTCTGTAGCTTATGCAGCAGATGATGGATTATGTGGCAAATCCAGAAAATGTATAATTATCTGAAAGACAGCGCAGCCGAACAGTTGCATAATTCTAGTGGCTCTCCTCATATCTCTGACTAGGTTCACAAGTGCTCCTCTGTGGTTGCTTCTTTTTTCTATCTTTTTGAATTTATAGTTTAACTTCTATGGAAACGGGGAAGACTAAACCTGAGGTTACCACTCCACAACACAGACTACCTTACCACATAATTACACTCCATAACACATAATCCCACTCCACATAATTCCTACACACTTAATACCACATACTGTCTATCCACATAATATCACTGCACAACATACCACATAATTCCACTACACACAATGTACATACACTTCACTCCAAAAAACATTAGTAAAACATGTTTACATTTACAACGGCAATAAGTCTAACTCTGGCAAATGCGAGATCTATTGCATTGCAAATGCTTGTTTAACTATTAGTCTCGGTTGCAGAGTGGTGGAGAAAGGGGGATGGGCCTCTGACCAGCACTTAGGAATTCCATTGCATAGGACTTACAGGAGGGCTTCTTGGCCCCCAAAGTCCCTTGGGAGTAAAGTGGATTTCATCCCCCAACCAATAGTGTGCCAGGAGGCACGTTTGCAGAGTGATGGAGAAAGGGGGGCGTGGCCTCTGAATACTTCTTAGCAATCCCACTATGTGGGACTTACTGGAGGTAACAGGAGGGGTAGTTGGCCCCCAAAGACGTCCTTGTGGGCCAACTACCCCTCCTATTACCTCCAGTAAGTCCCACAAAGCAGGATTGCTAAGTTCGCATTGCAGGCCACTCCCCCTTTGCCCACCACTCTGCAAACACGCTCCCTAGTGTGCTCTTGGATGGGGATTGATGTCCCCTTCGCTGCTGGGGGTCTTTAGGGGCCAACTAGCCTACCTGTTACCTCCAGTAGGCCTCATACATTGGGACTGCTGAGAGGTGGACACAGGCCTTTCTTGCCTGAAATGCAGCTCCCTTTGCCCAAAAGCAATTCTGCTTTGCTTCATGGAAGCGAGAGCAGCAGTTTTCGTGCTCTCGCTGCCATGAAGCAAAGCAGTGTTTGCTATGGCTGCAAACCCCCACTGACAGCCAGCCACCTGGAGGCAGCCAACCCCAAGCTGCGCATGACTTTTCGCTGTGTTCGGTGTTGGTCATAGAGCCTAGCTTTCTGTGGCTTTCTTTGGCCAAAACATATATTTTAGGGGGGGGGGATGCAGCCCCCCTCCTTGAACCTTATTTGGCCCAAGGGATCTCTTCCCTCAGGGCCAAATTACAATAAAAAGGATGGCGTCCTCCCCAACTATTAAAAGGCCCTGGGGACCCCATTCCACAGTGCCCAACACACTTAAACAGAGTAGGGGAGTGGGGCCCCTCTCCTCGAGCCTTCTTGTGGTCTGGGGACCCCATACCACCGGGCCTTCCTTGAGCATTTTTCCCTCAAGGTACCCTTTTCCTCAGGACCAAGTAGATAAAACAGGGGGGGGGGTGTATCGCCCCTCTCCCTGAGCCCATCCCCATGGACCAAATTTTAAGGGGAGGGGACATACGACTCCCCTCCCCTAGCCCTATTAGGCCCAGCAAACCTCACCCCGGCGCCAAATACAATAAAAGTGGGGAGGTGGGCCACTTGCCACACGTCTCTGTACCTTATTAGGCCACAGGGACCCGATCCCCAGGGCTAAATATAATAAAAAAGTGGGAGGGAATCACCCCCCCCCCTCTTGAGCCTTATTAAGCCCAGGAGTCCCCATATCATGTGGCTGCATTTTATTTTAAAGAGAAGGTGGGCAGCACAACCACCCTCCCTAAGCCCTATTAGGCCCTCGGTACGCCATCTCCTGGGGAAGAGAAATTAATCAAGGGAGGTGAGTTCACGCCTGCTCAGAGGCATCTCTGTGGTTGAAATGAGGCTTGGGGGGGATATGCTGTCCCCTCCTGCCAACCCCTTATAGGCACCTCGGGGACCCTATGCACAGGGGCCTTACATTTTTGAGACGGGAAGGAGGCCGCACAATCCACCCACCTGAGCCTATTTTGGCCCTGGGGATACCATCCCACTAGGCAAGCATCAATTAGAGATTCTCCAGGGCCCACCTGGGTCACTCACTGACCAACAACCCATGCGGCCCCAGCCACAGCCGGCATAGTGCAGGAGACGACTTTGCTCCCACCTGGAGGTAGCAGCTATCTATCCTTGCTCCCTGTGGAGGGGAGTAATATAGGTTCTGTTTCCCTGACCGCATCAGTGAGGGCAAAGAAATAGAACGCAAGTCTGCTTCCAGTCTGCGGGAGCTTTTTTAAATCACCTGCTGACTCGGATCAAACTTAATGCTTGCTGTTGTTTGGCGGGAGATTTAAAAATGCTACAGCCGTAAGGGGCAAACACGTTTCCCTTCCTGTGCTTTTGCTGGCAGGGAAACGGAACCCATATTGCTCCTGCCCAGAGGTAGCAAACATAGATAGCTGACATCCCTGGGGAATGGGTCCCCGGGCCTGTACAGGCTCAGGGAGGGCCCCTTCCCCTTTATTACACAATTCACCTGAAGGATGTGCTACCTAGGGCCGATAATGGCTCAGATTGGTGGGTTATGTGCACCCCTTCCCTTAATTAAAGAAGGAATCCCCGGGATAGGGTTCACAGGGACTTTGAAGGCTCAGAAGAAGAGACGTACAGCTTCTGCCCTTTTTGTGACATTTCAGCCCGGGGGATGGGCTCCCCAGGGCCTATAATGGCTTCGGGCGGTGTGAGTAAATGTATGGTTGGGTACATGGCTATGTGAGTGGCTGTTGGGTGAGTGGCTGGTTGTTTGGGTGACTGTATGGGTGGATGAATGATTATGTGAGTGGCTGTATGAGTGTGTGAATGGGTATGTGAGTGGTTGTGTGGGAGTGGGAGTGGGCTTACAAGAGGTTGCATGGGGGTTTGAGTAGATGTTAGTTAAAGAAAGTGTCTTTTGCCTATTTAGTGTAAATATGTTTATTAGTTTTTGATAAATTTAAGCCGAAAATTATAGTGATATCTCTAGTCATGTATATTTCGCAGAGGTTTCGCGATGAATCGTGAATGCACGTGTTAACTGGAATGCTCTAATTGGCTGGACGGAACCTGAACATAGATTTTGTGCCTGGCATTTTATTGATCAGGAATGGTTGTTGGGCCCGAAAATTACAGAACAAGCTAACATAAGGGGTCAGAGTTGAGGAACTCTGACCCCATGTTTGAGAAATTGGGTTGTTAGTGACACAAGTTATGTGTCCGAAAAAGATTTTTTTTAATCGCACATGATATTGGCTACGACGCTGAAACCGTCAGTGCTACCCCGAGTGTATGGTCGCGGGGACGTTGTGACTATTGCGGCATCTTCGCGAATATTTGTGAAAATATAAAAAAATATATATTTGTACATACTAGCCAGTGACTGTCACACACTTGTGTACCAATTCACATATTCACTCATACACCCATTCACATACCCGCTCACACACTTTTATATCCATATATATCCAGTCACATGCCCCCTCAGATACAGATGTATCCACTGTCATACTCATTCAGGTACTCATGCACGCACTTTCAGATTCTCTTTGAGAGTGACAAACGCATGTGCAGACCCACTTAGGCACTCATACACCCACTCATAGATCCAGCCACAGGCTCATGTACCGCTTTACATATGTAGTCAGAGACTCATACAGCGATTCAGACACTTATGCACCTACTCAGAGATCCACTTAGACACTCACACACCGAGTCAGAGACTCACTCAGACATTCATGCATCAACTCACAGACCCACTGAGAGACTTATAATTCCACTAACACACCCACTGAGTCATTGATTGGCTCAGTCACTGATCCAGTCTGAGAATTACGAACTGACTTACAGAGCCACTGAGAGATTTATACCTCCACTCATACCTTCACTGATAGGAGATAAACTCATTGAATCATTAATACAGACTGCAGCCAGTGACTTACTTAAAGACTTATGAGTCTACTCTGATATCCACTCATAGACTTTTAAATACATTGAAAGACCGACTCAGAGACTTATGCATGCCCGCACATAACCCATTGAATCATTATTACAGACTGTTATAGAGATGTTGAGATATTGATAAATATTTTTATAAAGTTAATTAGATAGGATTTATCTAGTGTGATGATTAGAATTAGTACGATAGTTATAATTGTTGAATGTGGTGGTGGCTATTGAATTCCTGCTTTTGCTTTGCATTTTCATGAAGTATCCACAATGATCGCAGGTGCTGACATCATCACGATCTCGGCATCACTTTGAAAACAGAAAATAGGTGTTAAAGATGGTTTTTATAGAAACTCTCTAGAAAAACATGACTTTAGAGAATACTTTAAGAAACCCCATGTGTGTAAAATACTGTAATATGTGTGGATGTATGTGTTTTAGACTTTGTGGAAAAGGCACAATCACCGGGGTTAACGTTGTCATTGCGATATCCCGTATAACCGCAAAAAACTGAAAATATGTCTGAAAGATGTTTTTTAAAGAAACAGTACAAAAATATGAGTTTAAACATGCTTTGAAAGAAGTGTGTATATAGTAATATTTGTAGAACAATATTCAGATTGAATTTTTTTACATATTATTTTTGGATGTGTTGGTGGTCATTGAATGTCTGCTTTTGATTTCCGTTTTTGCAACATGTCAGGGGGAACGCGATTACCAATATCATCGTGATCTCCAGAGTCACAGCAAAAACAGAATATAGCGTTTGAAGACGATTTTTCTAGAAACTCACTACTAAAATATGAGAGTTTGAAAAGTACACTAATAAACTCCACTGGTAAATATACCATAGACTATGTCTATATATATGTTTTACACTTTGTACAAACCATGAGCCCTTTGCTACTGCTGACTTCACCGCAATTACGTCAGTAATCGCAAATATTTTTTTTTGTTAAGGCGGTTTTCTCCTAAATTAATCACAGAAAAAAAGTTACAACAATATCTTACTAAATATTTAGACTTAAACTTTACTTAAAAAATGTGTTTAAGTGTATTTTTCAGTATTTGAAATACATTTACTGATCACAGATTTTCCACAGTAAATGCGACAATGTTGTGCCGACTCACAAAGTTGTTAAAAATAAAACCAGTAATTAATGTACTTTTTGATAAACACATACCAAATCTAAAACTGAGTGGTATATAATATAAATATAATATACAATATACAATTATAGAAAGAAAAAACGATTGGAGAGGTCCGCTTAAAAAAAAATACGTTACAATTAAGAAATGGAATTTAAAAAACCTTAGAAATTCACTGAAAAAAGAGAGGTTACAGGGGCATTATAGTTAGGAATTAACATTAAAAAAAACTTAGAACTTCACTGAAAAAACCAAAGGTTAGATGGAGGTTATAGTTAGGCTGAAATTTCATTTGTACAAAACCAGAGAAATTCAGCATGTGTTAGCTGAGCTAACTATAACTTGCACCCCCACAATGCACTGCTAATGACCTCACACATTACATCACTCATGACATAGATAGTGCCATCACTGATGACATCTCATATATATATGATACTTTCTAGATTTTGCTGCAATGTTTATTGAGTTTTGTTTAATTTTTCTCTCATGCAGAGTGCATGAGCTGAGTAACTGGAAATAAAACTCCTGGTTATACCAATGTATATAAGAAGAAGATTTGATATTTTTATCTCTTCTGGGGCTTTGATAATCATATGAAAAAACATGAAAAATTAAAGAAAAAAGCAGAAATAAAATACATTAATAGATTGATACATATCCATGATATCAATGATATTAACTGATATGAAAAAATGAGTGTAGAAGAAATGCATGTAAAGAAAAGAATGACAGTTCAATAGTAATGATATGCCCACTTGGGCTGAATCTGTTTGTCAGAATGCTAGAACCAATAATGAACTAAGCTTTACGCGTTACTGCAATGGGCTATTATCAATGATGTAGCAGTTGTCATCCATATTACCGTTATTTTTAAATGTATTTGATGTTCATCTCAGAGAGAAAGAACCAAAAATGAAAAAAAAGTGGAGCAGGAGAGGACCTTGGAGGTTCCTGGGTTGGGTTCCAAAGGCGGAATTTTCTTGTAGCTTCCCGCTCAGGAAGGCCTTCCTGTTCTGGAGGAGATGTGATGCATCTTTGCCCAGAGCAGACTTTGTCTCTGTTCTCTGAGAGTGCTGGATCTCACCCCATGAGGTCAGAAACATGGCTGGTAGTGGCTGAATGGTGAAAACAAGTCAGGGACCACACCAGTGCTTGTAGGTTTTCAGGGGACCTTCATCAAAGTTCTCCTGTGTGAATTTATTAATAAATCCAACACTAGCATCAGGGAGGATTTATTAAGACAAGATGTTTAGTACCAGACATATTAGAAACCAGTGAAACCATTATGGAGCTAGGAAAATCTTTTTGACAAGTATCCAGCCCTTATAATCTTTAAGGCTTGCCTGTACACTCACAATATCTTAGAATCCACTGCACATTGTAGGTAGGGGTGTGCGGACATCTCCGTTCCACACATGAAATGTGTGGAGATTTGCCCCTTTCGCAATGAAGGCGGAGAAATGGGGCAAATCTCCGCACACTCGGGGCGGAACGGAAGTTGGCCGCCCGCCTCCCGCCCGCAATATTAAATGACTTTAAGCCTAAAATAAGATTTAAATAAGAACTTACCTTATCGCGGGGTCATCTTCTTTGTCCAGCTAGCTGTCTTCTTGGAACTGCGCCTGCATTGGATGCGGGCGGCACGTAACGGAAATATGCGGAGAGACACAGAGATTGGTTTAATCTCCGTGCCTCTCCACGTAAGTCCCTTACGTGACTTCTGCCCACCCTAATTGTAGGGGCATATCTGCTCATGCTGATATGTCTTCACATATGATATAGTTCACCATGCCTTAGGGCTAAAGCCTGCAGTAGGGGTGACTTGCCTATATCTTATGCAGTGTATGGGTGGCATGGCCAACAGAGTTGTGTGCCATGTTGGTTCTTTCGATTTCTCTGCACCAAGACATGCAGCATGCAATGGCAGAGTGCTTAGCTTTGATGAGGAGTCCCTGGGGTGGCACAACCAGTGCGGCAGCCCCAGAGGGCCGCTTCAGTACCCATGCCCTAGGTACCAGGGGTACCATTTATTAAGGCCTTACCTGAGTAGATGAAGTTGGGCAATCATGGCCCAGTGTTTGGGAAAGAGACCTGGCACTGGGACCCTGGGAATCAGGGACCCAGTGCACATACAGTTCGAAATCACATCAGGTATCAGGCCAAATGTGGCGGCTAGCCATGCAAAAAGAGGCTCTTTCCTCCATGACCCCCCAAAACAAAACACAATGAGACTACCTTTCCCTAGAGAGTCATGACCATCATCATTGGTCTGAGACAGGACTGCTCCACCCCCATGTTCAGAGGCATCTGTCTGCACTACGAGCTGCTTGTTGTAATCTGGAGCATTCAGACTGGGTGCTTTGTGCATTGCTTATTTCGAGGTATCAAAAGCCTTTTGACAGCTCACTGTCCAGTTAAGCTTTTTGGATATTTTCTTAGAGGTCAGTGCTTTGAGGAGGGTCACAATGGATCAATATCCCTGCACTAACCTCCTATAGTACCCAGTCAAGACAAGGGCTTGGGCCTGGGTGATTAGAGCTTCCTAATCCAGAATGGTCTGGAATTTGGGATGTAGTGCCTAAACTTGGCCTCCACCCACAAAGTGGCCCACGTATACAACATTGCTTTGCCCTAGCTGGCACTTGCTTGCCTTGATAGTGAGGCCTGCACTTCAGGACTATTTGGAGGTGGACCAGGTGATCCTACCAAGTGGAGCTAATGACGGCAACATCCTCCAGATAAGCTGCACTTAAGGGTTCCAATCCAGCAAGGACTTTATTCACGAACCTCTGAAAGGTGGCAGGGGCATTGTTCAAACCAAACGGCATCACAGTGAACGGGAAGTGCCCATCTGGAGTGGAAAATATTCATTTTTCTTTTGCTACAGGGGTCAGACCTATCTGCCAGTACCCTGATGTGAGATCAAAGGTACTTTGATATGTGACTGCCCCCAACCTGTCAATCAGCTCATCAGTTCTTGGAATTGGATATGCATCTGTTTTTGTGACTGCATTGAGGCCACTGTAGTCCACACACAACCTCATGTCTTTCTTTCCACCCAAGGAATGAGGCTTAGGGACTAACACAACTGGGCTGGCCCAGAGGCTCTCTGAGGGTTCAATGGCACCCATCTCCAGTATCTTGCTTACTCCGGTTTTGATGTTTTGTTTTAACATGATCAGACTGCCTGTCTATTTTGTTTTTGACACGTAGGCTGTCACTGGTGTCCACATCATGTGTACGAAAGTTACAATGTCCCTGAAGTCAAGAGATCAAAAAAACTGTGGTGATAGTCACCTAGGATTTAATACTCACTGCGTTTCGTTTGAATATTAGACACAACCACCCAGTGTAAGGATAAATATGTAAATCACAATAATTCAGGAATATACATCCAAGACTGAAACACAGCATGCAGATGTGTCAATTTCTCAAATACAATTTTTGTGACAAGTTAAAGCAATACAACAAAATAAACTTAAGAATTTGAGCATAAATTTATTACACTATTATGAGATTAAAAGAAACATCATATTTACCAAAATATTACACAATACTTTAAAAATGTTCATGAGAACACAAGTCGACGCGGCGTTTCGGTTAAAAACCTTCTTCAGGACAGTTTCTACAAAGAAACACACAATTACTAAATTGTAGTCAAATTTACACACAGTGTCTTTAAGCAAATTTCAATGTATCTAACTGTCACAAAAAGCGAAAAGGTACTTCTTAGTCACCTGGCATATACCGTCTGCATTCTGTTAATACTACATGTTATTCTACAAATGACTAGTATTCATCTTTAATTAATTCTTACAATTCAACAGTTGTAGATGTCCTTTAATTAACAATATATGCGACAATTCAACAGGTGTAAACATCCTGTACATAACCTTGCTAGTGCATGCCAGTATTTCAGATTACAATGAAATTAATATCGACATTGAAATCTCTATGACTAGTGTCCTATAATAGTGGTTGTGCTAATAGTCATATGGGACAAACTAATATTCAAAATTATTAAAAAATAACATACCACAAAGTGTTGGTACTAGTTACGGTTGGCACTAGATATGGCCCAAACGTTAAAAGTTTCTTACCTCATACAGTATATATAAAAGTTTCTTACTCAGATATTCATTTTGAGATATGATTCGTGCAAGAAAATAGAGGGGAGTGTCCTATATTGGGTCAACACTCTAGAGAGCAAATATCCCAATTGATCAATGAGGGTATATTTGTAAATGATATTGTCTGAAAAATCAAAGGAGGGATGTATTATGGGTAAGAGTATATAGAAACACCATTCCTTCTCCTGCATTCATACTAAAGCATGTTCGGTTCGTAAGATACCTTGCTATCCGATCTGTTAATTCCATACTGTGTCAGAGGGGCCACCGATATGTTCACAAAAGCTAGAGAAAATAAAAAATAAAAAGAGGCTATAGTCTCTCTATTCTTTGATGTTGGTTATCCACTTGACATCGTCCTACGTAACCAAAGGACTCACCAGGGAAAGGCTTGATAAATCGCTGTAGCCGCCTGCTGGATATGCTTCGTCAGCTAGTTTTAGTCCTTTCAATCTCTGGAGGAAAAAATAATAGTTCCATGTTTTATTTTGTTTTATTTAATTTAATGGTATTTGTGCTAATCTGTATATATAGATTAATTATATCTCTAGTCTTGTTTTTGTGGTATTGTCTAATTATAAAATTGTTGTGTATGTTTAATATTAAAATTATTATGCATCTGATATTTGTTCCCTCAACTGTATTAGATGCAATAAGAGAGTTACTGGTTATGATGAGGCCGTCTTACTCCATTATTTGCGTTTTGAGCCTTCTATATAAGGTGGTTCAGGACGCTCTATTGTATCGTTTTTTTAGACCGACTATCACGGTCTCACTCATACTTAGAGATCCTAAGCACGTATATTTAATTAAACTAACCATGCCAAAGATAAGGCTGTGTTTAATGCTTGTTTAACTATTATTCTATTAGTGTTGCCATAGGTCTCATTATCTCGAAATCAGCTATAGCAGTATCACTTTGCACTCGATAGTCATGCATTAATTTGATCAAAAAACACCCTGCCGAGTGTTCAGCTGTATTATAGACTTATATAAACATGTTTAATTCGTTTTGGTATCAACATCCGTCCTGGTATTTCAAGGACTACAACTCAACTTTCAGCAGTGTTCCATTTAATTTTTACATTTTAAGTTGAATAGCTCTATATTCTAAGCTGTCTACACTTGTTAACCTATATTAAATTAAAAAAAGGTTCGACAGCATGCTATAGCTTGTGTGCTTACCTGGATTCGAAAAAACGGCCTCCCTGCTCCTCCGATCACAGCGTCTTGGGGTTCTGTTTTGTTAAATGAAAGACGCTGTCGACTACTAGGTTAGTCCTTAAATACAAGCAGCCGTGTTATTGGTCGCTGCATGTGGCCGTGTTATTGGCTGTTATGGGGTCACGTGATCGCGGTTTTTGATGTTTAAGTTAAAAATGACGATAAATCCTATCTAGCCTACCGCGATATTATCGTAATCATCAAATTACAGTATATTGGCAGTTTGATAGTTCGTAAGGGCAATCGGTTCTCTACTTCCTGATATTTGTTATTGACAGTATTTTCTTCATTTTCAATGACGAAAACTTTATTAGACGTTCGTCACAGACACACATTTAGTGAGGCTCGTCTATTAGAATTGTTACAACAAGCCCGAATTACTGTCTGAATCAAAAAAAGGTATCGTTTAGGCATTGAGAAGGTTTATATCCAATATTTTTATAAGGACATTTATAGGCTATAATCTTCATAATTAATGATCTATGATCTCAATTGCTATGTGCATAAAGCCCACTGTGATTTATCAATATTATCCATTTATAGGGGCACACTTTTGTTCAGTATATGGTCCATTTTAATGTTGGATTAACACGACTGCTATATCCATAAACCCAACGATCATTTATTAATACATCGGTGCACTATTTTGTTCAGCTAATAATGCGTTCCCAATCTTCACGGCTATTTAATCCTGATCTTACGCTGTTGAACCTTGACATAAAATACTGTTCTCGTTTCTTGCGTTTTTGATTTATGTCTCCGCCTCTGGCGTTTATAGTGACTGCTTCTAGACAGCACCATTGGAACACATTGGTGCTATGGCCCAATGTTCGACAATGATCAGTCAATGGAGCACCTTTCTTATCAGTTCTTATCGCTGACTTGTGCTCATTCATACGAATACGTATCTCCCGAGACGTCTCTCCAATGTAGATTAGGTCACCTGGGCAGCGTATCAAATAGATGACATTTTTTAGAGCGACAATTCATGAAACTTTTAATTTCTACAGAGTTATTCTTGTTTGTAATTGAATTACCCTTGATGATGTCTTTACAGTTGGCACATCCTGAGCAAGCAAAGGTGCCGGTAGGTAGAGGTGCTCTATCTATGCTCTGTTGGATAGAGTTACTGGTGTTTCTGTATGTATGCACTATACTATTCTGGATCGTGCGGTTTCTTCTGTATGAGAACATTGGTTTTGGCATATTTTTTTGTTGTCTGTCATTAATTAAATGCCAATTTCTATTGATAATATTTTTTAATTTGTTGCTTATTGAGTTATAATTAGTGACAAAAATAATCGGCTGGGGATCAGTATCTATTTTAGGTTTGCCACTGAGCAGGCTTTTCCTGTCATAATATTTTGCCCGTTTGTATGCGTGTCTAATCATTCTTTTAGGATATCCCTTGTCCATGAATTTGCGTTGCAGTAACAAGGCATGTTTGTCAAAATCTTGGATAGTTGTGCAGTTACGCTTTAGCCGCAAGAACTGGCCAAACGGGATGTTATTAATTTGACATGGAGGATGATTGCTGGTATAATGGAGCATAGTGTTTTTATCAGGTTCCCCGTCGACAAGAGGATCACGTTCCGGCTCCTCACCCACGCACACAAGTTTCTCCACGAACTGGGCCCCAAGTACCTCAACGACCGCTTGACCTTCTACACGCCCACCCGCCAGCTACGGTCCATCTGCCTCGCCCTCGCAGCCGTACCACGCATCCAAAGAGCCACCACCGGAGGAAGATCCTTCTCTTACCTGGCTTCCAAGACTTGGAACTCCCTCCCCATCCACCTTCGGCTGACCCAGGACCATCTCGCCTTCAGGAAACAACTCAAGACCTGGCTGTTCGAGCAGTAGCATACCCCTCCCCCCAAGCGCCTTGAGACCCTCCCGGGTGAGTAGTGCGCTATACAAATGGCATGATTGATTGATTGATTGATTGATCAGTAGATTTCGTGAAAAGCTCTACATTGATGTATCCGTTCACATGTTTTATGATTAAATCCAGGAACTCACATTGTTGTCTGTTAGTGTGAGAAGTGAAGTTAAGATTTACATCTCCTAGATTTAGCCAACTAATGAATTCGTCAAGCATCTCAGATGTTCCCGTCCAAATAAAAAAAACATCATCGATGTAACGTGACCATTCCGTAATGTTCTCAAAAAAGGGCGCTAGGTCATTAAAAATATGATGTTCTTCAAACCTAGAGACGTAAAGGCAAGCCAGACTAGGAGCACAGGTTGCTCCCATGCTGGTGCCTTTAGTCTGTTTATATAAATCTTTATTAAATAAAAAGATATTATTTTTAAGAACCAAGGATACACAATCCAAGATGAAGGTTTCATGGGCATTGAGATCTCTTTCTTCTACACTAAGCATAGATCTAATCATTTCAATCGTGGCGTCTTGTGGAATATTAGTATACAGCGCCTCGATATCTAGTGTTACCAAGACTTGAGTTTCAGGGTTGAATTCAAGGCCTTCCAGTTTTTGTATGATGGCTGTCGTATCTTTTATGTATGCTTTTTGAGATACTACGAGGGGCTGTAAAAAAACGTCTGCATATTTACTTAATGGCTCAGTGAGCGATCCTATGCTGTAAACAATAGGTCGCATGGGAGGGTTGTCTATGTTCTTATGAATCTTAGGGAGTCCATATAATGCTGGAACAGTTGGATTGGTATTATTTAAAAAGTTGAATTCCTCTTCACAGATGACATCATCATCTTTTGCATGTGTCAAGAGGGTTTGAATTGTAGTTTTTAAATTGGTCCATTCATTGAGATTAGATGATTTATAATGCAACCTATTGTCTAATAGGGAATGTATTCTGTTATTGTAATCAACCGTATCCATAACTACAATCCCTCCGCCTTTATCGGCTGGTTTGATTGTTAAATTGGTATTATTCTGTAAAGTTTGGAGCGCAGCTTTTTCCTCCCTAGTAAGGTTGTGATTTGTCCAGTGTTTCTGTTTTAACAGGTCATCTACGCTCGTATCAACACTACGTTCAAAGGCTTCGATATCTTTTGGAACCATATTGATATTTGGGGTCCAAGTTGATTTATTTTTTAATCCGGATTTGTTGTCCCTAATCTGTCTTTCTTTGCCTTCAAAAAAGATTGCCAAGCGGATCTTCCTAAAGAAACTCTGAAGATCTCTTTCAAGGGAGTATCTATCTAGTGTTGCAGAACAAGCAAAACCTAAACCTTTCTCTAGCAGGGTGATTTCACTATCTGTTAAGGCATATTGGGACAGGTTGATGATGGGTGCTTTCTTTGAGCTCTCTAATCCCAAATGTTCTGGCTCCTCGTGTGAGGACGTCGAAGGAATTGGGGAGTTTGATTGTAATTCCCCCGACCCCTCCCTTTTCCCCGCTGTTGGCCAAAATTTTGTTGGCGTGAGTCTAAAAAAGAAAACCCTTCTTTATTGGGAAATGCAGGTGTTTCTTTGGAATTTCTACCCTCGTCTTGACATTCTATTTCTGAATCTGAACTGATGTATGAGGTGTCAAAAAACCTAACTCTCTTGCTAGGGTTATTGCGTGGTTGGTAACGGGGTTGGTTTTGCCACTGTCTGCGCGGTTGGTACGTATCCCTAGGTCTATCATAGAAGTCTTGCTGGAGGTAAGGATAGACATATTCTAATTTATAATTTTGGATATCTTTGCGCAGTTTGTTGTTTTTTTTGTTAGTTAGGTAATCACTGTAGCCTGTTACATCTTTTTGGATTTCCTCTAATTTTTGTTTGGCATCTATTAGAGCCGTATTGTCCATGAATTTGGCTTCCATCTCTTCAATGGCTTTACATTCTATGACTAAAAACTCAAATGCTGTTTCGATTATGAGGAGCATCCAGTCGCGGCTACAGCGATTCGCAATCAGTGTCCAACTTTCGATGAATTTCCTATTCTCTATAAAGACACCTGGTTCATTCACAATTTGCAAACCTTTTGGTATTATTCCTTGCTTGCAATATTGTACTAGAAAGTCAGCGTGTAATTCTGCTGAACTACCTTTTTCTTAAGATTCCATAATGTGCGCCACTATTCTTCATCTGTTTTATCTATGCGCACACTTGATAAATTTTTAGATGAGGTTCCATTGATAATCCTATTAAATAGATCTTCAGAATAAGCAAGTGTTTTAATCCCTTCCATTTTTTTCAGGTAATGATATGGCCAATTAATATGGTCAGAAGCACTCAAAGTGTGCACAAAGGCAAGCGCCTCCTCAGCTCACAAGCTGGATAAGTTACAAAGAAAGTATAGGAGGCCCCCTGCTACACGGTCTGGGACCAGGGGAAGGAAGTTTAAGAAAGTTACAATGTCCCTGAAGTCAAGAGATCAAAAAAAAACGTGGTGATAGTCATCTAGGATTTAATACTCAGTGTCTTTCGTTTGAATATTAGACACAACCACCCAGTGTAAGGATAAATATGTAAATCACAATAATTCAGGAATATACAACCAAGACTGAAACACAGCATGCAGATGTGTCAATTTCTCAAATACAATTTTTGTGACAAGTTAAAGCAATACAACAAAATAAACTTAAGAATTTGAGCATACATTTATTACACTATTATGGGATTAAAAGAAATGTTTGTACATTTGATAAATACATCATATTTACCAAAATATTACACAATACACAAAAATATTACACAATACTTTAAAATGTTCATGAGAACACAAGTCGACGCGGCGTTTCGGTTAAAAACCTTCTTCAGGACAGTTTCTACAAAGAAACACACAATTACTAAATTGTAGTCAAATTTACACAAAGTGTCTTTAAGCAAATTTCAATGTATCTAACTGTCACAAAAAGCTCAAAGGTACTTCTTAGTCACCTGGCATATACCGTCTGCATTCTGTTAATACTACATGTTATTCTACACATTACTAGTATTCATCTTTGATTAAATGTTACAATTCAACAGTTGTAGATGTCCTTTAATTAACAATATATGCGACAATTCAACAGGTGTAAACATCCTGTACATAACCTTGCTAGTGCATGCCAGTATTTCAGATTACAATGAAATTAATATCGACATTGAAATCTCTATGACTAGTGTCCTATAATGGTGGTTGTGCGAATAGTCATATGGGACTTAAACTAATATTCAAAATTATTAAAAAATAACGTACCACAAAGTGTTGGTACTAGTTACGGTTGGCACTAGATATGGCCCAAACGTTAAAAGTTTCTTACCTCATACAGTATATATAAAAGTTTCTTACTCAGATATTCATTCTGAGATACGATTTGTGCAAGAAAATAGAGGGGAGTGTCCTATTTTTGGTCCACACTCTAGACAGCAAATATCCCAATTGATTAATGAGGGTATATTTGTAAATGATATTGTCTGAAAAATCAAAGGAGGGATGTATTATGGGTAAGAGTATATAGAAACACCATTCCTTCTCCTGCATTCATACTAAAGCATGTTCGGTTCTTAAGATACCTTGCTATCCGATCTGTTAATTCCATACTGTGTCAGAGGGGCCACCGATATGTTCACAAAAGCTAGAGAAAAAAAAAATAAAAAGAGGCTATACTCTCTCTATTCTTTGATGTTGGTTATCAACTTGACATCGTCCTGCGTAACCAAAGGACTCACCAGGGAAAGGCTTGATAAATCGCTGTAGCCGCGTGCTGGAAATGCTTCGTCAGCTAGTTTTAGTCCTTTCAATCTCTGGAGGAAAAAATAATAGTTCCATGTTTTATTTTGTTTTATTTAATTTAATGGTATTTGTGCTAATCTGTATATATAGATTAACTATATCTCTAGTCTTGTTTTTGTGGTATTGTCTAACTATAAAATTGTTGTGTATGTTTAATATTAAAATTATTATGCATCTGATATTTGTTCCCTCAACTGTATTAGATGCAATAAGAGAGTTACTGGTTATGATGAGGCCGTCTTACTCCATTATTTGCGTTTTGAGCCTCCTATATAAGGTGGTTCAGGACGCTCTATTGTATTGTTTTTTAGACGGACTATCACGGTCTCACTCGTACTTAGAGATCCTAAGCACGTATATTTAATTAAACTAACCATGCCAAAGATAAGGCTGTGTTTAATGCTTGTTTAACTATTATTCTATTAGTGTTGCCATAGGTCCCATTATCTTGAAATCGGCCATAGCAGTATCACTTTGCACTCGATAGTCAAGCATTAATTTGATCAAAAAACACCCTGCCGAGTGTTCAGCTGTATTATAGACTTATATAAACATGTTCAATTCGTTTTGGTATCAACATCCGTCCTGGTATTTCAAGGACTACAACTCAACTTTCAACAGTGTTCCATTTAATTTTTACATTTTTAGTTGAATAGCTCTATATTCTAAGCTGTCTACACATGTTAACCTATATTAAATTAAAATAAGGGTCGACAGCATGCTATAGCTTGTGTGCTTACCTGGATTCGAAAAAAAACGGCCTCCCCGCTCCTCCGATCACAGCGTCTTGGGGTTCTGTTTTGTTAAATGAAAGACGCTGTCGACTACTAGGTTAGTCCTTAAATACAAGCAGCCGTGTTATTGGTCGCTGTATGTGGCCGTGTTATTGGCTGTTATGGGGTCACGTGATCGCGTTTTTTGATTTTTAAGTTAAAAATGACGATAAATCCTATCTAGCCTACCGCGATATTATCGTAATCATCAAATTACAGTATATTGGCAGTTTGATAGTTCGTAAGGGCAATCGGTTCTCTACTTCCTGATATTTGTTTTTGACAGTATTTTCTTCATTTTCAAAGACAAAAACTTTATTAGACGTTCGTCACAGACACACATTTAGTGAGGCTCGTCTATTAGAATTGTTACAACAAGCCCGAATTACTGTCTGAATCAAAAAAAAGGCATCGTTTAGGCATTGAGAATGTATATATCCAATATTTTTATAAGGACATTTATAGGCTATAATCTTCATAATTAATGATCTATGATCTCAATTGCTATGTGCATAAAGCCCACTGTGATTTATCAATATTATCCATTTATAGGGGCACACTTTTGTTCAGTATATGGTCCATTTTAATGTTGGATTAACACGACTGCTATATCCATAAACCCAACGATCATTTATTAATACATCGGTGCACTATTTTGTTCAGCTAATAATACGTTCCCAATCTTCACGCCTATTTAATCCTGATCTAACGCTGTTGAACCTTGACATAAAATACTGTTATCGTTTCTTGCGTTTTTGATTTATGTCTCCGCCTCTGGCGTTTATAGTGACTGCTTCTAGACAGCACCATTGGAACACATTGGTGCTATGGCCCAATGTTCGGCAATGATCAGTCAATGGAGCACCTTTCTTATCAGTTCTTATCGCTGACTTGTGCTCATTCACACGAATACGTATCTCCCGAGACGTCTCTCCAATGTAGATTAGGTCACATGGGCAGCGTATCAAATAGATGACATTTTTAGAGCGACAATTCATGAAACTTTTAATTTCTACAGAGTTATTCTTGTTTGTAATTGAATTACCCTTGATGATGTCTTTACAGTTGGCACATCCTGAGCAAGCAAAGGTGCCGGTAGGTAGAGGTGCTCTATCTATGCTCTGTTGGATAGAGTTACTGGTGTTTCTGTATGTATGCACTATACTATTCCGGATCGTGCGGTTTCTTCTGTTTGAGAACATTGGTTTTGGCAGATTTTTTTGTTGTCTGTCGTTAATTAAATGCCAATTTCTATTGATAAAATGTTTTAATTTGTTGCTTATTGAGTTATAATTAGTGACAAAAATAATCGGCTGGGGATCAGTATCTATTTTAGGTTTGCCACTGAGCAGGCTTTTCCTGTCATAATATTTTGCCCATTTGTATGCGTGTCTAATCATTCTTTTAGGATATCCTCTGTCCATGAATTTGCGTTGCAGTAACAAGGCATGTTTGTCAAAATCTTGGATAGTTGTGCAGTTACGCTTTAGCCGCAAGAACTGGCCAAACGGGATGTTATTCATTTTGACATGGAGGATGATTGCTGGTATAATGGAGCATAGTGTTTTTATCAGTAGATTTCGTGAAAAGTTCTACATTGATGTATCCGTTCACATGTTTTATGATTAAATCCAGGAACTCACATTGTTGTCTGTTAGTGTGAGAAGTGAAGTTAAGATTTACATCTCCTAGATTTAGCCAACTAATGAATTCGTCAAGCATCTCAGATGTTCCCGTCCAAATAAAAAAAACATCATCGATGTAACGTGACCATTCCGTAATGTTCTCAAAAAAGGGCGCTAGGTCATTAAAAATATGATGTTCTTCAAACCTAGAGACGTAAAGGCAAGCCAGACTAGGAGCACAGATTGCTACCATGCTGGTGCCTTTAGTCTGTTTATATAAATCTTTATTAAATAAAAAGATATTATTTTTAAGAACCAAGGGTACACAATCCAAGATGAAGGTTTCATGGGCATTGAGATCTCTTTCTTCTACACTAAGCATAGATCTAATCATTTCAATCGTGGCGTCTTGTGGAATATTAGTATACAGCGCCTCGACTGAAGTACCGAAATTTACAAACCCCTAAAGGATTATACTTACAATTACCCTATATCATTCATCAATAATCAGTCGATTGGCAGTGTAGAAAGTTCATGCGTTTATTAAACAAATAACTCCCTTCTGCGAGTTTCGGTGAGAGTCCGCACAGCGCTTGCAAGAATGTGCTTATCTGGCCAGCCCCCTCCTACAACCTTGACGGGGCCCAAAAGCAGAAGCAGCTGCTCGCTACATGTGTCTAGCTATTTCTCATGAGGACGGGGAGATGCGAAAATGCAGAGCCATGGAGGTTTTTACAAACAGTGCTATGAGTTGGCTAAACAAAATGGCGCCGGTCCTGCTGACCGACGCTAACCTATTTACAAGGAGAGCACAGGAAATGATTATAAGGAATATGACAGAATATAACGAAAAGGGTGTTTTATGACATAGAGGCATTCTTAGCATATTAATTAGTTGCATCACGCTGAACACTGACTGAGAAACTACAATCTATTTCCCCGTGTGAGGCCTAATCTAATTCCTGTTCCTCAAACCCTACTTTTAGCGTGATGAAGCTAATAACAGAGGACACTAATCGTCGAAGAGATCTTCGTCTATTGTCATTAGTTCATGGACCTCCTGCTGGAGCATCTGAGCTTTAGTGGGGGTTGTTGAAGGGGTGACAGCCGCTGTTAATCTAGAGGCACAATATGAACAGCACACAGGACCGCACTGTAGACAGAGACAGCAGACAAAAAGGACACCTGCTGCTCCACCCAAAATCAGTAATACCTTCCAACCCCAAGTACTCAGAAGGCCCCTGAACCACCCAGACAGGGACCAGGACCCATTATCTACATGCATCTCTGCTGCTATGCGATGGAGCTTCTGAATGGCCAAATGAACAGTAGGGGTGGAGTCAGGAATGTAAACACAGCAAGAGCTGCCAATCACCCTGCATGCTCCACCTCGATCGGCCAAGATTACGTCTAAAACCATACGGTTCTGAAGCGCCACGTGTCTGGTCGCCTGAAGCTCAACTGTTAGATTAGCCATGATATCAGTAGTGATATTAATGACATTTCCTACTATTCTAGATAACCGTCTTATTTCTCTGCTGTTAAAGATTGGTCCCCAGAATGGGACCAGGCCCTTACTGAAGTCTGTGAACTGTTCCAGGGAGGTGTCGGTCTGATCAACTTCGGTGGCTATGAGCTGCCTGCGTTGTCTATTGGGTACCGCTCTCGTTGAGTGTAACTGGTGTATTCTATGATAGTCAGACGGTGCTATATATACAGGTGGGTACAGGAAGGACAGATAACAGTGCCCTGCCCACCCACGGGGTAACCAAGTATAAGCATTTTCCCCACATACAAAATACACATTGGGTGGCGTCAACAACGGTGGACTGCTAAGTATGTTCATCTGATAGGTATAATTACAAACACTGTCACCAACCGGTACATTCCCCATTCCCTGTACACAGAAATCAGAGGAAGTATTCAGAATAGGAATAGGTACAAAGCGTTCGCTGGTAACATTTCGATCAACAAAAAGCTGGAAATATTGGGTGGAATTAAATTTGTTAAAATCATAAAGTTCATCCTGTAACCAAGTACTACCCCGAACCTCCATATACCTGTTCATACAAGCCTGAGGATCTAGAGATCCCCGTCCCCCATTGCCTTATGGGTCAAATCCCTGATGTGCCCTAATGTATGCTAAAATCATATTATAGTCTTTCTCAGTGTAAACAAACTGCTTGTAATTTTCTATATAATGGTTGTACATGGCGGAAAACAGTTTGAACCAAGCTTCACAACTCCCTAAATAGGAGAGAGGTAACGAGAGGAACAGATCATGGTTATGTACAACAGAGGGCAGAAGTCCACAAACCCAGCAGTCAGTGGTGTTGGTGGTGCTGTGTGTTTGGTGCAGCATTTCTACAAATACATTTTTCGCATAGGTCTGGCGATATCGTTCTTTGTGGGGTGCCAAAGTATACATAACATGCTCAGGGGGGGCAACAGTCGACATCATCATTGATTGCATTGGGTGTGTATATTCTAAGTATATAAAGACCCCCATAAAGATTGCTAAAATCACTGTAATTGTAACTACAACGGCTATTTTCACAAGCCTGGTCCAACTGGAAAACATTGGTTCGTAAAAGGGCAAATACCTAGGAGCCAAAGGGAGTTCTTCCTTAATTATAAGACGACCAAAAGGGTACATTCCTAGCTAAAAGTCCAGAATAACTAAATGGGGCTAGAACAACCTTCCTGCCAGAGGGTTCTTCTCCCTGTGTCCTTCAAAAGCCTCACAGGCAGACTTATATATACATCCCACGACGTCCACGATGCAGATTTTCCCAAGTAATTTTACTCAAACAACCTGGCCAGTGACAAGAACGGAGTCTTTCTTTCTGAACAGAGCACAGTATCAAAGTTCCAGCTCTCAACTAGTTCAGTCCAGTGTCTCGCTCAGTACCACAGATTAGAATCTAGCAAAAAACCCTACTTTTATCCAAGTCTTTCCTTATCTCCTAACAGTGTCATCTGAGGTACCGTGATGTTTTCTTGGCCGCAGGTTGTAACGAACATGACCGGGCACTTCCTGATCCGGGAATAACAAAGGGGAAGGTGCATCACCTTCATTAGAACTGCTGCCAACCAACTCAACATGGACAGGGCCAGGGGTGATTGCCGATTTTCCTGGGACTGCCCCGTCCGGCCCTATCTCTCCTTCAGCTTCGATTTCACGAGCATCGGAGAATGGGACAAAGGCGACAGCTCTCTCGCCTTCCTGAGTCAGGATTCCCTCAGGGTGTCGCTGGTCATAAGGAAGCAGAAAAGGAACTCTTTTTAGATGCGACACATGGATCCAGTGCCGTTTCCCATCCACCTTCACTGCCGTCCGCGTGGCCAACAATATCTGGTGTGGCTCAGACCATCTCGGAGCCAAGCTGGAGTCTCGATCGTATTTCTTCACCACTACCCACTGGCCGGGTTCCAGGCGATGTCCGGGGCCCTCTGGCAGAGGTTGCAGTACAGATGATACCTGCTGATGAATAGAACGAAGATCTTAGGTCAAAGTATACAGGTAATCGATCAACATCGGGTATTCAACATCAGTAAACGATCTCGGTCTACGCACGCCCCACACACTAGCGGGTCGCCCAAAAACTATCTCGTAGGGAGATAAGCCAGAGCGTGAATGAGGGGTGACCCGCAGTGACATAAGAGCTAATGGGGGGTGTCAGGCCATTTTAAACCAGTGCTCTCTTGGATTTTTGCCATCTTCAACTTCAATATCCCATTGTATTTTTCAACTAACCCTGCTGACTGGGGGTGTCTGGCTGCATGAAATTTCTGTTTGATCTGGAGTCCATTGCATATACTTTGCACAAGAGCCCCATGGAAATGCCCGCCGTTATCAGACCAGATCAAGCGAGGCAATCCGAAGCGTGGGATAAACTCTTTTATAAGGGCTTTTGCCGTGGCTAGGGCAGTATTTTCTTTCGTAGGGTACGCCTCAACCCATTTGCTGAAGGCGCATACTACCACCAGTACATATTTTAAGTTATTGACGCGCTCCATATGGATGTAGTCCATCTGGAGCACTTCAAATGGCAATGTTGGGGGTGCAAAGTACCCACTCAGAACAGGTTCTCTTTCCCCGGGTTATGTTGCAGACAGACCATACAATATTGGACCAGACGTACAGCTGTTCTCTGTATATTGGGGTTATTCCAAACTGGATCCAACAAGGCACAAATGCCTTTAGCTCCAACATGGGCCGGTCCGTGGGCCATCGTGACGACAGCTTGTACCATAGCATTGGGCAGTAACCATCGCTGCTTGTCTGTCAAATCTACCCAACAGTTATTCTCGTCCAATCTTCCTACTTCCTGCTCCCATCTTTCTAACTCCACTGTGGTTGCTTCTTTCTGAATTTCTTGCACACTTTCAATAGTATAATTAAACAAGTCGGACTCCTCCACCCATCTTACAGAGGAGTTTACATACATAGAGGACACCATGGACTGGGCTGTTTGTTTGGCTACCTGGTCTGCAAAAGCATTACCCTCTCCTACTTCATCCACCACTGTTTTATGTGCACTACATTTTACGATTGCCACTTTCTTGGGGAGAGTCAATGCTGCAAGTAATCGTAATACCAAGGGTCCATTCTGTATCTTCTGACCATGTGAGGTGAGAAACCCCCGCTCCCTCCATAACCTTTCAAAACTATGGGCCACACCGAAGGCGTATTGGCTGTCTGTGAATATGTTGACCTCTAATCCCTCACTTAGCTCACAGGCCCGTAGTAAAGCCATCAACTCAGCAGCTTGCGCTGATCGATGGGGTATTCGGAATGTTTCAACTACTGTTTTTAGAGTGGTAATTGCATATGCAGCTGTCGTTGTGCCATCTGCTAATTTAAAGCAAGAACCGTCCACATACAATTCCCCTTGGGGTTCGGATAAGGGAATGTCTGTGAGATCGATTCTTCCCTTCGTTTCTTCTTCTGTCCTGAAGATACAATCATGGACATCATTCGCCTGTTCCCCCGAAGGGAGAGGTAACAGCGTAGCCGGATTTAATGTGGCACAACGCTTAATAGTCACATGTGGAGCAAACAAAGTCAATTCGTAATCCGTGAGGCGCGCGCTTGTCAGATGCTGTGTTTTTGTTTTGTTCAATAATGCATCCACAGCATGCGGCACCATCACGGTCAAATTAGAATTTAGAACAAGCCCTTCTGATTGCCTGATGGCCGCCGCTACAGCCGCCGTGGCCCTCAGGCAACTAGGAAGTGCTCTGGCCACATTATCCAATGTGGCCGAAAAATAAGCACATGGTCTTTGCTTACCACCAAAACCTTGTGTCAACACTGAAAGCGAGCAACCATTGACCTCGTGCGGATATAGTACAAAAGGTTTTCCCCGCTGGGGAGATCTTGTATTGCGGTATGCGGGGCAACCTAGCACCGGGTTTTAATGTAATGCAGACAGGAGGGATATCCAGTTTACCGACATCCGTATCTACCGTCGCCCACAAACTGGACGGGATGCCCATAAATTCAGGCGGTAAAGGGTCATTCTTAGTAAAACACTGTCTCGTACTTGCATCAGGATTTCGAATAGTCAAATAAACACCATCAGGAGAGCAATGTATTTTAGCATTCAATCTTTTTAGCATGTCCAAACCCAAAAGGTTCTCTCCACAACTTGACATTAAAAGGAATGGAGAGTCCATGGCCAATCGTGAAGGAAAGAGGCTGAGAGATGGGGCTAATTACAGGAACTCCTGAAAATCCTACTGAAACGTTATTTTGCCCGGACAGAGCGGCCCCTGGGACTAATGAGAGAGCAACCGAACTATTCATTGCTCCTGTGTCAATCAAGAATTTATCGGTGGTCCCCATCAACTCCCCTGTCACATAGGGTCCTTGCTGATTGACGGGTATTGACACTTGGCCCCCACTCTGTCCTTGGCTGTCCTATACATCTCCGAATTTATCCTGATCTTCATAACCATAATCTTCATTGTAGTATTGCTTACCCGTGCCTGGTGTGTTATCGAAATAGTTTCGCCCTTGTCCTCCCTGCACTGCTCCTTCCCTACGCATATCAGTACAGTCTGTTCTGCCTCGTCCTCGACCCCTTCCTCGGACAACTCCGTTCTGCGCTAATAACAGCGGACACTGATCTCTCCAATGTCCTTCCTCTCTGCAGTATGCGCACTGATTGGGTCCCCATCGGGAGGGCTGACCCCCACCCCCTCCTCTGGAGACTGGCCCGCTGGAGACGGGCCCTCTGGTGCCTCTCCCTGTTCCTCGACCCCTCATGACTTGCTGTAACAGTACCCAAGTCTTGAGGTCCTTAGCTTTCTTGTCAACTTTGTCCTTACTCTCGTTCTCCCTATGTTCGTAATACTGTGCCATGCTTAATATGATAGAAGGGGAGGACGTAGTCCACGTACTTTCAGCAGCTTGCAGTCGGGTCGAAATCTCAGGCATTAGATTTGTTACAAATCTATTGACAAACAATCGTATTCCTCCCTCGCTAGCGAGGTCCTGACCACTAAAATCGATGAAAGTTCCTTCGAATCTGGTAAAGAAGTCGGAGACACTATCATCTTTCTTTTGCCTACAAGCAGTCAGTTTATCCCAATCCACCTTTCTTGGAGGAATCGAAGTATGCATATAAGCTATAATCTTTGCTGGTAAGGCAATTATTTCAGCCCTCGGCTTATCCCCCGGCTTACGGTCTTGATCCCATGTCTTTAGCTCATCCCAGGTATCCCCCAACTCGGCCACGTGGGGAGTATCGTGGACTTGCCGCCATATATCTACAGGCACCAACAACCCGAAAAACAACTCAACATCGGCTAAAGTCATGACAGTGGAAGACGCTGCTTCTGTTAATTCTTTATAATAGGCAGTGGGATTCTTCCGGGGGTCCGGAAGTTGGGCTTTTAAAGCCAACACTTCACTTCGTTTCCATGGCGTATATATTATTTATTTAGGCGATTTGTTAAGCGCTCAATTACCCGTGGGTGTCTCGGCGCTGAGAGAGAGAACTGGTCCATGAGGAGTTATTGCGTGAACAGCCAGGATTTTATCTGCTTGCGGAAAGAGAGAAGAGATGTGGAGGCTTTGATGAAATGTGGAAGACTGTTCCATAGTTTAGAAGTGGTAACTATGAAGGATCTGTCTCCCCAGGAGACTTTCTTAGTCCTGGGAACCTGCATGAGTCCAGCGGTTGAAGATCTTAGGGATCTAGCAGGTTTGTAAGGACAGAAGGAATCTTTCAAATACGCTGGACCTTGACCATGAATTGCTTTAAAGGCAATACAGAGGGCCTTGAACTTAGTTCTCTTCTTTACAGGCAGCCAGTGAAGCTCTCGGAGTGTCCCAGAAATGGGGGCATACTTAGGACATCCCGTAATCAATCTGGCCGCCGCATTTTGCACCAGTTGTAATTTCTTTAGAACACCTTCTTGAGCATTGACTAGCAGACCATTACAATAGTCAATGCGGGCCATGATGAGTGCGCTAATCAACGTTTTTGTCATATTCATGGGAAGATAAGGTAGGAGTTTTTTTATCATTCTCAAGGTATAGAATGAGGAGGATACTACCGTGTTGACGTGGTGCATGAAGGTGAGTTTGGTGTCCAGTATAACTCTGAGATTTCTTGCCTTGGTCACAGGGGAAGGGGGGGGTCCCAGGGCATCAGGCCACCATGTGGGAGACCAAGCAGGGGAGAGATTGCCAAACAGAATCACCTCCGTTTTATCGGAGTTTAATTTCAGGCAGTTTCTTGCCATCCAATTACTTATTGCCAGCATTCCCAGATTAAAGTTGGCGGCCACTTCATCTCCATTTTTGTTTATGGCTAGGACAATCTGGGTGTCGTCGGCGTAGGATGTAACTGCCAGGTGATGGATTTTTATGGTCCTCGCTAAGTCTGACACATAGATGTTGAATAATGTGGGACTTAGCGAGGACCCCTGGGGAACACCACAAGGAAGAGTGAAGGGAGGTGAGTTGAAGTTGCCAAAGGCAACGGATTGAACTCGATCGGTGAGGAATGAGGCAATGAGTTCTTTCGCTGCACCCGTGATGCCTGCCGTTTCGACACGGTCGATCAAAGTGGAGTGATCGACCGTGTCGAAGGCCGCAGACAGGTCCAGCAGAATGAGCACTGCTGATCCTCCACTGTCCAGAGACTTCCTAATTTCCTCTGTGGCTTTAATAAGCGCAGTTTCCGTCCCGTGTCCCTTCCGGAAGCCAAATTGTGTTTCGTCCAGGCAGTTGTTTTGATCTATAAAATCTGAAATTTGTGTATTCATTATTTTTTCCACAATTTTGGCAGGGAGTGGGAGGCAGGCGATAGGACGATAATTGGCAACTATCGTCGGATCAAGTGAGCTTTTTTTGATAAGAGGTTTGACAATGGCTTTTTTCCAGATGGAAGGAAAAGTAGTGGACCGGAACATTGTATTAAAAATATCGGTGAGTTTAGGGCTTATAATTTCGGGGAAGTTTTTGAGAATGGCGGGGGGACATGGGTCTTCCGGAGATCCGGAATTCGTGGTGCGTAAGAGATGAGACACCAATTCAGAGGAGATCTGAGAAAATTCCTGGAAGGAACTGGGAGGGTTTGTTCGAGGGGGGTTGGTAGAGTTCATGTCCGACGGAGTTTGGTCATTAGAGGCGAGGTGAGGGTGTCCAGTACCATTGGCATGCGCTTTAAATTGGGAGAAGATGTCCGTGACTTTTTTTTGGAAATGGTTTGCCAGAGAGTTACATAATTCTTGGGTATATGTAATAGGGGTGGATGCTGTTTGTCCAGAGAGACGCGTCACTACCTGGAAGAGTTGTTTGGTTGAGTCTTGAGCGAGATTAATTTGACTGCTATAGTATTTACTTTTCTCCTTGATAATTAGTTGTTTGTAGTTAAGCAGCATGATTTTATAGAGGGCTTTTTGCTCTGGATCGTAGTCACGTCTCCATTTGCGTTCTTGGCGCCTACAGTGTTGTCTTTCCAGTCTAAGAGTATCATTGAACAAGGGTGAGGACTTGATGTTTCTGTTGGAGGATTGTTTCTTAAGTGGGACTGTTTGATCGACAGTGTTTCGGATCCAAGTGGTATAGTTATTGGCAGCTAGTTCAGGATCAGCCTCAGTGGGTGGTAGGGAGGTCAATAGTGAGGATTGGGAAGCAGGAATGTCGATGCTTTTCCAGGCTCTGAATTTATTTAAGGGTGAGGAAGTGTGGAGTCGTGGGGGAGTAGGTTGTAGTGTAAAATCAAAAAGAATAGCAGAATGGTCCGTCCAGGTAAAGGGAAGGAGATCCTTTATTACTAGGGATTTCTCGCTAGAGAATAGACCGTCGAGAAGATGGCCCGCAGTATGCGAGGAGCCAGTAACCAATTGTGGGAGTCCTATAGTATTTAGTTCAGATAACAGAGCAGTAGTATCAGGATTGTCCAATAGCTCAAGATGGAAGTTAAAATCACCTAAAAAGGTGTACTGACTTTCACCTGCCAGTGGTTCAAGAAGCATGGGTAAACTAGCAAGGAAAGGACTGCGAGGTCCAGGAGGGCGGTACATAAGTGTACCTTTGAAAGGGGGCGCATTAGGGATAGAGATAGAGAAAGACAAAGCTTCACAGCAAGAGGTGGGGATAGTTTCTGTTCGTACTGTTAGGTTTCCACGGTATATGATGGCTAGTCCGCCTCCTTTTTTAGGAGGAGGTCTGTCCAGTCTAACATTAGAGTATCCTTCAGGGGTAGCAGTAGCGAAATCTGGTCCGCAGGAGAGATCGCCCCATGTTTCGGTAATGAAGAGGAGGTCGATGTTGTGGCTCTCAATGTAATTGGAGATTTCATATTTTCATATACCCACTGTTCCTGAAACCTGGCTACTACTCGGTCCCGTGTTATTACGTTTCGATCATTGCGCAGCTCAGTTAGCTCAGGATGAAAAACGGGGTGGACTTCCCTCATGGGGTGCTGTGAACTCAACTCAGGGAACCGTGTAAAGAGTCTGCCTCGGTAACTCACCAGAGTGTCAACATTTTTATGAACTTCGCCTGGGCTCAATTCGAATCTATGGGTGCGGTCCTAAATGTCGTACAGAATTTGTGGGGCTAATCCTCTATCCTCAAAACACTGTTCCCAGATTTCAATAAGAAATCGGGACATGTGTTTCAGGGCAGTCTGCTGCATCACTGGCTCAAAATCTTTCATAGTACTCCATATGTCGGTTAAGGTGTATATGTCTTTGTACATCCATTTTACTGCCTGAATCGGTTATTGCTTCCTTTTCGCCATAACCTACAGACCCTCTCGTAAATAACCGTCTAATGAGTGAGCCCTCGGAATCCCCGATCGGAGCACGACCCCTGCACTCGGGTGTCGTGCTAGCAGACTGGGAAGTTCCTACGGGGCTAAGCAAGGGTAATATCGTTGGGGAGGCACCCGCTGCCCCCAAGGGGTGGTGGGTGTCGGGGATCAGGGTGGTTAAGTTCCTAGCAGAGGAAGCAACGGTGCCCGACTTATCGGTGGGAGCCCGAGGCGGGGCTCCCTCTTGAGCCGACGCTACAGGGGCTGTGGGCGCCGTTAGAGGCACCGCTGGATGTATCCGCTGTGGAGCATAGGGCGGAGGTGGGCGAACGTCCAATAGATCCTCTATCTCATCTTCAGCCCCCTTACGAACAACATAACTCTTATCTGTCTCCAATCGAAATTTTCTCTCTAGGTACTCGATGTTCTGCTCGGTCTGGTTTTTGTCATGCTCAATCGCTTTCTGAGTAATGGTCTGTCCTTGCTTCATTTTTACTAATTTCTCGGCCCTCACTCTTCTGCGGGTGGCCTCTTTCTGCCATGTCCTCAGGGTATCGAACATGGATTGTCTGCTGCGTTTTGCAACAGACGTTTCTGCAAATAATTGATCTTTTTCTCATCGAAGGACCCTGTTAATGGCCACTGAAGCTCTACATTATCCTTGGTGTACTTGTACCATAGACGATTGAACACCAAGGTCCCAATCCCGTGCTTACAGTATAAGTCATGGCTGGGAGTACCTTCCGGAGGGGCTGGCTGGCTTTCATCTAATCTAGTACTACTTTGGCTGGTACAGCCAAAACATAATTTACTGAAGCACGGCATTGTTTTACTACTGTTTTAATTGCAGCTGTAGAAGGGAAAAAGGCAAATTATTATTTCCAATACTTTCACACATACATGGCCATGTTCACTTATTCACTCAATCACTCATCCATACCTTAAAAGCCACACAATCCTTTGGAAAATAAACGAAAACAGAACACAGACGAGACAAACCAATATGAACCAATGCTAGCCCAAATCAAAGGACGGAGCCCGTCGACCCGCGTCTGTGGAGAACCGGTATATTCCAAAGTCAAAAGAACCATAGATCAAAACAGCCTCACCATAGGGGCTGCCTAAAGATAGCCACACAGGTTTCTCACAACCACAAACCGACCTACCGACCATCCAATGGCCTTCTTGGTTCACCTCCCGGACTATGCTGGCTTAGCCCGCTTTTTCAAGCACCGCTCCAGATCTGTCCGAGTGCTACCCAAGCATGACCATCAGCATTTCAGAGGGCGATCTGGCCAGGTGCGACCGTTTCACAAGTCATACTTAGGCGTGTTAGTCATATCTTTATCAAATACAAAATAGGGGCGTCCGCCCGTGCAGTCACACTCCTGCTCCATCAGACGCCCTTTCAAAATATCGAGATCTCCGTGGTCCACGACCACCAAATTCAAAACCAAATGCAGAAGGGTATCCAACATGAAACGAGACAAAGCACTCACCTGGTGCACTCAGGTCCGATTGCAAATTTCTTCACTGCCAATCGATCTGTTCTTCCGAGTTTCACCCGTAGGACTCCGGCGTGGGGCCACTAGCAGCCGAGGCTTCTCCCGATCGGAAAAGCGGAGCAACCCTTTTTCTTTGGTCAGTCCACCCCCCCGACCGAGAACACCCCTCTCAATGTCCCTTTACCTTCCAGATACGGAGGGACGACCCCAACGCGGAGTCCCGGCGGAGTCGCCAACTGAAGTACCGAAATTTACAAACCCCTAAAGGATTATACTTACAATTACCCAATATCATTCATCAATAATCAGTCGATTGGCAGTGTAGAAAGTTCAAGCGTTTATTAAACAAATAATACTCTGCCAGAGGAGCTCCCAACGACCTCACACCCCGAGGACCGCAGAGAGACTGCTGGCACATTGTCAGGTCAACACATATATACTATCACAATTTGCAACCGTTACCCAACATGGAAAAGTACAGGTTGGTACAGGAGGTGGCAAAGGATATGCCCATATATGGCACACAAAGCATCTATCTGAGCTCAGTATAGCAAGGTCACTTCGGTCGACTCCCTTCTGCGAGTTTCGGTGAGAGTCCGCACAGCGCTTGCAAGAATGTGCTTATCTGGCCAGCCCCCTCCTACAACCTTGACGGGGCCCAAAAGCAGAAGCAGCTGCTCGCTACATGTGTCTAGCTATTTCTCATGAGGACGGGGAGATGCGAAAATGCAGAGCCATGGAGGTTTTTACAAACAGTGCTATGAGTTGGCTAAACAAAATGGCGCCGGTCCTGCTGACCGACGCTAACCTATTTACAAGGAGAGCACAGGAAATGATTATAAGGAATATGACAGAATATAACAAAAAGGGTGTTTTATGACATAGAGGCGTTCTTAGCATATTAATTAGTTGCATCACGCTGAACACTGACTGAGAAACTACAATCTATTTCCCCGTGTGAGGCCTAATCTAATTCCTGTTCCTCAAACCCTACTTTTAGCGTGATGAAGCTAATAACAGAGGACACTAATCGTCGAAGAGATCTTCGTCTATTGTCATTAGTTCATGGACCTCCTGCTGGAGCATCTGAGCTTTAGTGGGGGTTGTTGAAGGGGTGACAGCAGCTGTTAATCTAGAGGCACAATATGAACAGCACACAGGACCGCACTGTAGACAGAGACAGCAGACAAAAAGGACACCTGCTGCTCCACCCAAAATCAGTAATACCTTCCAACCCCAAGTACTCAGAAGGCCCCTGAACCACCCAGACAGGGACCAGGACCCATTATCTACATGCATCTCTGCTGCTATGCGATGGAGCTTCTGAATGGCCAAATGAACAATAGGGGTGGAGTCTGAAATATAAACACAGCAAGAGCTGCCAATCACCCTGCATGCTCCACCTCGATCGGCCAAGATTACGTCTAAAACCATACGGTTCTGAAGCGCCACGAGTCTGGTCGCCTGAAGCTCAACTGTTAGATTAGCCATGATATCAGTAGTGATATTAATGACATGTCCTACTATTCTAGATAACCGTCTTATTTCTCTGCTGTTAAAGATTGGTCCCCAGAATGGGACCAGGCCCTTACTGAAGTCTGTGAACTGTTCCAGGGAGGTGTCGGTCTGATCAACTTCGGTGGCTATGAGCTGCCTGCGTTGTCTATTGGGTACCGCTCTCGTTGAGTGTAACTGGTGTGTTCTATGATAGTCAGACGGTGCTATATATACAGGTGGGTACAGGAAGGACAGATAACAGTGCCCTGCCCACCCACGGGGTAACCAAGTATAAGCATTTTCCCCACATACAAAATACACATTGGGTGGCGTCAACAACGGTGGACTGCTAAGTATGTTCATCTGATAGGTATAATTACAAACACTGTCACCAACCGGTACATTCCCCATTCCCTGTACACAGAAATCAGAGGAAGTATTCAGAATAGGAATAGGTACAAAGCGTTCCCTGGTAACATTTCGATCAACAAAAAGCTGGAAATATTGGGTGGAATCAAATTTGTTAAAATCATAAAGTTCATCCTGTAACCAAGTACTATTCCGAACCTCCATATACCTGTTCATACAAGCCTGAGGATCTAGAGATCCCCGTCCCCCATTGCCTTATGGGTCAAATCCCTGATGTGCCCTAATGTATGCTAAAATCATATTATAGTCTTTCTCAGTGTAAACGAACTGCTTGTAATTTTCTATATAATGGTTGTACATGGCGGAAAACAGTTTGAACCAAGCTTCACAACTCCCTAAATAGGAGAGAGGTAACGAGAGGAACAGATCATGGTTATGTACAACAGAGGGCAGAAGTCCACAAACCCAGCAGTCAGTGGTGTTGGTGGTGCTGTGTGTTTGGTGCAGCATTTCTACAAATACATTTTTCGCATAGGTCTGGCGATATCCTTCTTTGTGGGGTGCCAAAGTATACATAACATGCTCAGGGGGGGGCAACAGTCGACATCATCATTGATTGCATTGGGTGTTTATATTCTAAGTATATAAAGACCCCCATAAAGATTGCTAAAATCACTGTAATTGTAACTACAAAGGCTATTTTCACACGCATGGTCCAACTGGAAAACATTGGTTCGTAAAAGGGCAAATACCAAGGAGCCAAAGGGAGTTCTTCCTTAATTATAAGACGACCAAAAGGGTACATTCCTAGCTAAAAGTCCAGAATAACTAAATGAGGCTAGAACAACCTTCCTGCCAGAGGGTTCTTCTCCCTGTGTCCTTCAAAAGCCTCACAGGCAGACTTATATATACATCCCACGACGTCCACGATGCAGATTTTCCCAAGTAATTTTACTCAAACAACCTGGCCAGTGACAAGAACAGAGTCTTTCTTTCTGAACAGAGCACAGTATCAAAGTTCCAGCTCTCAACTAGTTCAGTCCAGTGTCTCGCTCAGTACCACAGATTAGAATCTAGCAAAAAACCCTACTTTTATCCAAGTCTTTCCTTATCTCCTAACAGTGTCATCTGAGGTACCGTGATGTTTTGTTGGCCACAGGTTGTAACGAACATGACCGGGCACTTCCTGATCCGGGAATAACAAAGGGGAAGGTGCATCACCTTCATTAGAACTGCTGCCAACCAACTCAACATGGACAGGGCCAGGGGCGATTGCCGATTTTCCTGGGACTGCCCCGTCCGGCCCTATCTCTCCTTCAGCTTCGATTTCACGAGCATCGGAGAACGGGACAAAGGCGACAGCTCTCTCGCCTTCCTGAGTCAGGATTCCCTCAGGGTGTCGCTGGTCATAAGGAAGCAGAAAAGGAACTCTTTTTAGATGCGACACATGGATCCAGTGCCGTTTCCCATCCACCTTCACTGCCGTCCGCGTGGCCAACAATATCTGGTGTGGCTCAGACCATCTCGGAGCCAAGCTGGAGTCTCGATCGTATTTCTTCACCACTACCCACTGGCCGGGTTCCAGGCGATGTCCGGGGCCCTCTGGCAGAGGTTGCAGTACAGATGATACCTGCTGATGAATAGAACGAAGATCTTTAGTCAAAGTATACAGGTAATCGATCAACATCGGGTATTCAACATCAGTAAACGATCTCGGTCTAGGCACGCCCCACACACTAGAGGGTCGCCCAAAAACTATCTCGTAGGGAGATAAGCCAGAGCGTGAATGAGGGGTGACCCGCAGTGACATAAGAGCTAATGGGAGGGTGTCAGGCCATTTTAAACCAGTGCTCTCTTGGATTTTTGCCATCTTCAACTTCAATATCCCATTGTATTTTTCAACTAACCCTGCTGACTGGGGGTGTCTGGCTGCATGAAATTTCTGTTTGATCTGGAGTCCATTGCATATACTTTGCACAAAAGCCCCATGGAAATGCCCGCCGTTATCAGACCAGATCAAGTGAGGCAATCCGAAGCGTGGGATAAACTCTTTTATAAGGGCTTTTGCCGTGGCTAGGGCAGTATTTTCTTTCTTAGGGTACGCCTCAACCCATTTGCTGAAGGCGCATACTACCACCAGTACATATTTTAAGTTATTGACGCGCTCCATATGGATGTAGTCCATCTGGAGCACTTCAAATGGCAATGTTGGGGGTGCAAAGTTCCCACTCAGAACAGGTTCTCTTTCCCCGGGTTATGTTGCAGACAGACCATACAATATTGGACCAGACGTACAGCTGTTCTCTGTATATTGGGGTTATTCCAAACTGGATCCAACAAGGCAAGAATGCCTTTAGCTCCAACATGGGCCGGTCCGTGGGCCATCGTGACGACAGCTTGTACCATAGCATTGGGCAGTAACCATCGCTGCTTGTCTGTCAAATCTACCCAACAGTTATTCTCGTCCAATCTTCCTACTTCCTGCTCCCATCTTTCTAACTCCACTGTGGTTGCTTCTTTCTGAATTTCTTGCACACTTTCAATAGTATTATCTTACAGAGGAGTTTACATACATAGAGGACACCATGGACTGGGCTGTTTTTTTGGCTACCTGTTCTGCAAAAGCATTACCCTCTCCTACTTCATCCACCACTGTTTTATGTGCACTACATTTTACGATTGCCACTTTCTTGGGGAGAGTCAATGCTGCAAGTAATCGTAATACCAAGGGTCCATTCTGTATCTTCTGACCATGTGAGGTGAGAAACCCCCGCTCCCTCCATAACCTTCCAAAACTATGGGCCACACCGAAGGCGTATTGGCTGTCTGTGAATATGTTGACCTCTAATCCCTCACTTAGCTCACAGGCCCGTAGTAAAGCCTTCAACTCAGCAGCTTGCGCTGATCGATGGGGTATTCGGAATGTTTCAACTACTGTTTTTAGAGTGGTAATTGCATATGCAGCTGTCGTTGTGCCATCTGCTAATTTAAAACAAGGGGTGGTGATGGACAGAGTCTCTGAATTAAGCAGAGTACTCTCACCCAGTCAAGAGATCAGGGCTAGATCCAACACCGTTTTTTAGCTCATTGCACCATCCCAGTTTCGGATCGGTGTTGGATCTAGCCCAGATCTCTTGACTGGGTGAGAGTATTCTGCTTAATTCAGAGACTCTGTCCCTCACCACCCCTTGTTGTAAATATTTTTGTCCACCCTAAGCGTGGAAGGGTATACTCAGACATGAGTCCCTTGCTCATTGCACCATCAGGATTCAAGCAAGCCGGGCCGAAGACGGCTGTAATGCCAGAAACCGGTCCCCGGAAGCTTGTTTCCTTCCCAGTGTAAGAATTGGCTTTTGTAGTTTGGTTTGCCCTGTTCCCATCACGCACTGGGACAGGAACAGACTAATTTGCATACAGCCAGGTTCTGAAACTGGGATGGTGCAGTGAGCTAAAAAACGGTGTTGGATCTAGCCCAGATCTCTTGACTGGGTGAGAGTATTCTGCTTAATTCAGAGACTCTGTCCCTCACCACCCCTTGTTGTAAATATATCTGCTAATTTAAAGCAAGAACCGTCCACATACAATTCCCCTTGGGGTTCGGATAAGGGAATGTCTGTGAGATCGATTCTTCCCTTCGTTTCTTCTTCTGTCCTGAAGATACAATCATGGACATCATTCGCCTGTTCCCCCGAAGGGAGAGGTAACAGCGTAGCCGGATTTAATGTGGCACAACGCTTAATAGTCACATGTGGAGCAAACAAAGTCAATTCGTAATCCGTGAGGCGCGTGCTTGTCAGATGCTGTGTTTTTGTTTTGTTCAATAATGCATCCACAGCATGCGGCACCATCACGGTCAAATTAGAATTTAGAACAAGCCCTTCTGATTGCCTGATGGCCGCCGCTACAGCCGCCGTGGCCCTCAGGCAACTAGGAAGTGCTCCGGCCACATTATCCAATGTGGCCGAAAAATAAGCAAATGGTCTTTGCTTACCACCAAAACCTTGTGTCAACACTGAAAGCGAGCAACCATTGACCTCGTGCGGATATAGTACAAAAGGTTTACGGTAGTCAGGAATGCCAAGGACAGGAGCAGAACACAGAGCAGATTTCAAAGAAGCAAAGGCAGACTGACATTCATCAGTCCAAGGGAGGGGTTCATGCACATCTTTAGTGGTTAAGTGTAACAAAGGTTTAGCAAGGAGAGAAAAATTAGGGATCCATTGACGACAATAAGAGGTAATGCCAAGAAAAGCACGGACTTCACGTTGCGTACAAGGTACAGGCATGTTAGAAATGGTAGTAATTCATTCAGGTGATAGACGTCTACCCTCCTTCGATAGTAAGTGGCCTAGGTAGGTCACTTCCTGTCGACAATATTGGAACTTAGACAGGGAAACCTTATTACCTCTGTCTGCCAGATGGTGCAACAGTTTAACCGTGGCTTCTTTACGACCCTCTTCCGTGTCAGACGCTATCAATAAATCATCAACGTATTGCAAGAGCACGCTACCCTCTGGCAGGGACAGGTCATCCAGGACCGCCTTAAGGGCCTGGCTATAGGTGCTAGGACTTTCGGTATAACCTTGAGGAGCGCGACAAAATCTGAAGCTTCGGCCAGATAATGAGAACCCGAAGACCTGTCTGCTATCAGGATGGATAGGGATACTGAAGAAGGCATTCTTCAGATCAATGACAGAGAAATACTTAGCAGTGGGAGGTATCATAGGAAGAATGGTAGTGATGTCCGAAACCACCGGGAATTGGGGCACCACTATTTTATTAACCTCTCGTAAATCAATTACAAAACGATAGACATCAACATTTTCAGAGGTCCCTGTCTCAGGGGATTTTTTCAAAATAGGCAGGATAGGACTATTACAGATGTTTGATGCAGTTTCTTCAACCACCCCTTTATCAATCAAGTCTTGTATCGTAGAAAGCAAATCTCGTTCTCCCGCTGGGGAGATCTTGTATTGCGGTATGCGGGGCAACCTAGCACCGGGTTTTAATGTAATGCGGACAGGAGGGATATCCAGTTTACCGACATCCGTATCTACCGTCGCCCACAAACTGGACGGGATGCCCATAAATTCAGGCGGTAAAGGGTCATTCTTAGCAAAACACTGTCTCGTACTTGCATCAGGATTTCGAATAGTCAAATAAACACCATCAGGAGAGCAATGTATTTTAGCATTCAATCTTTTTAGCATGTCCAAACCCAAAAGGTTCTCTCCACAACTTGACATTAAAAGGAATGGAGAGTCCATGGCCAATCGTGAAGGGAAGAGGCTGAGAGATGAGGCTAATTACAGGAACTCCTGAAAATCCTACTGAAACGTTATTTTGCCCGGACAGAGCGGCCCCTGGGACTAATGAGAGAGCAACCGAACTATTCATTGCTCCTGTGTCAATCAAGAATTTATCGGTGGTCCCCATCAACTCCCCTGTCACATAGGGTCCTTGCTGATTGACGGGTATTGACACTTGGCCCCCACTCTGTCCTTTACATCTCCGAATTTATCCTGATCTTCATAACCATAATCTTCATTGTAGTATTGCTTACCCGTGCCTGGTGTGTTATCGAAATAGTTTCGCCCTTGCCCTCCCTGCACTGCTCCTTCCCTACTCATATCAGTACGGTCTGTTCTGCCTCGTCCTTGACCCCTTCCTCGGACAACTCCGTTCTGCGCTAATAACAGCGGACACTGATCTCTCCAATGTCCTTCCTCTCTGCAGTATGCGCACTGATTGGGTCCCCATCGGGAGGGCTGACCCCCACCCCCTCCTCTGGAGACTGGCCCGCTGGAGACGGGCCCTCTGGCGCCTCTCCCTGTTCCTCGACCCCTCATGACTTGCTGTAACAGTACCCAAGTCTTGAGGTCCTTAGCTTTCTTGTCAACTTTGTCCTTACTCTCGTTCTCTCTATGTTCGTAATACTGTGCCATGCTTAATATGATAGAAGGGGAGGACGTAGTCCACGTACTTTCAGCAGCTTGCAGTCGGGTCGAAATCTCAGGCATTAGATTTGTTACAAATCTATTGACAAACAATCGTATTCCTCCCTCGCTAGCGAGGTCCTGACCACTAAAATCGATGAAAGTTCCTTCGAATCTGGTAAAGAAGTCGGAGACACTTTCATCTTTCTTTTGCCTACAAGCAGTCAGTTTATCCCAATCCACCTTTCTTGGAGGAATCGAAGTATGCATATAAGCTATAATCTTTGCTGGTAAGGCAATTATTTCAGCCCTCGGCTTATCCCCCGGCTTACAGTCTTGATCCCATGTCTTTAGCTCATCCCAGGTATCCCCCAACTCGGCCGCGTGGGGAGTATCGTGGACTTGCCGCCATATATCTACAGGCACCAACAACCCGAAAAACAACTCAACATCGGCTAAAGTCATGACAGTGGAAGACGCTGCTTCTGTTAATTCTTTATAATAGGCAGTGGGATTCTTCCGGGGGTCCGGAAGTTGGGCTTTTAAAGCCAACACTTCACTTCGTTTCCATGGCGTACATACCCACTGTTCCTGAAACCTGGCTACTACTCGGTCCTGTGTTATTACGTTTTGATCATTGCGCAGCTCAGTTAGCTCAGGATGAAAAACGGGGTGGACTTCCCTAATGGGGTGCTGTGAACTCAACTCAGGGAACCGTGTAAAGAGTCTGCCTCGGTAACTCACCAGAGTGTAAACATTTTTATGAACTTCGCCTGGGCTCAATTCGAATCTATGGGTGCGGTCCTTAATGTCGTACAGAATTTGTGGGGCTAATCCTCTATCCTCAAAACACTGTTCCCAGATTTCAATAAGAAATCGGGACATGTGTTTCAGGGCAGTCTGCTGCATCACTCGCTCAAAATCTTTCATAGTACTCCATATGTCGGTTAAGGTGTATATGTCTTTGTACATCCATTTTACTGCCTGAATCGGTTATTGCTTCCTTTTCGCCATAACCTACAGACCCTCTCGTAAATAACCGTCTAATGAGTGAGCCCTCGGAATCCCCGATCGGAGCACGACCCCTGCACTCGGGTGTCATGCTAGCAGACTGGGAAGTTCCTACGGGGCTAAGCAAGGGTAATATCGTTGGGGAGGCACCCGCTGCCCCCAAGGGGTGGTGGGTGTCGGGGATCAGGGTGGTTAAGTTCCTAGCAGAGGAAGCAACGGTGCCCGACTTATCGGTGGGAGCCCGAGGCGGGGCTCCCTCTTGAGCCGACGCTACAGGGGCTGTGGGCGCCGTTAGAGGCACCGCTGGATATATCCGCTGTGGAGCATAGGGCGGAGGTGGGCGAACGTTCAATAGATCCTCTATCTCATCTTCAGCCTCCTTATGAACAACATAACTCTTATCTGTCTCCAATCGAAATTTTCTCTCTAGGTACTCGATGTTCTGCTCGGTCTGGTTTTTGTCATGCTCAATCGCTTTCGGAGTAATGGTCTGTCCTTGCTTCATTTTTACTAATTTCTCGGCCCTCACTCTTCTGCGGGTGGCCTCTTTCTGCCATGTCCTCAGGGTATCGAACATGGATTGTCTGCTGCGTTTTGCAACAGACGTTTCTGCAAATAATTGATCTTTTTCTCATCGAAGGACCCTGTTAATGGCCACTGAAGCTCTACATTATCCTTGGTGTACTTGTACCATAGACGATTGAACACCAAGGTCCCAATCCCGTGCTTACAGTATAAGTCATGGCTGGGAGTACCTTCCGGAGGGGCTGGCTGGCTTTCATCTAATCTAGTACTACTTTGGCTGGTACAGCCAAAACATAATTTACTGAAGCACGGCATTGTTTTACTACTGTTTTAATTGCAGCTGTAGAAGGGAAAAAGGCAAATTATTATTTCCAATACTTTCACACATACATGGCCATGTTCACTTATTCACTCAATCACTCATCCATACCTTAAAAGCCACACAATCCTTTGGAAAATAAACGAAAACAGAACACAGACGAGACAAACCAATATGAACCGATGCTAGCCCAAATCAAAGGACGGAGCCCGTCGACCCGCGTCTGTGGAGAACCGGTATATTCCAAAGTCAAAAGAACCAAAGATCAAAACAGCCTCACCATAGGGGCTGCCTAAAGATAGCCACACAGGTTTCTCACAACCACACACCGACCTACCGACCATCCAATGGCCTTCTTGGTTCACCTCCCGGACTATGCTGGCTTAGCCCGCTTTTTCAAGCACCGCTCCAGATCTGTCCGAGTGCTACCCAAGCATGACCATCAGCATTTCAGAGGGCGATCTGGCCAGGTGCGACCGTTTCACAAGTCACACTTAGGTGTGTTAGTCATATCTTTATCAAATACAAAATAGGGGCGTCCGCCCGTGCAGTCACACTCCTGCTCCGTCAGACCCCCTTTCAAAATACCGAGATCTCCGTGGTCCACGACCACCAAATTCAAAACCAAATGCAGAAGGGTATCCAACATGAAACGAGACAAAGCACTCACCTGGTGCACTCAGGTCCGATTGCAAATTTCTTCACTGCCAATCGATCTGTTCTTCCGAGTTTCACCTGTTGGAACTCCGGCGTGGGGCCACTAGCAGCCGAGGCTTCTCCCGATCGGAAAAGCGGAGCAACCCTTTTTCTTTGGTCAGTCCACCCCCCCCGACCGAGAACACCCCTCTCAATGTCCCTTTACCTTCCAGATACGGAGGGACGACCCCAACGCGGAGTCCCGGCGGAGTCGCCAACTGAAGTACCGAAATTTACAAACCCCTAAAGGATTATACTTACAATTACCCAATATCATTCATCAATAATCAGTCGATTGGCAGTGTAGAAAGTTCAAGCGTTTATTAAACAAATAATACTCTGCCAGAGGAGCTCCCAACGATCTCACACCCCGAGGACCGCAGAGAGACTGCTGGCACATTGTCAGGTCAACACATATATACTATCACAATTTGCTACCGTTACCCAACATGGAAAAGTACAGGTTGGTACAGGAGGTGGCAAATGATATGCCCATGTATGGCACACAAAGCATCTATCTGAGCTCAGTATAGCAAGGTCACTTCGGTCGACTCCCTTCTGCGAGTTTCGGTGAGAGTCCGCACAGCGCTTGCAAGAATGTGCTTATCTGGCCAGCCCCCTCCTACAACCTTGACGGGGCCCAAAAGCAGAAGCAGCTGCTCGCTACATGTGTCTAGCTATTTCTCATGAGGACGGGAAGATGCGAAAATGCAGAGCCATGGAGGTTTTTACAAACAGTGCTATGAGTTGGCTAAACAAAATGGCGCCGGTCCTGCTGACCGACGCTAACCTATTTACAAGGAGAGCACAGGAAATGATTATAAGGAATATGACAGAATATAACGAAAAGGGTGTTTTATGACATAGAGGCGTTCTTAGCATATTAATTAGTTGCATCACGCTGAACACTGACTGAGAAACTACAATCTATTTCCCCGTGTGAGGCCTCATCTAATTCCTGTTCCTCACGATATCTAGAGTTACCAAGACTTGAGTTTCATGGTTGAATTCAAGGCCTTCCAGTTTTTATATGATGGCTGTCGTATCTTTTATGTATGCTTTTTGAGATACTACGAGGGGCTGTAAAAAAACGTCTGCATATTTACTTAATGGCTCAGTGAGCGATCCTATGCTGGAAACAATACGTCGCATGGGAGGGTTGTCTATGTTCTTATGAACCTTAGGGAGTCCATATAATGCTGGAACAGTTGGATTGGTATTATTTAAAAAGTTGAATTCCTCTTCACAGATGACATCATCATCTTTTGCATGTGTCAAGAGGGTTTGAATTGTAGTTTTTAAATTGGTCCATTCATTGAGATTAGATGATTTATAATGCAACCTATTGTCTAATAGGGAATGTATTCTGTTATTGTAATCAACCGAATCCATAACTACAATCCCTCCGCCTTTATCGGCTGGTTTGATTGTTAAGTTGGTATTATTCTGTAAAGTTTGGAGCGCAGCTTTTTCCTCTCTAGTAAGGTTGTGATTCGTCCAGTGTTTCTGTTTTAACAGGTCATCTACGCTCTTATCAACACTACGTTCGAAGGCTTCGATATCTTTTGGAACCATATTAATATTGGGGGGTCCAAGTTGATTTATTTTTTTATCCGGATTTTTTGTCCCTAATCTGTCTTTCTTTGCCTTCAAAAAAGATTGCCATGCGGATCTTCCTAAAGAAACTCTGAAGATCTCTTTCAAGGGAGTATCTATCTATTGTAGCAGAACAAGCAAAACCTAAACCTTTCTCTAGCAGGGTGATTTCACTATCTGTTAAGGCATATTGAGAAAGGTTGATGATGGGTGCTATGTGATATCACTAACTCTAGCTTTCCGCATACACCAGTAATTGCCGATTACTGGTGTATGCGGAAAGCTGGAGTTAGTGATATCACATAGCAGTCAGAGTCAGACGGAGGGGACGAAGCAGTAAGAGGCCATTGTTATTCTGGTGTGGTAAACTGACGTGACTACCAGTGAACTTCTCCTATAAGGAGTTTTTGAAGAGAAAAGTTTTATGAAAATGAGCACAAGACCATTCACAGGCCCCTGAGGAATAGCTCACAGAGCTTGAAATGCATCGGGCACTCAGAAGAGTTGTCTAGAATGTCGTCATTAATTTAATGTGGATCGTTAAAAAGTGTACTAGATTATTGTGATTTGCAACAATAATGTTTACAACATTGTTTTACACATAGAGCTGTTTTTGAATCATCAAGTTTATTGTGTAAATAAGAACAATATCAAATGAATTTATTTTTGATGAGTACTATTTTGTAATTTTGTAGAAGTTGCTAAAAACATAAAGTGTTGTTCCAGAGATTGAACCACACTAGTAACAGTGCAGGGAGGTTAAGTGGTTCGTTCACTTAAGATAGATGGTTTAAGTTAGGCACGGTTTGGACAAACGTGCCACCCCCGTAGCACGCTTGGTTTAAAAAATTAGAAAGTTAAAAAATATTCACCATATATTTTTTTGCAAAAAACAGGAGGAGTGCTTCTCTAATTTAAATAAACTTTCGATATTATTGCCAGACAGGTTGGGTTTCCTTGATTGTCATATAAATGAATATCACCAACACAAATTGCAGCTCTCCAAAGAGGATTTTTTATATATTTGGATACATTATATCAAAAGTGTTGTGTCAAGTGACATACACAATATATACAAAAATTATATAGGCACAAATTGTACAAAAATTCATATATACAACAAAATATGTACCTCACTATGCACAAATACTATAACGGGTGAGGAATATCCTATATACTTTTCAATCCCTTATTACTCTACTCATTAATACAGATGCTACACCTATGTATTATAAGCATTCTGTTTTTTAAAGATAGCCCTTTATGATCAAAGAAAAGTACATCATGGGACAAAACTTCATAGGTCGTCTTCTAATTAATAGTACTATCTCACTTATTTATAATGTTTTAATTTGTATAGGATTTCTCCAATTCGAAAGGTCGACGCATTTCAGCCCGACATATCTTGGGCCTCATCAGGACTGGGGTAAAGTCAGGACACCTATAATATACAAATACAATCTGTTTATATATATATTGCTATACACTTTCAAGTCTTCAATGTTCTATTTACATAGGATCTATACACACCACTACAATATTTACATTAATCATAGAGACATTTTCTTGGAGGAGCAGTCCGTAACTTACATATACATGCAAAAATAGAAAAATAGAAAAAGGCCGAAATCACCCAAAGGAATAATTTGTGTAAGGCATGTTAGTAATAAAGACCTTTATAGAATAGAATATAAGATCATACGTTTCTACTACACACATAGATAGAATCCAAAAATGTATATTGAGATTAGAAAATAGAAAATAGCAAACTTTTAATTCCAGTGTATGGAAGTTAAGTATCTAACCCATTAGACAACTAAAGAGCTCCATCTAACTCTTATGAATGCACTCTATGAACTCTAAGCTACTGAATTCACCGACCTTTCAAATGGTCTTTAGTGTTTCTGGTTGAATGTATTGAATGGCAGTCGACTTTGCCGAATTTGCCACTTTTTCTAAGGGAATATATACTTAATGTTAGACTTCTGCTGTATGAGTAAAACACTCATTACCAAATCACTTAAAGCATTTCTGCCCATATTCGTCTCCACTATTAAAGCAGTTCTTGAATATCAACTATATAGTAATTTATCCGTTCCAGGTATTTTTTTTAAAACTAAAAGTAAAAATAAATGTAAAAAAAAAACTTCTATGTATAAAGGGACCGCTCATGCGTGTTTTATCACTACACCTCAGCAAGGGGAGTAGTTCCTTTTAAATCTTCACAATTCTACAAACCAGGGAAAGCAAATTATATCCATTCTTCTCACAACAGATATTCCTGATTCTATCAACATCTCGTATAGATTTACCTTCGCCCAGGGAGTCCAATTACTCCAGATTCCGACTCTAACAGTGGAGACACATAACCGGGACTGGGCAGCTTTCAACTCCATTATATTTCTAAAAACGAGTGATAAACAAATGATATCTCTATATCTCAGTTTGCGCATATTTCTGTTTCTGGTATCATGTTTACTCGAGATTTATCTTAAAACGAAGAAGATTAATCCGGCACGACATACGGGAACCCTAGGTTCTCCCGGTTCCGGCTTTCACACTAGACCCATGTGACCGGAACTTAGCATCTTCATGCATTTTAAACGTGTGGGTGAAGACATTAAAGATGGCCTACTCCAGAGATAAACCATTACCCTTTTGTCTAGGTGTCCTTACGTAACACATAAGACAAAACACACTAAAGAAAGACTGTTTTCTGAGGGGATCGGTTTTCTCCCGTTCGCTCGTGTTTTACCCAACACTATCTACATTTTAAATACTACGGGCCCGATTCACAGAATGAACTTAAGACTAAATCCTAAATTTACTACTATTTTGGTATTCACAGAATGTACTTACTACTTTCGGCATTCACAGAATAAACGTACTACTTTTGGTATTCACAGATTGAACTTACTACTTTTGATATTCACAGAAAAAGACTTATGACTATTAACTTTACGTCCGCACCCGGGCCGTAATTTCCGCCTCCGGGCCGTAATTTACGGCTCTTTGGCAGGACTTACGATTCCGGCTCGCAATTTCCAGCATTGCCCCGTAATTTCCGATTCTGGCTCGTAATTTCCGATTCCGGGCCGGAAGATACAAATTTTGGCAGTTGGGCATGTTAGCCAAGGGTAAACACCTGTCCAAGGTCCTCCCATCCCCCACCATGGATCAGCTGACACACTGCAGCAAATCGCAGCCAATAGCTCCATTTTGCCATGATGAACGTTGCCAGTGCCTACCATCCCCCACCACACTCCAGCTGAAGCCAATTAACACTAATTGACCAGCACCACAAAACACATAAAAGCAGCACACATTGAAGGAACAGGTTTGACCACAGAGAGTTTGTGTCCACAATGCTCACATTGCCAGTGAAAATGGAAATGAGGAGAAAGAGGAACTTTACTACAGAGGAGACCACCATGCTTGTGAAGTTCATAGTCAGGCACCACAAACGCCTATATGGACTCCCACTCTACTTCACCAGTGGGACACAGAAGGCAGCCCTATGGTAGCAGTTAGACACTGCTTTCTCAGCATTGGGGGAGAAGAGGCGCACAGTACAGGACATCAAGAAAAAGAGGCAGGATGAAAGGCAGAGGGTGAAGGAGAAATACTCCAGGATTGAATTAAGCAGGATCCTCCCTGCTGCATACCCTGGACCCCCCATCCGCCTCACCCCACTGGAGGAGGATATCCTCACAACAATACATCCCCACTTGGTCCATAGGCTGCCCATCAGTGACGTCCGCTACGTGGTACCAGGTAAATGGAATGAAAATAAAAAGTGCATGAAAAGATTGTCTGTCTCACACTGTCATTGTAAGTAAGGAACTTGTCCAAAGAGTATATACAAATATAGTCAGTCAGAGACTCATGTGTCACCCTCTATGTAGCACCACAAGTCCCAGAATCCTTTGCATTAGAAAAGGCTAATCCCTCCCCCCTTTTGAAAACATGGGCACAGTACTGCTGCTGAACATACACAACCCTGCTAAGTAGCAATTGACAAATATTAGCAGGGAAGCGCCAGTACGAATGTGACATGCAATTCAACCCTTGTGAAACCACGGATGCATCGCAATTACATGGCGGTGCACTGTGGCACAGCGATAGACACGTGTGTTGAATCTGATGGTGTTTAGGTGGGGCTTTGCTGGAGTTGTGTCGCAAGCGCGATGCAACTCCAATAATATCCATGGACTGCCCATACCTAACGTGCTGCGCCACTCCTCACGTCTGCTTCAAGCAGGCGTTAGGTTGCGTCGCAGCGGCCTCTAAAAAGTGAACCTGTGAAATCTTGTAGACTTCACTGAATAACTTTTACGTGGCATATCCCAAAGGAATACCCACCCTGCCTACATCAAAGATTATGCAGGTTCAATGTTGCGCAGTGCCTCACAACATGACGCTTCACCATAGATGCGTCACAATGCGAATAATTCTAAATGTGTCGTCTGTTGTACACCACCGCTGTGTCACAGAAGTGATGCAACAGCAGTGAAAATCTTATTCAAGGTGCTTGTAAACCTGCCACAAATTCTCCAAGAAGTACATCACCCTGTGCCAGCCTAATTCACAAGATCCAGATCTCTGTACTGGGGTGAATGTATGACATTGTTCTGCATTCTGTCCATCAACTGTTGTTTTTGCATTTGTCACCCCGAGAGGGACGGGTATGCTGAGACGTGAGTCAAGCTATCCTGGTTGATGACGGCTGATAGCCAGAAACCGGTCCTAGGATGCTTGATTCCGGTCCAGGGAAGACATGGCTTGGCAGTTCGGGCTGGACTGTTCCCATGAGGCACAGGGTCAAGGCTGATTTGCATATGGCCATGTCTGAACTGGGGTGGCTTGGTGAGCAAAACAACGATGGATTTAGGCCCACATCTCTGTACTGGGGTGAATGTATGACATTGTTCTGCATTCTGTCCATCAACTGTTGTTTTTGCATTAGCCTAATTCACAAAGCAGAAGGTGAGAGAATCATCAGATCAAAATATGTCATACACATATCCTGTTGCCCATTTCCCACTCAGCCACACCATTACATCCCCAACAGACCACTGCTCCTACCTGCCCCATCTGCGGCAGTACTTCACAACACTGTTAGAACGCAAAAGATATGGGGAAATCCCTGAAAAGTTCCACAAGCACATTTCCCATTTGGTTACATTTCTCTCTTCTCACCCATTGACACATCCAGCCAGAGCACAGACAACAGCAGTAGCAGAGGTCACCGCATCTACTGGGAGGTATCGACAACGTACAGAGGAAGGCATGACAACCTCACTAACTGGTAAGTCAAACTGGCCAGGAGATGGTCAAAATGCATACATTGTCAGGAGACAACAGAGGGACAAATAGTGCCCACCTATGAAACTCAACCAGAGATGCAAAAATTGCTTCATTACAATAGGAGTTGTCAATGGACATTCACCTTTACCATATGACATTTGTGAACAGCGAAAGGCAAAATATAACATGTCTTGGCTCATCATACCTTTGTAATTGTGGTACACAACATGTATCTCACCAACAGTCCCAGACCGGGGAATCCAATCCTGCAATCGAGTGCCACAACTAGTCAAAAGGGTGTGCCCACTATATTGTAATAGTGTCTGTAGACCTAATCAAGAAATCCTATTTGCACAGAAATGGTAATGATGAGCAAGCAGTGAGATACCAGTCTCAGTAGTATTGACAATGCATCCACTGTCCAACTTAGAATCTTACCAATAGACATTAAATTGCACAGTCCACACAGCTGGTCATGTACTGCATACATTGGATGGATTATTTGTTGGGCTTCACCAAAACACGATAGTGGACCTTACCTCTGGATTCGTAGGCATGTAGTTTTGATATAGGTAGCATCAAGGTAGTGGGCCCATTCTAAGTTATATGTGGGATTACTCATGACATCATGTATGACACACTTCCGCAACGGTGGTGCCCACAACTGCTTGTGCTCATCCTTTGTGCCAGAAATTGAGTGCATAACATGTGGCATCAGAAATGTAAAGTTGCGAAACACACATTATCATTGTAGGTACAATGCGGTCCTCCCACAATCAAAAACACACACTGACTTCTGCTGCAAGGTTGGACGTGACATCTGTTCAAGGACCACACACTGCTCCGGTGCTAGGCCAAGGTAAGTCAACCTGGCTGAATGCTCATTAATTGGGCCTTTCACCTCCAGCGTAAGTTGTATGTGTTGTACAACACTGTTGTCCACCATCACAATATTCTCACATGTGGCATTTGAACACATGGCAGATCAGACTCTGGTGGCAAATGAGAGGCTGACACAAAATGTATGCCAAGTGAGTCCAGAATGGACATACGATAGAACAATGTGTCATATGAACTGACCAAAACAATACAGGCTTGCAATTCAATGATAGGATAAATCCCTAGCAGAATTATACATGGTCAAATCAAAATGAAATTGGTATGGCTGAGGCACACACTGATGCCAGTTGTGTACCTTAGAGATGGGTGTAGGGGCTGCTAAGGTGACTCTATATGTAGTTACACCTGCAAAATGAATTGGCTGAAGAGCAACACGATAATCCAGTGCAGGCGGGAAGCCTCAAAGCTTCTCACATCATCTGCAATGTGTGATCATAACCAAATGTTGTTTTCTGCTTGCCTCCCTTCTATCTTATTCACATGTATAAGTGAGTATTTGACATATGAGGTATGGATGTCTGCTGCACAAGACACCATCCATTGTCAGCTAAGTAGTACCATGATCTTGGAAATAGAGTATGGTAACAGAGGACACTCAATGGATGGACAATAGAAATCTGTGCTCTCACATTCAAAAATGAGCTGTGTGACCTCATGGGTAGGGAAGCACAAATGAGCAACATCATGTCCCTGACTACTGCACATCTCTCACATGAACTCCTTTCTGACTTCTCAACAGACAACATTACACTCATGAAAAATGTTAGTCTCAATGGTAAAGGTGAAATCAGTGTGATGCGGATGAGTCTGGCTCATTTATCCCCTTCCTTGAAATATCAGTAACCTTCTCATACAAGTTTGTCAGTTGATGTGTCATCTTATTGATGTCAGTGCTGCATGGATATAACAGCTGGCAAATGCTGCGTGTCAGCAGGTGCCCACATGTAAAGTTCATGAGGTAAACATGCTGCCCATTGTCCTGGATTATCTGCAAATGGTTATTGAGAATGACATGTTGGTTCATAGCTACAATCTGTTGTACTAAAATATGGACATGTATGTCTCATCACAGGTGCTGACAGGATGATACCACTGCAGCGGACAACATCCCTGGGGATGCATGACATCCTGGCTGCAGCAGTGAAACCCTCGCGGGCCTGTCCTTCAGGTAAATCTGGCATGAGGTGTGTCACTAGCTTAGATTACTAGGCCATGACAGAGATCAAGATCCCCTTCTGCATGATATCAACAGTTGTTGTTTACAAAGTGAAATACAAATCAGGAGTGTCCCATGTGCCTCTCTGTCAATTGGTGATGGAGATCTTTGAGAACGTTGTCTCTACCCTCTACAGCTATGTCTACAGCATCTATGAGGAGACAGGTTCAGCAGGAAACACCAGGGGGGAACGCGAAGGGACAGAAAGTTGTGGCTGGAGCTGGTGAGTTTTCTAGTATTATGTACATCTCCGTGTAACACCTCAGTGCTATGGTGTGAGCGGTCATTTGCGGTGGTACCCTAACCAGGTCACATGATCCTCATCTGCTGATGCAAAGTACAGTTAATACAACCCTGGTGCTGCACCACATGTAATACCAGGTCACTCACTAATACGGTTGCAACCTCTGTGTTTCAGATGATGCTGAGGGTGAGGATAACAGACCGATGACCAGTGCTGTCCGACGTGGAATCAGAGGGAGAATCCCCTGATCCTCCAGGCTGTAATGTCGGCAGCAAGTCATGCTCAAGAGGAGGAGGAAGATCATGAGGACGTTGACTTTGAGGATGATGATGACCACATATCCATCCACTCCGTGGATGATGATTCTGATGACACGGCATCACATCCTCCGCCAAGCAACGTTCGTCAGCCTCCTCCGAAACAAACAATACCATGTCCTCAGCATAGATCAAACCAGCCACCGCTCCTACACATCCAATCACAGACATCACTCAGTCACAGCGCTCATGTCCTGGACAGACATGGTGGTTCCCCTACCCGCTCTTCCCAACGCAGTGTATCCTTGCCATCCTCTCCACCATCTGTGGGAAGTACCAGCCCTGTTGTGGTGCAGGTATCCCCTGGGCACCATTCTCCTGTCCACAGTCTTCCACCTGCCACCCCTCCTGGTGTTGGACCTGCTAATCTCATCCCTGGCAGATACCTGCAGAGGGGGCCTGCACCTGGCGATGGTGGCCAGTGGGAGCAGGACTTCTTCCAACAGCAGGCAGATGTGAGGCAGGACATTCGTGCCATAGGGGCTATCCTGTCAGACATGTCTGGGTCCCTGCAGGACATGGTCCAATTCCCTCAGGTGGTGGACAGGGTGAGCCAAGCTTTGGTTAGGATGGATAGAACTTGGCAGGAGATGTCCAGGAATATGACAGATCTGATAATCATCCAAAGGGAAGAGAGTGCAAGACACCATACCTTGGCCATGAAGATGATGGAGGACATGGTGAGAGTTATCCAAAGTCTTCCTTCATGGCCAACGCAGGGAGGGGAACATTCATATCTGCCTGCAGGACAGCACACCCACAAACCTGTACCACCAACTGCACAGCGCCACAGCAAAGGTACACAAACACACCGGCACCCTGAACAGGCACCCCACCACCTGTACAACCAGCACCAACCTCTGTACAGTCACTCCCACCACCTGCACAACCAGCACCAACCTCTGTATAGTCACTCCCACCACCTGCACAACCAGCACCAACCTCTGTACAGTCTCTCCCACCACCTGCACAACGAGCACCAACCGCTGTACAGTCACTCCCACCACCTGCACAACCAGCCCTTGTCCACGCACAGACACCAAATGTGCAGACACCATCTGCACCTGCACTTGTAGATCACCCTGTACAACACCCACATACACGTTGGCGACAAGCTCAACCTGACCCCTCATAGCGATCATCACCCCCAAAATTGCGGAGTCGCAAACACGATCGCCAGTGACATTTTACGAGGTCAATTTGTCTTGGGGTCCTTAGGTGTGTAGTGGAAATAAAGATCTACAAAAGTAATATTCTGTTGTGTATCATGTCCTGTCTAACGATGTAGGCATGTGTGTGTGTGTGAGACACGGTTACAAGTGTAACCCATCATTGCAACACGCTATTATGTGCATAGCAAATGACTCACAAAATATGGGTCCATATTGGGAAACAGAAATTCAAAATGAAGTCAAACAAGTTGAACTAAGTAGAATTCCTCAAAGATATTTATGTAGGAACAGAAAATAACTGTCAGTTTGGAAGGGAGAAAGGAAAACAAATGATGATCTTAATGCAGAAGGAGAAGGGAACTTGGATTGGGGTGGGGCAAAAAAGTATATAATACGTCAGGGAGCGTCAGGGAAACCAGTCCATTTACAAGGGGAAAATGAAATCTTTGTCCACAACAACGTCTCAGTCAAAAAGTCAAGTGTCCTTCTGGTCATCCTCCAGGACCACAATGTCCAGATCCTCAGTGTCTGATGCAGGCACACGGCTGGCTGGTGCAGGAACAGGCTCCACACGGGATCATGACACACAAGGAGTACGGGGGGAAACAGTGTGGGGCAACGGACAGGGGGAGACATTGATGGTGGAATGGGAAGGGATTTGGGAGACAAAAGATGACATGGCTGTGGTAAGGGAATGGATGTTGGTGGCGAGGTTGTCCGGAGTTTGGACAAGGTCCGCTCGCATCGTCCATATCTCTAGACACACTTGTAGCATGATGCGAGCGGACATGTCTGTTTGACCCTCAACCATCCAAGTCAGGTCCTCTGGCACAGCCACAGGAGAAACAACACTGGGAGGGGCCTGGGGAGACAGGAGTGATGTGGTGCCTCTGTTGCGGAGCAGATGTGTTTGGCTTGGTGGCTACGAGGAGGGGGACAGATTGCAGGGGATGGAGCTGGAGCCCCCGATGGCATGGGGGACTCTAGAGGTAGGGAGGGGCTGATGACAGGCCCAGATTGAATGTTGGCCTGCCCTGGGGACACCTCTTCAAGAGCCACTGGTGAAGAGTGTGTGGGAGAGTTGCTCTCCACCACATCATGGTCAGAGGTGTCCAGTCCTTCCCCCCACCTTCAATGTCCACAGCCTTCACCCGGAACATAGCACCAGAGTTGTGTTCTTCCTCATCCCGGGTGGGTACAATCCCCTTGCCTCCTGATGTTGAGGTCCCCTCCTCCTCCTCTTCTTCCTCGCTGGTGGAAAGAGGGTGTAGCCGCCGGCAAACTGATGACCTCCTGCTCCGGACCCGTTCCTGCAGTTCTTCTGCCTGACCAGCCGTGCCTGCTGAAATGTAAGCAGAATCCTGATGTGGTGTTTGTTTCATGCAGGACGAGACACATACATAGATGAGCCATGGTCAGAATTTGTTCTCCTCTGATCACACGCTACAGTTGTCAGGGGCGAATTTATGACTTCTGGCGCATCTCAGCCAATCAGCAGAGAAGTGTCAGAAGAGTTGCGACGCATCTGCCCACCCGTGCGCCACGCCTGATGCACCGCATTTACAATGTGGCACACCGTGGCGCTTGGGTGGGAAGATGCGTGACGCATCCCCGGTGGAATAGCGGCGCTTTGCTGAAGTGGCGTCGCAAGCGTTACGCCGCTCCAGCAAGGCTTGGGGTGCCCTATCTCTAACATGCTGCGTCAATCCTTACGCCTGCTTCAGCAAGGCGCAGGGTTTTGACGTTGCATGGCCCTAAAAGTGACAGAGTGAAATCTTGTAGATTTCACTCAGCCACTTTTAGGATGCGTTCCTGCACCGGAAGGGCCCCCCTCCCCCCAGTGTCAGAACGCCTACATATGGTGCAGGGCTTTACAACGTGACGCATCTCCCAGATGCATCACTTTGAAGTTACCCAGCAGCATGGCGCTTGGTTTGCGCAGCCACTGCGTCACAAAAGTGACCCAACGGCGGTGTAAAAGAGGCGCAAGGGCCTTGTAAATCTGCCCCTCAGTGTTTATGAACTTACATGACATGTATGTTCACTGTCATTTACTGAATTGAGTTTGACATGGACATCTCATGTGTATTATTGTAGCTTAAGCAACTGTATTGGCCAAACCTCAACCTTGGAATTCTTGTGATCTCTGTGTCCTGTCACTGCTACATGTGGCAGTTCCAAAATCAGGCCACCAAAGGAGGACATGAAGAGTCCAGATTTTATTGAAATTGGCCATTGATATGGAGTTGCAGCTATTTAACGTCTGAACAAGTGTCATCTGCTTTGTAGCATTGTATGGGACAAGCCGAATGTGGGTCACACATCCACATAAGGTCTGGGCTACTTCTCTAGCTACATTGTGAGTCTAGCCTTTTGCCGTCCCCACACATCATCGGACAATCCAGTACCACATATTGGCTTTGTTGACTTTAAAGGTAGTGCAGTACACCGGTGAACAGTGGTGGGTCGTTGTGACAGCTACCTGTACATGTGAAATGTCATACAGGCCACTGAGGGTGAGACGTCTGTCAGTGCACACACCTTGCAAATTTGGGAACACTTGAGAGTGATGCAAGGATCTCAAAGTATGTCTTGACTCCATGGCACATGATGATCTGTCTCAATTGGAACCCAAACTCTACAAATGCAATGCAAGTCACAGCATCTAATACCCTTTGGCCTGCCATGCGCACACTGGACAGTGTCTGTACCATTGCTCATCTAATGCACACATCAGTTATGATTTCCTTGGTTCAATGGTAGTGGTGCTGGCAGAGCAGAATTCAATATGAATGCACAAGTGTGGCTCATTTACCCAGTTGTCATGAAGAAACTACAACTCCCAAAATGCACTCTGCCCTGTACAGTCCATACGCCACAGTGTGCCTTTTGAATCTTGGTGACTGCTGCATGGGCACGGACTTGGTGAATGGAGGCATGGGACACACAATGGTACAGCACTGTTTCGCTCACATCATACTCCCAGACACACATTGCATATGATGCACTTACTAGGTCCCTGCTGCTCATGCTCCTCCAGCTGAGCATGGAGGGTCGGCCAAACTGCTTGCAGGACCCTCCTGTTCAGTGGGGAGACGCGAGGACAAAGCACATGGTGCTGGGAAGACAGGCCCACCAGCTCCGTGTGGTCGGGACCAGCGCTTTAGTTCCTCCCAGCGCTTGCGGCATGCCCTAGCACTCATGGTGTAAAATCCCACTGTACTGCAGCGCTCGCCGATGTTGGCCCATAGCCTGGCCTGGGCTGCAGTGCTCAGCTGGTACTCAGGGTCCCCATATAGCTGAGGAAATTTTTCCAGCACCCCCTCCACCAAGATGTCCAATTCCCTTTCTGAGAAAGGGGGTGCTCTCTCTTTATACTCCTCAGCCATTTTGGGGGAAATAAGTGTGATGAGAGCAGCAGGATGTCTGAGGATCTGATCAGTGATAGAGGATGATTTAAAATGAACACAAAATGGCTGCCAACTACTTCCTGTGATGTATTTCCTGTCTCCCACTTCCTGTATAACATTGCCTGTATGAAATGATGTGTTCCAGTTTATTTTTGGAAATTACGGCGTATCCGGATCGTCGTTTACGCGCACGCGCATTATGGCGCAAAACCGGAAATTCCTATTTTGGGCCGTAACCTTCCAAAATGGCCTGGAACACATAATATCATACAGGAAATGCTATACAGGAAGTGGGAGACAGGAAATACATCACAGGAAGTAGTTGGCAGCCATTTTGTATTCATCCTGATCCATCCACAATCAGTAATCAAATCCACTGCCATCCTGCTGTTCTGTTGTAGAAAAAACTGAAATGACAGTGCAGGTGAGAATCATGAATATGTAACAAAAGGGGGAACAGACCATTTAATGACATTTCTGCACAGACACAACATCAAACCACAGTTTCATTTTCTCCTACTTTGCATTATGGTACATGTAGTCCATATTGAGTGCTCATTATCAGAGTTGTGTGATGTGTTACGTAACATTGGTGTGGAGCAGTGTGGATATATCACAGACACGTGGGGCAGATTTACACACCCCGTATGCCACATTTGCGCCACAGTTGCGTCACTGTTGTGACGCAGCGGCAGCGCAAATCCAGCCATGCTGCGGGGTATTTTCAACGTGACGCATCTGGGAGATGTGTCACGTTGTAAGGCCCTGCGCCACAGTTGGGCGTTCCGGTGCAGGGGGGGGGCGTTCCAGCACAGGAAATCCTCCTATAAAGTGGCTGAGTGAAATCTACAAGATTTCACTCAGTCACTTTTATGGCCATGCTGTGTCAAAACCATGCGCCTGCTTGAAGCAGGCGTAAGGATTGGCCCAGCATGTTAGGCATAGGGTCACCGCGAGCCTTGCTGGAGCTGCGTTGCGCTTGCGATGCCACTCCAGCAGTGTATCACCTTTGTGGCAGCAGATGCGTTACGCATCTGTCTATTCTTGCGCCATGGTGCGCCGCATTGTAAGTGCAGCACATCCATGATGGCGCAAGGGGTGTCTGCGGTGACGCACAATAACTGGTGCATCCCTGCTGATATGCAGGGATGCACCAGTTATTGTAAATCTGCCCCATGGTGCCTGATTCACCCATGACATCATCACTCACATTCTGGGCATATCATTTGTGGGGGAGTCAAATCTGTTGAGGTCACAGACCTGAGTATGCAAGGGTTATGGCCTTTTGTGATTAAGTGACCCATCCTCGTAAGGTCCAGGTATGTCCCTCAGGACATGTATTGTTTGTCATCAGTGTGAATAGTTGTTTTTAGGGACGTCCACTACACTGATCGCTGACAAGGGCACATGACCTGAGGCACACTCCACCTTTTGACTACAGTCAGCAGCTGTGATTTACATGCATTTAGTGTGGCTTGCAAAGTCGTCAAAGGGTGGGATTTATTGACACAGTCGTGTCTATCCAAGTTTCATCCTTGACAACTAACAGCAAACCACATTTTGTCCGTGACACTACAGGTTGCTCATGTGAAAAACGTGGCAACGAGCTGATCATGGACTTGCATGCGCTGATGTTGGTTATGTGCAATGGCCCGGTTTCCCACATTCAAAGCTAGCCGAGGTTCCAGAGGTATGTGTAAGCCATGCGTTAAAGCAATGTTGTGCAAAACACAACTGGCTAATATGATCTTGCACACGACTTTTGGGGAGTACAGCAGCACACCCCCTGTACGTTTGAGACATCTGAATCGCGACTTCAACAGACCAAAAGTGCGCTCTATGATGGCCCAAGTCCGTATGTGTGCCCTATTGTACCTACGCTGAGGTACAGTGTTTGCACGCCTGTAAGGGGCAAGGAGATGTGAGGAGAGTGCATACCCAGCATCGCCTGAGGAGGGAAGAAAGGGCAGTTGTTTACATTTCCCTCTTTGACTTGCACAGAACATGATCTATACGTTAGTACACGCAGTGTCTGTTGGGTCATGATTCTTACTGTACAATGGTAAATATTGGGGGGCATTCAGACATTTCAATGACACATATCACTCATTCTTGGTGCTTGGTAATTACCCAGTAGTCACATGTTGCCAAATTCTCCAGCAGCCATCCACTGGGCAAGAGGTGACATGCGGAATATGAAGCTGTCATAGGTACTGCTGGGAACACTGCATGCACATTGATGAACCTCCCACTGGCATCAAAGACAGCTTGCACATTGATGGAATATCATCTGTGTCTGTTGCGGAAGATGTGTGCAATGTGGCGGGGTGGCTGAAGGGCCACATGGGTGCAATCAATTGCACCCAGCACATGTGGGAATTGTGCAAGGAGATAGAAATCTCTTGCTGCTCTTTGTCTCATGGCCAGTGTATGTGGCATGTGTATGTGGTTGGGGGCTCTAGCAGTGATGCATCTCAATACCTGATGCAGGTACCATGGCTGGCTCGCATGGAAAACGCCCACATGGTAGACCCTTTGGAAAGAACCAGTGGCGAAGAAATGGAGAGCAGAAAGGATTTTGAGATATGCTGGTATTGTATGGGAGCAGCAGGTCACAGAGTCAAGTTCCTGCTCCCACTCACATACCATATCCAAGATGACTTCTGGAGGCAAACGGTACCTGGCCCTTACATCTTGGCTGGACATTCCAAATAGGTTGATCCTCTGTCTGAAGATTCTCTCTGCTCTCCTCCTCCTCCACAAGTAGTTTGCTGCATGGCAAGGGGCAGTGCTACGAACACATTCAGTGACATCTTGAAAGGGTTTGTTTGTGTCTGCGCTGTATTTATACATGCTACAGGGCTAGGATTGGATGCAGTGTGTCAGTTGATCCATGGTGGGGGATGGTAGGCACTTGGACAGGTGTTTACCCTTGGCTAACATGTCCAACTGCCAAAATGTGTATATTCCGTCCCAGAATCGTAAATTACAGATCGGAATCGTAAATTACGGGGCAATGCCGGTTATTGCTGGCCGGAATCGTAAATCCCGCCAAAGAGCCGTAAAGTACGGCCCGGAGGTGGAAATTACGGCCCGGGTGCGGACGTAAAGTTAGTAGTCGTAAATATATTCTGTGAATACCAAAAGTAGTAAATTCCTTCTGTGAATACCGAAAGTAGTAAGTTCATTCTGTGAATGCCAAAAGTAGTAAGTGCATTCTGTGAATACCAAAATAGTAGTACATTTAGGATTTAGTCTTCTTTCTTTTTTTTTTTTTATTGTCCTCATACGCCACTTCCCACCTCTTCATATCTATAGCGCCCTTTGGTGGTTTCAAACTCAACTATGAGAGGTAATTTCCTACTGCTTGTGCTGCAAACCTGTAGGCTTGAGAAGGGTGGGAGGTGTCACAGCCATACCTGATGCAGAAAAGCATATAGGTTCATTAGACCTCCAAGAGCCTCTGAAGTGACTTAATCATCGAACCTTGTTCTCCATTGTCTTTAAGGTCAGCAATTATTTGACTCTCAATTCCCTCACCCATAGTGATTTAAAAATAAATTCCAAAATTGATTACAAAATGTTTACCAAGATTTTGGCAGATAGGCTGGGCAGAGTGATCCCGTACTTCATTCATGATGATCAAAAGGGATTTGTCAAAGGTAGACACTTAAATGAACTAACTTTCTCCCTGATAGGCAGTATAGATGTTGCGGTTGAGCAAGGGCTCCCCCTGGCGGTGGTGGCCTTGGATGCTGCCAAGGCTTTCGACCGGGTAAATTGGGAGTTTTTGATGACTCTACTTGAACATCTTCAGTTAGGGGAACATTTTCTTCAAGCGATATCGCAACTTTAGGATTTAGTCTTAAGTTCATTCTGTGAATCGGGCCCTCCGAGTAGAGATAGCGAAGTGCAATGAAATATGTTAGAATCCAACAGGAAAAATCTAAATAATTAAAAAAGAAATTTTAAAAAATAAGTAAGGAAAATTAAAATGTGGATCCAAGAAAATAATTAAGTATAATAAAACGGGAACCCAAAAACAAAATTATTTTGTATACCCACGTGTAACAGAATACCACCCAGTGATCAATTACTTCCTGCCGCTCCTCACATTCTATTGATTCTGTGACATGACATGCTGGATATACATCCTACCTGTGTAGAGAGCGTAGACAATTATTACACCTATATTAAATGCTATTACTCCAGCAGATTTTTTACAGTTTCAGAATACATTCATAACGAATCTTATGGACTATTGTAAAAGCGACCAAATTTCGTCACGGTCATTCAAACCACTGAGGGCTGTGTGATATTTTTCTATCATTCTCGCCTCTGAAGTGCTAAGTTTCACCTGCACTTCTTCTTTTGGAACATTTTGTAATACAATTAACTCAGACCAATGCATTTCATTTTCTTAATGATTCTCTGTTTGGAAATGTTGTACCAATGGCGCCCCTGGTGTTTTACACTTCACTCTAGATTTGTGTTGTAAAATCCGATTCTTTACCGGTTGTATTGTATGTCCGATATAACATTTCTCACAAGGACATTTTACACAATAAATCACATTTTTTTATTACAGTTTGAAAAAGTCCGCTGTATATGTTTTTGGCCATTGATGTTAATTTCTTCGGAGTCTGCTGTCAGCAGACAGGCAGCACAATTTTGGCATCTGTAATGTCCCACCTCTGGGGGTAGGTTCAGTAAGCTCCTTGTATCTTTTCTTAGGTGCTCTGTACTCCTTGTCGCTCTCACTAGTTATTGTTGAAGATTATTTCCTTTTTTTAAAGCAAACAGGGTGTTGGGAATCCCCAATTGATCTATTAATCTACAATTTTTCAAAATGATTTTCTTAATTTTGTTTGCTTTGGGTTCAAATGTCAATACACTAGTCAAAGGTGCAGACTCTGGAAGGGGTTTGGGAGTCAGAAACTCCTCTCTTGGGGTATACCATGCTCTTTTGAGTGCCGTTTTGACTAATTTTCTCGGGTGGTCTCGCTTTAGCAGTTTAGTTTTCAGTATTTCTGCATTTATAAAATAAACCTCCTTCTTTGTACAATTCCACCTAATGCGGAGGAATTGTCCATCAGGCAAATTTTCTTTTAGGCTACGTGGATGTCCACTGGAGAAATGCAACAATGTATTTCTCCAGTGTTGGTTTTGTATATAAATTAACTTCTAGATGACCATTATTATGTTGAATTAGAACATTTTGTTTTTCGCTGTCTTTAGACACCGTGAATTTTAAATCAATAGTCCTCATATTTAACCAACTATGGAATTCTGTCAGTTTGTTATCATCACCTTCCCAAATCATAAATATGTCATCTATATAGTGACACCAAAACCCAATCTGTGTCTTGAAAGGGTTGGTGTCTATAATTTCTCAAATTCATCCTTAACGAAGATTCACAATTTCCGGTGAGAAACTGCATCCCATCGCTACTCCCTTCACTTAAATAGAGTGCATTTTTTATGTTAAAAAAGTTGTTCTTGAGGCATAATGTTGCCAGTGATACTATGAAATCTGTGGGGACCTGATGGGGTCATTCTCTCTGTTCAGGTTTGTACCTCATAACGGCCAAGGCCTCATCTTGAGGTATATTAGTATACAGTGATTCTGTATCAAAAGATATTAAACGCTGTTTATATTTGTCATAGGGTAACTGTTCTACCTTGGATATCAGGTCCATTGTGTCCCTTATATAAGATCTTGCTTCCTTAACTAGTGGTATCAGAAAAGTATCAATATATTTGGCAAGTGGTTCTAGTAAAGACCCACATACTGAAACAATCGGTCTTCCCAGTGGATTTTCAATGTTTTTTGTGTATTTTTGGCAATACAAATATATTTGGTATCTTATGCGTATCATTATTTAAAAAATCTAACTCATTTTTGCATATCCAGCCCTCTTCAAAAGCTTCTATAGTCAAATCTAATATTTGGGTTTTCAACCTCTTAGTATGGTTCTCTTCCAGAGGCCTATAATGTCTGGGGTTGGATAATTGTTTCATGGCTTCTTTGTCATAGTCATTTGTGTCCCAAAGTGCAATCCCTCCCCCTTTATCTGCTGGCTTGATAGTTATAGCCAAATTTTCAGCCAAGTTCTTAAGGGCAAGTAGTTCTTGTTTAGTACAGTTGGTGTTTTAAAAAATCTTTTTCTCCTGTAAACAATCCAATTCTTGTAGAATGCAGGTCTTCAAAGTGTAACATTTCAGATGGCATTAATGTGCTTTGTGGACAGAAGAGTGACTTATTCCTAAGCCCACTTACATTGATCTGTTCTCTAGATTCTCTTTCTAGAAAAAATGTTTTAAGTCTGAATTTTCGCAAAAAAGTGTAAAACTTCTATTTTTGTATCCACTGGATTTTGTAAAATCGTGGGGACAAATGAGAGACCTTTATATAATAAGTTCCTCTCCATGTCTGATGATGTATAGTTGGATAAATTCAGGCATTCAGGCCAAGGAATTATGGACCTGCAATACACACAACATAGTGTATTTAATCATATGCCCATGCCACCTGGGCTATGTAGGGGAGACCTCACGAACAATGAGAACGCGACTGACAGAACATAGATCTGCCATAAGAACTTTCAAACACACTGCCCCCCTTGTCAGTCATTTCACTGAATTTAAACACAAACCGTCAGACATCAGATGGCGAATTTTGGAAAAAATCCACATCCCAAACAATAACGGTGGAGACAAAATCAGGAAGAAAAAGGAAGTTTTTTGGATTTTTTCCCTAGGTACTTTCTCCAATGGATTAAACAGCGAATTACCTTGGCACAACGCTATCATCTAAAGTCCTTATCTCCCTAACAACTATTCTGTATTAAAGCTGAAAATTCCACTGAATCTTATCTCCAATAATTTTGGTCCATATAGAATGTGGGTATTCTACCATCTATTCTACCCCCACGTATCTGCACACTTCTCTAGATCAACTCTCATTAGCATAACTCGTACATCGATACCCCTCATATAAATCAACTACCATATAATATGAGTCCCAAGGAACCAACTCGCATTTTCTGATATACCCTTACAATGATGCAACGAATGCGTACTGTTTAGACATTCCCTAACACCTTGAAGGCATATCTCTTTAAGAATTTCTCTCCCGCTCTGTCCACCTATCAAATCAAGTGATATATAAGTGCATCACGGCCTCTCCCACAGATCCAATTGTTATCACGAGGCAGTAGATGCTACGCAGATAAAAAGGCAAAGCTCTCGCAACCACAATTTAGTATAATCAAAGACAGAATGTCTAAACAAGGTAGGTAACAGTTCAGTAATAAGCAACAGCAAATCCGTGTGTCTTTATGTCTTGTCCTTCAGGAAGGTTGCTTATTAAATCCACATTCAGCCGACACGTGTTTCGTCGTGTTAGAGTTGAGTCAACACGACTCTTCAGGGCTAGTGGAGAGACCCACTGGTCAGTAGGTCGGATTTAAATGACGTTTCTGGTGGACAGTTCGGTATATGAGGATAATAAACCTCAGAGATAGGTAGTAATTTTCCGCTCTGGATTTAGAGCAATTAATTAGTCTTCAGTATTAGTAAGTTCCAACCAAGTATGGTGAATGCACGCAAGGGAATACTGGATACGTGTGCGTACCAGACCCTACCGGGGTTAAGGGCTTTTCCCGTTCGCTCTTTACGCACCGCACCCTTATTTGTTTTAAATGTACCTTTAACGTTGACTCTAGGTAGAGCGCCCTACTTCCTCTGAAACCAAAAAAAACCCTGTATGGTTAGTCGATGCTACGCAGATGCGGGTTCTAGAACGCCGAGTTGCTTTACCAGGTATTTATTGAACATTTCTTGAGGTGCGCCCCTAAGCTCCTAGGCTCAAAAAGCCGTGCAACATTTCTCAGAGCCCCTCTCTAAACATCGTGTTGTGTCTGCTCTTTTTGGCACCGTTTTAGATATCCAGCTAGTACTCTAACATTTACCTCAGCCCGCCGTCTCAGACACCACGCAGCTGCGTGCATCAAAACGCCGAGCAGTCTATCAGGTAATCAGAAAAAAACTCTGTAAATGCGCTCTCAAGCCCAAATAGTCGTGAAACACGCAGTAGAGTTCTCCTCCAATTCAACACCGGCTGTTTTCTCCTTTATTTTTTGACACTGTTTAGATATCAAGCTTTTAACGTAACAATCCCACCGGACCATTATCTCCGCATGCCATTTTAGACTCGTCGACCTTCACAAAGCCATAGATGCTGCTACATTTGGAACAAATATTATACTAAGTACTCGGCAGGTAATAAATACAGATCACTCTATACATGCGACCAACATAATAAGTGTAGACATATAATTTTGAGCTTCACTCATAAAACAATTGGCTATGTGCTCTCTCTTCCTCCTTTACGCATTAGGATCTATCCAGGCATTTTACCCGAAGTCCCAATGTCCTATCAGCTCAACTATTCACCAATATATGAGCCACCATATATACTTGGTCAGGTAAATAAGGACTTACATCTTCTCGCTTGTTTGACATATGTAACATGTCCACTATGCTATAACTTATATAGAACCAACAATTCATCTGTACTTCATTACAGAATTTAAAGATTCCTGAAGACATTGTTCAGCCCACTACGAGTGACCACTGGCCTCTCTTATTAGCATAGCACAGTGTCTGTCGACAAGGGATGCATGACCTCTGACACTAAGGCACATTAATATGATACCTGTGCCATCTTTTACCTATGTAATCAGTTTTTGATAAAATTACAATATGTATACATTTTGATCTCATTCAGTTCCTGAGCCTTCGCCAGTTTTTTACCCTACCTGATATAACATATGCTACCATAACGATTTGATCTACAAATTGACATCCAGTAACCTACAGGTATACCCCTCTCTATATAGTTACACGTAGATAAGTTTTTTACTGCAAACCCCTCTTTATATAGTTACGCGCAGATCATTTTTTACTGCAAATCCATAGGGTGCGTGTGAAAGATCAAGCAATCTACTATTAATTCTCTAGCGCACGACGTATGATACATTTGACCCTCTGTTTTAGAAAGATTGCACCTCTTACCATTATATCAGATTAACAGTCAACTCGTCATTTTTGGACTCCTTACTATGGGCCAATATGGATACAAACAGATGACGCAAAGACCTTGATCGGATTGATTGCTACACGGTTATTCTATCAACATTCAATAGTAATTACATATGGTAAGGTTTTCTTTATCTCCACTTCCCTGCTCTATGTACCACTTAGCAAATCCTGATCATATCTGCCTTAAAAATGCAATTCCTTCAGGTTGTTTCTGTTAAATAGCTGGAATCCCACGAAATAGGTAGAAAAAATATGTTCCAATCTAACATACTAAATATGTCAACATCTCCCCATATAATAAAATTAAATAATAATGCATTTTATGTTGATTTGGGCGAAACCAAACATCTCTGTGATATAACCAGTTCTTCACCTTCTCGGGCCTTCCACCTTCCCTAAAGTATTATATATTTTTCTTTGTATTTTGGAAATAATTAGTGATGATGTATATAAATATATGAAATGGATATGTATGATCAGAAGACATAGATGTATGTTTCTGTACTATATTAGTTCTGTTTCAAAAAGCGGCATATCATGTGATATCATCATCTTTCTGGCATTTCAGTTCAAGTTACAACTCTAGTTAATGTTTTGACCAAATGCACATTGTTAGCATAAATCCCAAATAGCCTTTCCTAAAAATGTTTTATCAATTTTAGCTACAAGATTGTAGCGCCCTGAGGAAGACACTCATGTGTTGAAACGCATAGACGATAACCATCTCCCCTTCAGATCATTGGGAACATCTGTACAAATAACAATGCATATTTACTGATTCTCTAATGGAAGATTTTTTTATTATTACTTGTTATCACTGTCTATGTCATTTATTATCCCTATGACTACTTTTATCAATTTTATCAAATTAAACCTCTAAATGCTATGTTATGTGCTTGAATATTATAATTTTTTATTAATTTGCCATTGCTTGAACCTTGCCAGTACACTTGTTTGTTTTTTGCCTGGGTACGTTACTTTTGCATACATTGTTTGCCCTGACCCAGGAAATCTACCTTTATCAGGGGGTCCTTGTTTGTTACATATTGATACCCACGGTGCACCCGTGTGGAACTTGCTCATTCGTATTCTTATTGTACCGCATGTCATACATTTATACTGTGTCCATTCTGTACTCATCATAAATTACGTTATGCTCCCTTCTTCCTTATCTTGCTTATCTGTGTTTTCTCATTTTCTCCTTAGACACTGGTTCTCCGCCGACTTCAACATAAAATGGCCCAAATGCAGACCTTTGGGGTTTCTGATGAAGACTTTGCCACATTAGTTGGTACTAGTGTATCTTTTAGCAACCGCCTTCCATCAAACCTTAACAAAAACAGTGAGATAGATAAATTATCCAACCTAAAGAAAAAACTAATCAGGATCGAAGCCCACGGTGAGTTCATGCTCAACTACTTAAAGGCCGGCATTATCCCCATGGGACTAAGAGTTAGAAACATCCCTGGCCTTTTTGTAGACGTTAAATCCTTTCTACATAAATGGAGCATGATCGCCAGTAGATGCTCTCGGGATCTTATGATCCTAATCATAGCTACATCTAAAGAATTAGCCTCAGCCTTATCAAAAGAGATAGAGGAATTAGAAGACAAAATAAAAAGATCAACCACAATTGAAGAAGCCAATAAACATCTAGAGACAGTCAAAAAGGACATTTTGTCCTTCATGGAATACATAACTAAAAGGAAAAATGATAAATGTATTAAAGATAGGAGATTTTATACCCTCGAACGTACATACCCCTATCTAGGAGAAACGTTTTATAAACCAGATCAACACCAAGCAGAATCTAATTATAATTATAACAAAATTAATACATTCTCTGACTCTTCCGATCCGGACTCTGACGGAGAAGGGAACCCTAATTATCATGAGGAAGGCCCCAACAATCCCCAAAGTGGATGCAGGAACATGCGCCAGTCTTTTTTAGGACACCACGGTGCCAGACGCGGACGCCAAAGAGTCAGGTTCCAATCGCAATCGAGAAGCCGATATCAGAACCATCAGTATCCTCAAGAACCTCATCACTATCTGGAGACCCGCAGCAAACAATATCAAAGAGAATGGATGTAATACCCATTTTCAACCTATCTACACATAATTTATGTGCTGCGGATAAGTCCCTTCTCACGAAAGGTTTGACATTTGTTCCCCACTCAAATGCTGACCTATTTGAACTATATCAGGACATCCATTCTTTCTTCAGAAAGATTAGACTCAAAAAGTTTTTCTCTAATAGGGAAGAGATAAATCAAGATGATAGAATAGAGAACGTAGTATCCTTGCCATCTACATTCACACCAACATTAGATCAGGTTGGCCCTGAAATGGCTATATTTGAAAAAGTGGTTCTGAATAGATTGAAACAAGCATTCCAATTTATCCCCAAACCTAGATACAATATTTCGAAAGAAGAACATACCTCTCTCAATGAATTGAAAAACAATACATCCATAGTAATCAAATGCAGCGATAAAGGAGGAGGCATAGTTCTCATAGATTCTTTGAACTATGAAACCAATATGCTTAAAATGCTTAATGATCCAACCTTCTATAAAAAGATTACAATCAACCCCACAGAAAGGGTAATAAAAAGAATACACAAGGTAACAACAAAAGCTTTCAATGAAGGAACCATCAATAAAAAGGAGTACGAATTTCTGAATAAATCTGAGAAAAAAGTGTCATGTATTTACGGAGTACCAAAAATACATAAGAATCAACAGGACCCCCCCTATCGTCCTATTGTCTCTACAATAGGCACTCCCACTGAAGCACTCTCGAAATATCTGGACAATATACTAAGGCCCTATATACCACTGACGCCGTCCTATATTAAAGACACAGGGGACATAATATTAAAGGTGGAACATCTTCCCTTCAACCAACATAATGATCTTCTAGTAACTTTAGACGTAGAAGCGCTATACAGCAACATCCCTCAATTAGAAGCCATAAATGTGACCATGTGGTTCATTGATGAATACTCTGTACCATGCTCTAAACAATTCGTCAATGAATGTCTATCAATAGTCCTCAAAGAGAATGTCTTCCAATTTGGAGACCACATGTATCTCCAAACTAAGGGCGTGAGCATGGGGGCAGCCATGGCTCCGTCAATAGCAAATATATACATGACGTCCTTTGAATCTAAACATATTCACAATGAAATGGCCCCTTTTTTCGAGTCTGTTTCCCATTGGTACCGATATATTGATGATATTTTTTTCATCTGGACCAATGGGGAACAGACTCTGCAGGATTTCTTAAGTTGGCTCAATGTTGCCGACACTAATCTGCGGTTCACTGCTCACTTTGATTCTTCACAAGTGGAATTTTTGGACATCTACATTAGAAATAATGTCAACAAACTAGAGGTAGATCTATATACAAAGCCGACAGCAAGGAATACTCTCCTACATTTTACAAGTTACCACCCCAGGAATCAAAAGGATAGTATTCCTTTCTCTCAATTTCTCAGAATAAGACGAAATTGTACAACCCTGAAGGATTATGACATCCAGGCAGTCACCATGAAAGAGAAATTCCGAGAACGAGGCTATCCCCATCGTCTCGTTAGGACAGCGTACAAAAGAGCACGGTTTTATGACCGCGATGCCTTACTCAAATCACAAAAGCAAAAAGAAGAACCCAAGCTGGTGTATATAACAAAACATTCCATTCTGGACGCCACAGTAAGACAAGTAATCAGTGCCAATTGGCACCTTCTGAATGTGGATGACACTCAGAAGAAATTACAAAAACCCATGTTTGCACACCGCCGTAATAAAAATCTAAAAGATCTAATAGTTCGATCTCGATACACCAAACCAACCAAAAATCCTCAGTTCATACAAAAATCAACAGATGGAACAAACCGCTTAAGGGGCACCTCCCGATGTGGCTCCTGCCAATCATGTGATGGGATTCTCACAGGAGAATCATTTGTGTTCAACAACTTTAACATTCAGGCCAAGGAATTATGGACCTGCAATACACACAACATAGTGTATTTAATCATATGCCCATGCCATCTGGGCTATGTAGGGGAGACTTCGCGAACAATGAGAACGCGACTGACAGAACATAGATCTGCCATAAGAACTTTCAAACACACTGCCCCCCTTGTCAGTCATTTCACTGAATTTAAACACAAACCGTCAGACATCAGATGGCGAATTTTGGAAAAAATCCACATCCAAACAATAACGGTGGAGACAAAATCAGGAAGAAAAAGGAAGTTTTTTGGATTTTTTCCCTAGGTACTTTCTCCAATGGATTAAACAGCGAATTACCTTGGCACAACGCTATCATCTAAAGTCCTTATCTCCCTAACATCTATTCTGTATTAAAGCTGAAAATTCCACTGAATCTTATCTCCAATAATTTTGGTCCATATAGAATGTGGGTATTCTACCATCTATTCTACCCCCACGTATCTGCACACTTCTCTAGAACAACTCTCATTAGCATAACTCGTACATCGATACCCCTCATATAAATCAACTACCATATAATATGAGTCCCAAGGAACCAACTCGCATTTTTCTGATATACCCTTACAATGATGCAACGAATGCGTACTCTTTAGACATTCCCTAACACCTTGAAGGCATATCTCTTTAAGAATTTCTCTCCCGCTCTGTCCACCTATCAAATCAAGTGATATATAAGGGCATTACGGCCTCTCCCTCAGATCCAATTGTTATCACGAGGCAGTAGATGCTACGCAGATGCGGGTTCTAGAACGCCGAGTTGCTTTACCAGGTATTTATTGAACATTTCTTGAGGTGCGCCCCTAAGCTCCTAAGCTCAAAAAGCCGTGCAACATTTCTCAGAGCCCCTCTCTAAACATCGTGTTGTGTCTGCTCTTTTTGGCACCGTTTTAGATATCCAGCTAGTACTCTAACGTTTACCTCAGCCCGCCGTCTCAGACACCACGCAGCTGCGTGCATCAAAACGCCGAGCAGTCTATTGGGTAATCAGCAAAAAAACTCTGTAAATGCGCTCTCAAGCCCAAATAGTCATGCAACACGCAGTAGAGTTCTCCTCCAATTAAACACCGGCTGTTTTCTCCTTTATTTTTTGACACTGTTTAGATATCAAGCTTTTAACGTAACGATCCCACCGGACCATTATCTTCGCATGCCATTTTAGACTCGTCGACCTTCACAAAGCCATAGATGCTGCTACATTTGGAACAAATATTATACTAAGTACTCGGCAGGTAATAAATGCAGATCACTCTATACATGCGACCAACATAATAAGTGTAGACATATAATTTTGAGCTTCACTCATAAAACAATTGGCTATGTGCTCTCTCTTCCTCCTTTACGCATTAGGATCTATCCAGGCATTTTACCCGATGTCCCAAGGTCCTATCAGCTCAACTATTCACCAATATATGAGCCACCATATATACTTGGTCAGGTAAATAAGGACTTACATCTTCTCGCTTGTTTGACATATGTAACATGTCCACTATGCTATAACTTATATAGTACTAACATTTCATTTGTACTTCATTACAGAATTTAAAGATTCCTGAAGACATTGTTCAGCCCACTACGAGTGACCACCTGGCCTCTCTTATTAGCATAGCACAGTGTCTGTCGACAAGGGATGCATGACCTCTGACACTAAGGTACATTAATATGATACCTGTGCCATCTTTTACCTATGTAATCAGTTTTTGATAAAATTACAATATGTATACATTTTGATCTCTTTCAGTTCCTGAGCCTTCGCCAGTTTTTTACCCTACCTGATATAACATATGCTACCATAACTATTTGATCTACAAATTGACATCCAGTAACCTACAGGTATACCCCTCTCTATATAGTTACACGTAGATAATTTTTTACTGCAAACCCCTCTTTATATAGTTACGCGCAGATAATTTTTTACTGCAAATCCATAGGGTGCGTGTGAAAGCTCAACCAATCTACTATTAATTCTCTAGCGCACGACGTATGATACATTTGACCCTCTGTTTTAGAAAGATCGCACCTCTTACCATTATATCAGATTAACAGTCAACTCGTCATTTTTTGACTCCTTACTATGGGCCAATATAGATACAGATGACGCAAAAACCTTGATCGGATTGATTTATACACGGTTATTCTATCAACATTCAATAGTAATTACATATGGTAAGGTTTTCTTTATCTCCACTTCCCTGCTCTATGTACCACTTAGCGAATCCTGATCATATCTACCTTAAAAATGCAATTCCTTCAGGTTGTTTCTGTTAAATAGCTGGAATCCCACGAAATAGGTAGAAAAAATATGTTCCAATCTAACATACTAAATATGTCAACATCTCCCCATATAATAAAATTAAATAATAATGCATTTTATGTTGATTTGGGCGAAACCAAACATCTCTGTGATATAACCAGTTCTTCACCTTCTCGGGCCTACCACCTTCCCTAAAGTACTATATATTTTTCTTTGTATTTTGGAAATAATTAGTGATGATGTATATAAATATATGAAATGGATATGTATGATCAGAAGACATAGATGTATGTTTCTGTACTATATTAGTTCTGTTTCAAAAAGCGTCATATCATGTGATATCATCATCTTTCTGGCATTTCAGTTCAAGTTACAACTCTAGTTAATGTTTTGCCCAAATGCATATTGTTAGCATAAATACCAAATAGCCTTTCCTAAATTTTTTTAATCTATTTTTAGCTACAAGATGGTGGAGTCCTGAGGAAGACACTCATGTGTTGAAACGCGTAGACGATAACCATCTCCCCTTCAGATCATTGGGAACATCTGTACAAATAACAATGCATATTTACTGATTCTCTAATGGAAGAATTTTTTATTATTACTTGTTATCACTGTCTATGTCATTTATTATCCCTATGACTACTTTTATCAATTTTATCAAATTAAACCTCTAAATGCTATCTTATGTGCTTGCTTATTATAATTTTTTATTAATTTGCCATTGCTTGAACCTTTGTTTTTTGCCTGGGTACGTTACTTTTGCATAAATAGTTGGATAAATTATACACTGGAATAAGTTCTAACCTTTCTCGTATTTGGCTGTTATTTAGACTTAACATCTGTATGTCTTCTTATGTGTTCTGAACAATCCAGGATCTTGGGTCTGGTATTGTTCCTGATTCTGATATTGATTCTGGTGTTGGATCTGATCTCTCCATACCACCCCTTCTCCTCTCCCTCTGTTCCTGCCTCCTGCGTCTGGCTAAAAAAGGTTGAGTTCTAGGGTATTGGGGGTATGGACGATAACTGTTGTAAATTTCTTGGTCTGAATCTGAGGATGTATCTGAGAAGGTAATAAACTTACGACAAGATTTTCCCCTATACTATAGATTAAGGGAGCTGGGATTGTTATTCTGGAAGAAATATTCTTTGAGAAAAAGATATACCTTTTCTATTTTGAAGTTTTTTATATCTCTAGCTACTTTAGAATTTTTTTGGTTGGTGGTCTGAGTCTTAAAGTCAGCTAAAGGTTTCTCTACTGATTCAAGTAATGCTTTAGCGTCTTTTATAGTTGAGCCTCCTAAAATTTCCTCTACAAGCTTTTTTATCTCTTTCAACTCCTCTTCGTTTAATCTAAGTGCAGTTTCATTTGATAAGGACACCGAATCTCTCGAACATTTTGTACCTACCCCACTAAATCTCGCAAGGTATGCTTTATCTGCGATAAAGATAACTCAGATGTTTTTTACTTGTAGCCCCACTGGTATAGTGTTACTTTTAAGATGTTCTAATGAAACTTGGGCATGGAGTTGTGTTCTTATGTTTTTCTTTTTAAGTTGCTTTAGTCTTTCTATTTTGTCCACATTTATAACTGTTGGTGCTGGTTGATCCCCACTTAACAAAGGTGGAATTTGTAGAAGTGCGTTAATTTTCTCCTCCTGTATAAATGTCAACTAGGGGCTCTGTCATGTCAGATATAAATGAAGAAGTATTATAATATCCAGGTTTGTAACGAACAAGTGAATACAGAACTATAATAATCTAAAAACAATTTAAAAAAATCTACAACACAGCTGTTATTTATGTGGTGATAGACAATGGAAAGTAATCATCACAGAAGAATGTGACTTCTTCTGTCCAATGAGACTCCACATTGCAGTACGTTTTCTTTACATTAGTTCAGATAAAAACAGATGCATCGATCGCTATTGGGCACCACTGCTTGTAAGTAATGAAATGATTAATGTTTATTTACTTTCTGGCAGACTACCACGTGATACACATCTTTAGCCTATCACCTCACGTGTCTGCTATTTCACACGGTTTTCGAGCCGCTCTTTACATTTAATTTTTTGATTAATTTTTATTAAGTTCTGATATTCACACCATCCGTTTAATTTAATGCGCTAACACCATTTCACCTCAGACCGGTTTTTACTAAACCTTCACGAGTGATGTAGATCACGTGCCTACACCAGAGGGCTACAATACCTTCACCGATTGGTTCTCTAACAAACAGACCACTTCCGCGTTTGAAACGCCGAAAGCTCCGCGCGTTACTTTACCGAGTAAGTTCGCTTTTCTTTTCTTTTTACACCTTCACCCGATATCCTCACTTTAGTATAATATTCCCCATGACCTTGGTACACGCTATTTTATTGCTGTATACTTCACAATCTAGAATGTAGATGACAGTTCGTAACACTGATTCGTGTATAATGAGGTTGATTTACCCAACATGAATGTCACGTATGAATGTCTTTTCTAATGAATTTCTTTTTATAATGGACAAAGTTACTAAGCTTGAATATAAGCAAGCTATGCAAAGCTTTTAATTTAATACATGATATTACAATGTTAATTTAATTGGTACATGGCTCGCTTTTGCTGATGACTTAGGTCCTGTATGTTTTCGTTTTTCAGGCCCCTGACGAAGGGTTACCCAGTTTAACCCAAAATGCATTGGGCATGGAGTAATGCAATGAACTGTTTAAGTTTGGGATGAACGTTATAAACATCATTGACAAAGATAAAGCTTTCTAACAATGAATAAAAACATATGATGATGTCAAGAACGACATGTCTGATTCTATTTTGAAAAGGATAATCAAGCAGCGCTGAATGAGTGAAGAAACTCGATGGTTTCATGTTAAATTCGCGCGCCCTTAGTGATTTTCAAATCACACACTCTTTGATTAACTTAAGGCACTGCCAGACACAGTGCGACAAGGATTGCGCCTCACGTATAGTTTGCACTTTTGTGTTTAAAATTGGTGTGCACGGAGATAAAATCAATTCGCAGTTGTACAAGACCCTTACACAGCTGATATTTCCTGTCTACAACATATGAATATATGCAGTGGCTGTGCTAGAGTCTTGTGAAGGACTACCATAGTGATGTGCCATTCAAACTCCTTGTCATACCTCCCCTGAGTTGGCTAGCATCTTTGATGTCGGCCATGGCTTACTCTGTTTAGCTTACCTTTATTTGTCATCTGTTGTACTTGGTTTAGGGATGTATGGAACATAAGTGTACAATGACATGCACTCAGTAGAACTGACAGGTAGACTGAACAAGTTACTTTGTGGACCAGTACGTATGAATACAGATGTATATAGGCTAACTATATACTGATGTATGTTTACAGAGGTGCTTCAGAAACCATTACCTGAGTATAGTATGTGAATTGTGTAGGTGCACAGCATCATCCAAGTCAGCTACATGTGTGTAGTTAGGTAGTTATGCCACTCGACACGTATATGTGCCAAATGGCCAACAGGTGAAGGTGTAAAAGTTTCACATGTATGTTTGACTCAGCCAACCTAACCAATGTGCATCATCCAGACCTGTAAACTGTATCTTCTGAATACTCACAACCTGAAAGGCCGCATGGCAAACAACCTTGTAAATGTACTGTGGTGTAGTTGCTTCTCATATATGTGTATAAGATTTTAATGATGTGCTGTACTTGTTATGTCTTTTAGCTGGACCACCACCTTACACAGACACTGAGATGGACAACTTGAGCAACCCAAACTTTACCGGTGAGTGCCTTCATCTGTGTGATAAGTGTAGAGTAGTGTAGTGTGATGTTAGATGTGTAGGGAATTGCCTGATTCATTGTGCATTCTACTCCCAAATTGACTTCTTGAGAGGAGGAACTGGTCATGGGAAGATGTGGTAACGTGTTTCATGAGTATCAGAATCAGACTAGTATTGTGAAGTACAAGTTGCCTATCTGGAAATGACAACATGGAAGTTGTGTGTGAGGAGAGCTATATTCCAAGTGTCAGGCAATGCCATTGTATGTAATAGTGGAAGCACAATAGACCAAGATTAGGGTATCATTGCTACTGTACGCATTAGGGGGCCGATTATGATGGCGGACGGACTTGAGTCCGTCCGCCACCATAGAGTAGGAGGGACCGTCCGCAGGGGCAGCGGCGGTCCCTCCATACAGATTAGGATGTGACCGCCAGGGTGGCCATCACATCCTCTATTTTTAACATTGCGGCGGGTGGAGCTTCAAGCTGCACCCGCCGCAATGTTAAAAATGCATGCACAGCATTTGCGTGAACAAAGCAGCAGGCACCGCGCGGTGCCTGCCGCTTTGTTCACGCAAATGCAGGGGGGTACCATAGGAAACCCCCATGTGCACCCCCCCATCCCCCTTCACCCAGAGGGCCCGCAACGGGCCCCGAAGGCAATCTCCGTATGCTTTTCCACGGCGGAAAAGCCGCCGTGGAAAAGCATACTTTCTACGCGATCATAATATGGCTGGCGGTGTCTGATAGACACCGCCAGCCATGTTATTGCTTTTCCGCCGCGGTCGGAAGGTGACCGCGGCGGAAAAGCTGCGGACTGAAAAACAATCCCCGAGCCATCCTAATCTGGCGGGGGGTCTTTTTCAGTCCGCAGCAGATTTTCCGCATCCTCCGGGCCGGCGGTGGCTTCCGCCGGCCCGGAGGATGCGGGAAATCCGCAATCCTAATGAGCCCCTTAATCTGCACATGCTGATATATATTGTACACATAGTCAGTGGTGAGCCCTCATTCGCAATAGCATCTAATCCAGCCTGTGAAGCGCTGTCAGTGTGAGATTCTCCCCTTATGACACTTTTAAAGCTATGCTTATTTACCATCCCCTGGCCCTAGAGGTGGATTTCTAGATTCCAATGGGACTCCTCCGATCTAGATACCTCAAGATTGACGCAAATTATGTTGGGAGGGGATCTAGAGCTGCGAGTACAAGGCCCGACATATGAGGTCGGGCATACCCTGGATGGAATTTTTATGAATTCCACCAGTCTATCCCTGTTGGAGGTCCTGCTTCTCCCCTGGACAGATCATGCCGCCATTATTTTTTCTATCTCTCAGACCCCCCATAATCCATCTAAACCTAAGCCCAGGGAGACGATAATTATTCGGGCCTGGAAAAACATTGACTGCTCCAACTTAGAGAAGGTCCTGAAAGATACAGCACGAGTCTCCCCCATAATATCGAGGAGGCCACGGGGGCCTATGCGAATTGGATTGAGGCCGCCTGCAACAAATTGGCCCGTTAAAATTGTATACCCCTAGGCGAGGACTCCCCTGGGCGCCCTGGTTCACCGACAACCTGCAGGAGCACAACACAGACTATAAGAGGTTGGAGCGGGTCTGGAGGAAAGGGTATAGCACTGCTAATAAGGAAACTTATTAAAGCAAGCCTCACAATCTATAAAAAAATTACTCCAGGAAGCAAAAAAACATATTTTGCAGAACAGATCACTGAAGCCAAATCCTCTTCTAGGGAGCTCTTCAGAACCGTGACTAATCTTTTGAACCCCCAAACCTATCACTCACAGTAGTCTAGCACTCTGTGACACACTAGCCTCTTTATTTCTGAATAAGGTGGAAGTCATCTTTTCTTCCTTTAGGAATCAGCAGGGCAAGGACGAGCAAGCGACAGTTGGGTTAAAACCTGGGGCATTTAATAATGTACCCATTTTAGAAAGTTTTACTCCACTGGAGATCAAAGAGGTCACCAATCTGCTGATTGGGTGTTGTTCCACATATCCCTTGGACCCCTTTCCGGTAGCAGTAATTTTAAAAACGCACCTGAGGTTGCTGCTGCCACACTGACGCCTTTGTTGAATCTCATATTGAAGTTAGGTCAGTATCAGCATGGAAAACAGCAACAATTCTGCCATTGATTAAAAAAACAAATCTGGATCCTAGCGATCCTAATAGTTCAGACCCATCTCCCGACTTCCATTACCTGCGAAAATAATGGAGAAGGCTATTAATATGCAACTTAGTTCGTTGTTTGAGAACAACAACACACTGGATCCCTCTCAGTATGGGTTCCACGCAGGACATTGCACAGAGCTAGCACTGATTAAAGCCACGAAGGAGGTTCGAGAGGCTGTGGACCATGGAGGTTCAGCAATCCTGATCATGCTGGATCTGTCAGCGACCTTCGATACGGTCCACCATGATGTGTTGATGAGCCAATTATCGAGGGTGGGGGTCCAGGGCAAGGCCTGGAACCTATTGAAATCTTTCTTGGCTGACAGATTGCAAACTGTGGATCTGGAGAGGGACAGGTCAGAGCCTTTCTTCCTTCCCTGTGGTGTGCCACAGGGTTCTTCCCTCAGTGTCACGCTCATTAATATATACGTGAGCCCGCTGGCTGCCCTTATAAGATCTTTTGGGCTGTAATTAACATCTTATGCAGACGACACACAAATTGTGTTGTTCCTTCAATGGGGCAAAGAAGCTGAAACAGCCTCAAGGTGTCACGACTGTATGAAAGTGGTAACTAGCTGGATGTCTGCAAATTGTCTGAAGCTCAATGCAGGCAAAACAGAGGTGATTATCTTCGGGAACAGCTCCAACCTCTGGTCGCCAGATTGGTGGCCCAAGGAAATGGGCAATCCATCATCCCCTAAGCTGAAGGCAAAAAACTTGGGGGGGATTGTGGACAACACACTGACCTTTGGGGACCAGGTCAGTGGGATGGTCTCGACAAGTTTTTTCCTACTTAGAACCCTGAGGAAAATAACTTTTTTCCTATTAGATGAAAGTTTCAGGACCGCTGTGTCAGCCCTTATTCTGTCCCGTCTGGACTATTGTAACAGCTTGTATTTGAATATTCAAAAGAAACATCTCAATAGACTCCAGATGGTGCAGCATGCGGCAGCAAGGCTTCTAACGGGCACACCAAGTTTCGTATCAGTTAGAAATGGCCTGCAACACCTTCATTGGTTTCCCGTAAAACAACATGCCCAATTTAAAGCACTATGTACGTTTTTTAAGTCCCAGATGGGCATTGGCCCGGAATACCTAAGAGGGCACCTTCAATGGTATGTCCCTGGGAGAGTGCTGCCCTCCATGGTAGCAAAGTGAGTGATTGTCCCAAGAGCAAAAAAGGCCAATTGGGGTGGCAGTAGTTTTATTTTAGGTGCCACTAATGCCTGGAACAATCTACCAATGCATCATAGGAACTCCACCGATCTCCTTTCTTTCAGGAAGGGATTGAAAACGTGGTTGTTCACAGAATAAGCTTAGATGCAGAGGGATACCAGTTAGACAGTGCTCAGCGCCAGGAGACCCACGGGTAAAAGTGTGCTTTAAAAGCCTAATTAACATAACATAACAGTGGTGACATGGTCCACCATAGAGGGGCATCATGTCCATTATGATATTGTTCATATGCCTCTATATAATGTGGGATACATTTCCTGCATCTATTGTTTCATACCATGCCTATGATGTTACTGTATAAACAGCAATGTGTCCTGATATGGCTCATTGTCATCCCATAATTTCCAAAACTTTGTGGCACAAGACACAACTCATCTGAATGTATTAAATGCCTATGGAATGACAGTCATTGCAGGATGCCCAAGGTGCACCAGTACACAGTGAATGTGAAAATGTGTGCCATTCCATGGGTGCTGAAACATGTATGTTTCCAAACATACCGTGTATGGAGATGGTCATTATTACATCTGCCTATACTGTTGGTATTGTACAGTCTATCAAATGTGTTTTTTTGCAATTAGGCCCATCTACATCTGATATGCTAGGTGTAGGTATGTGTTTTGTCAATCAAAGCAGCAAGGTTTATGTTAGCTGTTGGGGCAACTGGCTTATCTGTAATGTAAAATATGACAGTTTCAAATGCTTTTAACTGCATCTAGTAAAGAAAAACAGGAGTGTGACCCATAAACCAATCGGGATTGGGGTTCAAAGGTATAAAGGAAAAACAGTATCCCAACAGGTATAAATGGAAAGGCAATTTATATTGCATGCACAATGCATTACAACGGTCAGAAAAAGGAGACACTTGTTCACAAAAATGTAAAGTCAAAAAGTTGATCTTTAGTATCTTGATATTTAAGTCATGGAAGGATAAATTCATGAGACAGGAATTATATACAGCACACAGTTCAAAGATTCAATTGACAACCGATAAGACTTGGTGCTCAATATATACAAGTGATATGTGGCAGCACAAGTGAAAAAGTGAACAGCGATAAACGGCGCAGGGTGAGCAAAGTGAAATATATACAGTGACTAGCTCAACATGTGACAAAGAATCAGTGACTTTATGTTGCACAATTCGCAATTTTAATTGGAGTCACAGCAGGGTGCGCCTATAATTTGCGCTGTGGAGTCGACGGTGTTTCGGTCCTTAACCAATGTGGACCATCTTCAGGACTAGGTTGTCTCGTTTGGGGTGCTGTGGGCGGGTGGAAAAACAGCCCTGATACGAAGGATCCGGCGGGAGTCGTCTTATCATCTAGGTACTGAGTCTTCTAGATGGATGGGAGAGGCGTCACTGCGTGAACGCGGTAATTTAAATATGGAAGGCCAGGGACCTGGAACAATACAGGAGCTGATCGCGTAATGAATACGGGTCGGCGTGCCAGCCAAAGGTCAGGAAGCCTACGATCGGCGTGTGAATCCTGCATCTAGTCAGCCTATGATTGACATATGATGGTAACCTTTTTCTACAGACAATTTGACCGCAGAGGAACTGCACAATTTCCAGAAGAGTAAGGTTCGCTACTAGCACATTAAGCAGGTTGCAAAATTGTACAGGGCGATGAAGCGTCGGTACCAAACCAAAAAGGCCCAGGTGCAGTGGCCTGTGTTCCCCAGGGGCCCAGCAACCACTTGCACAGGAAGTTTGGCCAGCCAATACCAACTGACTGCAGGACCATCACAGGCAGCAACACCTAGCATATCTAGGAATTAATCCTCACAGGCAATGCCACCAACTCAACAGCCCACAGGAGGGCTGTCAAGTTTTGAGGCGGGCCTGTGCAAAGAAATATCTGACATAAAACTATGCATGGCAGTAGTTGAGAACAAGGTGCTTTAGGCCCGTCCCTGCTACAGGACATAAAGCAGGCAGTGGGACAGGGCAAGCTATAGGACACACCATGTCACCTCCATCTATTTCAGCCTGCTTGAGAGGCACCCATGTTATTAATGTAGAGGATAGGATAGGTTAGAGTTGCCTTGGTATAGTGGTATGATAGTGTAGATAGAGGTTTCGTAAGGGTGGGTTTCATTGTTGTTGTATAGGATTTATTTGCATTGTTTATGGGGTGGGAGGTTGATGTGTGTTTAATGTTACAAAAAAGAAGCTTTAAAAATATATATACATATATTTGTTTAGGTTACATCTGTAGGTAGTTTATGTTTAGGCATAGTTAGCTTTGTCCTGTGTTAAGATGTGACTTAAGAGGGGTCGGGTTGATGTTTAAAATGTTGTGCTAAGTGTGTGGGTTAAGTTAAGCTAAGTTTAGGGAGTGTGGTACAGGTTATGATAGGTCTTTAGCATAGGAGATATATAGATATAGAGATAGTTACTTTTCAATTTCCATTACATCTACAAGATTGATACTTATTTTGTGTATGTCAGGATCTACTGTGCATCAGTGAACTATTGTGTACATCTGAAGTTGTTTGCTTGCACTAGTCTTAACTTTTAGTGTCTGCAGACATGTGGGAGTGGGTTTATGATCCATGGACAGGAATCTGTCATACTGGCCATTACTTCATAAGATCTTAAATGCAGACATTGGCTTTTATCAAGGCATTACGAAAGAGTGTTCATTTTGTAGTCACATACAAGATCAACATGTGTAGCTGATGCAACATGTCAGTGAAGGATGTTGTGCCCTATCATTTCTGCACACATAATTTGGGATATGATCTGATATACTTTTGTTTTTCAAACATATTTTTATTGTCATTTAGGTCAATCTGTTTCACATATGACAGCTTATAATTTTACATATAGTACAGGCTATAACAGGGGTACATTATGCACTGCACCAAATTTGCACAGAATATTTTTCATCATATTCTCCCCCTTTTCAAGTATTATCAGTGTTTGTGTGAAATCTGTTGCAGGGCTAATCCCACTTGGGTGTATTCGGTGAGGCTTGATGTGCCAGGTTGTGCAGCGATGTAATGGCCAATTAGCTATCTTATTAATATATGCAGTCCATCTAGTGGAAGGGGGCTACTGGATGTCTGCGTCCTAAGACATTTAAGTCAGTAAATGTTGCAAGTTTAAACATAAACCATTAACTATGCAGCATGGCGCATCATTAATACTTTTCCGTCCGGGTGGATAATAAAAGAAGAGTGGGGGGTATAGCCCTCGGGTGTAGTCAGTGATGGGGTGGGTTTGTGGTGTAGTGTGCAGGATTGAGGAGAGTCTAGGCACTAGAGGTTCTTGCTATCTCACTACTCAGGTTAATTGTTCTTGGTCATTTTCCGATCCTAAGCCTGGTGCAGTTTGGTCTGTTTGGTTTTGGTACATCTCAGGATGTTCCCAACTTTACAGTGCCTCTTTCCAGAGGTCTGCCAAAGGATGCCTTCAAATACCCCTTATGTCTTCCCTGGCCAGTGCTCTCCCCTCCGCCCAGTGTGTCATGTTGGGTTTCCAGTTCTCTACTGTGGGGCCCCTTGCCAGTTTCCAAGTTAACGCTATTCTCCTCTTGGCCAGAACTAAGGCTAAGCCGACAAACTTTGTGCCCATTTTCCATGTGGGTGGCCTAAGGAAGAGACCCAATATACAAATTTCAATTGTATGGTCAAGAGTGCGCCCCACTACGCCCTAATCGGCTCCAAAACATCATCACAAAATGTATTTACTATTGGACAGTCCCAGGTCATGTGAATGAAATCCACGTCTGCTTGGCTGCATCTCTGGCAGCTCTGTGCGTCACCCCGATATGCTACCATTATCCTGTGAGGTGTCATATATGTCAGATGTGTGTAGTTGGATTGTATATATTTCATCCTCGTATTGCAGGAAACTTTTTTAGGATACACCAGGATCTTGTTCCATTCTGCATCTGAAAGCTCCCTATTTAATATGGTGTCCCATTTGACCCGCAAATGTTGAAGGGGTGTTCAGAACATCTCTGATATTGAGATGTAGAACCATTTTATCTGGTGTAGTGCCCTATCTAGTATGAGTAAAGATTGCGGCACCCCATGTGTCTCAGGCTCCACGCTGCCTCTGCCCCACAGCCTCTTGAATGTGCGTACTGAGGCTTCATCCTGCAGGAATTACCCAGCTTGCAGTCATGTATTATCAACCAGTTCTTCTAGGGGTGTTAATGAGCACTGTTGGTAGCAGTCACCTACCATTTCTAACCCTACTGCGGTCCAGGGAGACAATTGCTTAGTAGTGAATTTTTTTGTGGGGATGCCATGTAGCAATCCAATTAGTGGTAAAGCTGGAGCATATAAAGGTGTCTCTGGTCATTTCATCGTGCAACGCCTCCACCATTGCGGTCTGCAATAGGGATTGGTGGGGAATCACCACTATTGGTTCAAGCATTTTGGCCAGCAATAAGATGTGGTCTCCTGAGTTCGTTAGATTTGTTCCTGCCATGTCGATGCCCTCCAACCCCTGTGCAAGCCACTGGATCTGGGAGGCCAAGAAATAGTATTCAAAATTCGGTACTCCCAAGCCCCCCTCTGCCATAGGGCGCTGTAGCGTGATCAGTGACACACTCCGTCTCCCCCTTTCCCATATCAGGTCTCAGAGCAGGGCGTTAAGCCAGTGGAACCATCCTGTGGATATCCCCTTTGGGAGGTTGACAAAAAAGTATAGTAGGTGCAGTAGAATGGCCATCTTTGATTATGAAATACGGGCCATGATTGGAAGGTGCAAGGACCACCAAAATGGGACACAGGTTTTAAGGGATCTCAATGCCCTACCAAGGTTCCCTTCCCGAAGTTCCTCCAAAGAGTGAAAGATATGGATCCCTTGGTACCTAAAGGTGGTAGTGGCCCAATTGAGTGTCTTGTGGGAGCATCTCACGGTGGGTGTTGGTTGACGACACCGGGAATAGGTAGGTTTTTCGCTTATTAATACGAAACCAGACACATATTTGAACCTTGTTAGTAGGTCCAATGCTGTCGCAGTACCTTTCACTGCATCATTGAGATGAATTAGGAGCTCATCTGCAAAGTGCCAGATGATATGATCACGACCTCCCACTGACAGCCCCAGTCCTTCACCAGCCTGATGGACCAGCATCGCCAAAGGCGCTATCACCACAGCAAATAGAAAGGGTGACAGTGGGCACCCTTGCCTTTTGCCGCTGTATATTTGATATTGTGTTGAGACCACCTTGCCCGTCTTGACCCTGGCCGTGGGGTGGTCATAGAGCATCCTTACCCATTTTACCCAATCGTCTCCCAAACCCATGTCTGTCATCGTTTCAAATAAAAAGTCTCATGTGGCGGTATTGAAGGCCATCTCAAGGTCTATCGATAGGAGAGCTGCCTCAGGTAGGAGCTTTACATCAGGGTGGGAGAGTACTGAGTACAATCTGCGCAGATTGTTGGAGGTACTGCAGGATGGGATGAAGCCATTTGGTCAGCGGGAATTAGTCCGGGTATGTGTGGCAGGAGCCGACGCTCCTGTGTCTTACTCAGGATTTTAAAATCCATATTGAGCATTGATAGGGGTCTAAAGTCAGAAACCTGTGTCACCTCTGGAGGTGTCTTGGGAGGGGAATCACCATTGCGTCCCTGACCAAAGCAGGGAGACACTATTTGCAATGATTCAGCATACATGGTCTCTAAAAGGGGGGTCAATTTCAAAGCATGGGCAGAATAGAAATCTGCTGGTAGACCATCTGGGCCTGGGGTTTTTCTCATGGCCATACTTTTGATCACCATCCGAATTTCCTGGGCTGTAATGAGGGAACCTAATATCCCCTATTCGGTGGGTCCAGTATAACCAGAGGTAGCCGTGTCAGGAAAGCTCTCTGTTCTACTTGTGGGACATAAGGGGGCACCTCATATAAGGATTTATAATAATAGCAGGAAGAGGTCATCAGTGCTCTCCGGGTCATGGATCTATTGGTTTGTACTTGTACACACAAGTGATTGGGGAGCCCTGAGTCTCTGGTTTAATCAACCAGGCTAGTAGAGGCCAGGTCTCCCTTCCTCTTTATGCGCTCTAGTTAAGTATCCCTTATGGTCATAACTCCTCAATTTTCCGAGAGCCTGATGACACAGTGCCTGCATTTCCCTCAGTTGCTCTTGTTGCGCTGGGCCCTGGCCTTGTACATTATCCAACTCGTGGAGTTTGTCTTCTAGTTTCTTTATTTCCTGGTGTATTTCCCATTGGGCCCTGATAGATTGCCCCAAGCAAAACCCTCTTATCACCACTTTAAATGCCTCCAACTCTACTAGCGCTGTCGAGTCTTTATGCATATTTATAGCAAAGCATGCATCTATGGTGGAACTTAGGGACTCCTTAAAACAGGTTTGTTTCAACATCTGCACATTAAGATACCACAATGGAACCAACTGGCGTCATCCTATGGGTTGGAAGGTCAATATCAGTGGGTTGTGATCTGAAAATGTGTGACCTAGATATTCAGTGTGATTGATGGCTTGTACTAGGTCTGGGGAGCAAAGAAATGTATCTGTCCGTGTATGCAGTTGGTGCCTCGAGGAGTAGACTGAGTAGTCTCTGTATTGTGGATGCCGTGTCCTTCAGATGTCTTCCAACCCCCAGTGACTCATCCATTTCCTAAAACCCGACCCTGTGTGGTAGGCTTGAGCTCTCAACAGTGGTGGGTGTGACCGGTCCGGTGTAACATCAGCAACACAATTAAAGTCTCCCCCCGGGATTACATTAAATCCAACTCTGTCCGCTAAATGGGCTGAGAGACCGTGTAGATGGGAACCTGCTCCTGATTGGGTGCAAATACAACCCAAGGTAATCTCCCATCCATACAATTCTCTGACAAGAATATGTATCTAATTCTCGCAAAAGGTAACCTGATGGTTTCTAAAATTAACAAGTGAACAAAAGTGTGTGTAAACCAGCCTAAAATGTAGGGCATTTGCCTTTTAAAGACGAGAACCCTCACTCACCCATAGGGTGACATGCTTCATCATTGGGCTTCCTCTTGCACACAGTGCCCGCAAGGTGCACAGTGTGGGCTACAACTCTCCCTAAGGAGAGGAGCGTGGGGTGTTTTATACTCCAATGTAAAATGTGAGTGAGGGGCAGAGTGCTAAATAATGTAAAAAGCTGTATTAAAACCACCTCATGTGGGGAAAAATAACTTTATTGAATATCCCCAAAGGATGGAGTTAAAAAACAGTGTAAAAATAGGGGTAAGAATGTTCCCTATCTGACTAGGTCAACATGTTTCTGCCAAATGATGCAAATTTGTGGCATCCTTTCAGGACCAATGTCTTGTCACTCTGCTTAAATTTGTGAAAAACAAAAAAACATACTTAATTTCTATATGGATGTCTTCTAGACCAACTTCAGTCTGGTCTATTATCTGTAAACATATAAGACATTCTTACATTATTCTCATATTCACCATCATGCTTAATTCACTAATACCCGAGTGCAAGCGAAAGGGTGCCAAACCACCTCACACGTGACGTGACACACACTACAAAATCAATCAATCAATACTCTCACCAGTAACAGACTGGCTGTCTGCCTCTATCCTTAACTGGTCCTCTCTCTATTAATGGAAACCTTAAGGGCAGAAGACAAGTCCGTGAGAATAGGCATAATTAACATAAACTCATCACTGGTCATTAAAAACCTTCTCAACAATAATTCTGTCTTGGTATCATGTACACATATGCATCTTTCACTCTCTCTGTACCTTAGGTCCTTAATACATTACTATAAGAACCATTTCCACGACATCTCACTCATTATGGTTCGTTATAAAGCTCTTATGTTGTTTGAACCAACATCACTAAGGAGAAAATAGAATCAAAGTTCATCTATCAAACACACTACACCCTAGACATATTCTCATAGGGTGCGCGTTAACCTCCTTACAAATCGATATGTAACCCATTCAGAGTGGAGAAAATCGTATGTCCACGGGTCGCTTGTGCTGGTTATATATTCAACCCAACTATTCTTGTGAGCTTCGTATATTAACCTGTATGCATTCCCACTATATACTGTATGCCCAGCTTGCGATACAATAAAAACCTCTCTTATTACCGAACAACGAAAAACAAAAACAAGCTACCAGCAACGAAACACGTTTAAAGTCCGCAACAAAACTCACAGACTCTTCCATCTTCATTTGCTCAAAAACAGAGGCCGAAAAGGGAGGAGAGCGGGGATTCTCATCTACCGCATTTAGGGCCAGATGTAGGTAATCCCAGTTTACGGACTCTTAAATACCGAATCATACCGATTCGGTATTTCAGATTCGGAAAACGGGATGTAGGTAAAAAAATCGGTAACATTCGGATTTTTCGTATCAGTATTTACCGAATCGGTAAATACCGATTCGGAAAAAAACGATTCGGTAATACCCATTTAACCCTATGGGCCTCCAGGCCCATAGGAATGAATGGGAATTACGGAATCGGTATTTACCGAATCGGTATTTACTGATTCGGTAAATACCGATTCGATAAATACAAAAAAAAACAATTGAGCCTGTCAACCAATCAGGAACACCCACCACACCCCACAACAAAGCAACAGAGGAACCAACCAATCGGATGCAACTACCCCTCCCCAGTACCTGGAAGTGGCCACACCCATGCAGGTGCAGAGGAACTGAACTGTTTTGAGAGTTGGAGGAAACACAGAGGAACAGGCTGCCCTGAGCATAGCTGAGCTGCATAATGGAGTCCCAGGATGGCCAGAAGGATTGAGCTGAGCGCAAGAGGAAAATAAAATTCAGCCCAGCAGAACTGCAGGTGCTGGTGGAGGAGGTCGTCAAACACCACACCCAACTCTTTGGCAATTAGTCTCTGCATGTTGCAGAGTCTGTTAAAAGGAACACCTGGCTGGAGATCCAGTCCAAGGTCAATGCCATTGGGGTCAAACACAGGGACATTGATGACCTGAAAAAAAGGTGGTATGATCTGCGGATCATAACAAAAAAAAAACTTGCAGCCCAGAGAAAAGAAGCCGGAGCCACAGGTGGAGGGAGGAACCGTGCACCAAGACTAACAGACCTGGAGCAGCTGGTGGAATCCACCCTGGAGCCAGATAGTGTTAATGGGATCGGGGATGCTGACAGCTCAGCCAGAGCTGCAAAAAAACAAGGTAAGATGCATGGACATGAATCCCCACCCTTTTCCCTGACCCCTTCCCCAATGTGGGTGTCTGCATCACACTCCAGAACTGGTTTTAGATTTTTCCAGCAATGCATCATGGGAGACGTAGTCATAGGAACATACATCATTGCAGTCAACATAGAAATCAGCAAGGCAAGCCACTCACTACATCCATAAGCTGTTGAGGACCAGGCAATTGTGTGATAGGAATGTGATTTAATAATTTATTTTTATTTATTTTATTTTAGGAGTTTTCTATAGCGCTGGCCAGACCCGAGGGTATCAGAGCGCTTTACAGTCGATTTGGAGCAGACAGGTATAGAACAATAAAGCAAAAATAGATTCATACATGTTTAAGATTAAAAATTGTCTGGCACCTGAGGGGCGACTTTGAGGTAGCGACTTTGAGGTAGTCAGAGGTTCAGAGTGTGCTGTTGAGGTCGAGCGGTCACCACTGACCCAATGTTCATATCTGTCCACAGGAGAGTCATCGCGCAGTACAGTGCAGGAAAGGGAGGAGAGGGCACCGGCAACGGAGAGGAGTGAGGAAACACCCGAAAGAGCAGGTCAAAACATTGTTCTACCACACAGACCCACAGCGCAGGCAGCCACTACACCGGAGCGAGCCACCTCACCACAGCCTCTGTCACCTCTGCTGTTTGGCTCACAACAGTTGGAACCACCAGCACTTTCCCCCACACCAACCTCAGAGTCATCTGTGCTGGTAAGGCCAAGGAGGCATGATGTGCCCCCTCTCAGGATTCTGGAGACGTCAGATGAGGAAGATGTGGAGGGTCTTACACCAACAAATCCACCTCTGGCTGACAACGCTGGGCAGCAGACTTCATCTGGAGCTGTGTGTGCCGGTGTCCGAGGCCGAAGGGTACGGGAGAGAGCCGAAGGCCAGGATGGAGAGGGGGTCTTTTGTGGACTTGAGGCCACCATGGTAAAAGTCCAGCGACTGCAAGCAAAGGGCATTTTAGCAGTACATAGACAGGTGCGCATCTTGAATACCAAGATGGCCAACATAGACCGGGGGATTGGCTCCATGACAGAGAGCATGCAGTCCATGGCAGAGGGAATGAGGGACATGACACAGTGCATGAGTGCTCTCTGCGAAAAACTAGATAGTGACCACTCCGAGAGGCACAGGGATCGACAGTGCATGCGGCAACAGACCAAAGCCATGAATCGGCTTGCCACAGCAACCTCCCTGCTATGTCGGCGCTCTGTCGCCATGCAAGATGACATTGTGCACTGCTGCACGGATTTGTCGAGGGGATGGGGAGAGTCACCTCTGCCATGGAGCTTCTACTCACACACCAGGCAGCCATTGCTGGGGACACAGGTGTCGGGGACACAGAAGACTCCACCAGCAGGAGTGGCTGTAGCACTCCTGTTCCTGACATTCAAAGGAGCAGCAGGCGCCAATCTGCTGACCCAGGCACCACTGCAACCGTTGACACCCAGCCTTGTGCATCCCGCACTGTAGTGCGTGGGCTCAAACATTGATGTTGCCCTCAACCCACAGGACAGGTCACGGTGAGGTAAACTGTGACCACCCAGTGTGGAATACAGACATTGTAGTACCATGGTGTGGTATCAGTAAACTGCCGTAGTGCCTATTAAACTATGTAATTCAAATACTAAGCCTGCCTGTGTCTCCTTACTTACTTAGAAATAGCTGCGTGTGATCTCTGCCCATCTCAGTCTCTCATCCGTGGCTTGCGCTGCTCCTGCTGCATAGGGCTCTGCTTGTTCTGTTCCATCATCAAGGTCCTCATGATGTGTGATCTCCACCTCTGTGCCTTTCTTGGTGGCAAGGTTGTGCAGCATGGCACAGGTCGCAATTATTTTGCAGCAGATGATTGGAGTGTACTGCCGTGCACCTCCACTCTTGTGGACGCAGCGGAACCTGCTTTTTAGAAGTCCAAATGTGCGTACTACAACGCTGCGTGTTGCTCTGTGTGCCACATTGTAACACCTCTCACTCCTGGTAGATGGATTCATTTCGGGGTTGAGAACAAAGGACCGCAAAGCATAAGCACTATAGCCTAGGTGGAAAAGAGAGTGCCATTAGTTACATACTCATGATTGGTTCATCTGCATTGACTATCAGGGTGTGTCACAGTTATTTACCTAGCAGGTATCCATCCCCGAAATCTCCAGCAACAAGGCGTGTGTTTATCCCACTGTTCTGGAAGATATACGAGTCGAGGGTACTATCTGGGAATTTGGCCACAATGTCTTTTATGATGTTGCCAGCATTGCATATCACCTGCACATTGATTGAGTGCGTTGACTTTTGGTTCCTGTAAATGTATTCTGTGGCTGCAGGTGGGCAGAGTGGGATGTGGGTGCCATCTATACAGCCTATGACGTGAGGGAAGTGTGCCAGTTGATAGAAAGCTGTTTTGGTCTTCGCAAGTTCCGCAGGTGTGTCAGGGAACCTAATATAATGATGCATTCTCTGCATCATGGCCTCAAGGAACTTCCTGAAGAAACGGGACAGGCAGCTCTGGGACACACCACCTACTGCAGCAATCACACTATGGTAACTCCCAGAGGCAAGCAGGTGTAGGCTACACAGCACTTGCACATGGGGTGGGATGGCGTACGCCCTTGGTGTTGGGTGATCCAGGAGTGGGTGCAGGTCCCTGATCAAGTCCAGGATGGTTTGGGGGTGTAGCCTGTACCTTTGCAGTATCTCTGGCTCAGTCAGTTGGAAGAACGTTATCCTCTGCCTGTAGACTTGCTCCTCCCTTCTCCATACCCTCTCTCCTGCTGCCTGTAGCCATAGCTGTCTTGCTATGACGTAGAATGCCGCCATTCTGGTAACACTTGCATTTTGGGTCCTTATTTTATAGCCTGCACCTGGTTACCACCTGCTTTCAATCCATGGTAAATACCGACACTTAAATACCGATTTTCATGAAATTCAGTATTTTTTAGGTTTCCTACATCTCAATAGTAATTTTTTACCATTTCTTATTTACCGATTCAGTAAATAAGAATTCGGTAAATAAGGATTCGGAACATTCCGAATCGGTAGAATACCGACTCGTATTTACCGATTGGGTAGATTTTTGACTCCTACATCTCATTTTCCAAATACCGGTCGTTAACGGCCGAAATTACCGAATTTCGGCCGTTACCGACTGGTATTTGGCTACCTACATCTGGCCTTTAGCTTCTTGCGCGTCTCCTGCACCGGAAGTACACTACATCACTTCCGGTTCACGGAGCGCGTTCGTGTCATTACATACACAATGTGAGCCCACCGTTAAAAGCGAAATGAGTACCAGCTATATAATAGCACCCTTCATGGGTTCAACTATGATTTTATAAAAACGTCAAATCAGATGGAAACCGTCCATTTTAAAACATGTGTCCCACTCTGATGCATTGTGGGATATGTAGTTTACTGGTGTATTTAGATGTAACGACCCTTACTTTCTCTCAGTAATTCATCACTATAAAATGTCAGAGCTAGATTACGCGCCACCAGCCCCCCCCCAAAAATTGTATAGTGTAGGATGGCCGCAGATATCTATGTGCAACATAATTTAAGGATCTGTCTTCGTGGCCCTTATAGGTATATAACACGCAAACCAACAGAACCCATACAAAAACTCATTGGTGTGTACGGAAAGAAATCATTCATAAGGATCAGTATATATAACAAACTCCATGGTATATCCTCATTCAATCCTGTAATTTGACTTTTTAAACGGAACACCCATCTCTGTTCTCTACGTAAAAGTACCTTATCTAGGGGCCCCATATTAATGTCATATTTTGGTTTATCAATTACAAACCACGTGAAATCATCCTCCGTATGTGTAATTTCAACAAAATGTCTAGTCATACGAGTGTTTATTTTTTTGCACTCCGATGCTCCACCATCCGGTGTTTCACCTTTCTTGTAGTCATCCCAATATAAATTAACAAACATGGGCATATGATCATGTAAACCACCCCACTTGTGTTACAATTGGTATGGGAGTTCAGTACCCAAGGTGTCCTTAAGCCCAAATCCAATTGTGTCATGTGCTTAGTCAAAGGGGCATACAGAACATACTCCACATGGGAAATATCCTACTACTGGGGAGGCTCCCCATAACGTGGTTTGTCTAATCTCCTGTTGTTTAGGCCTTGGTCTTGTATGCACCAATAGATCTCGGAGATTACTACGTCATTTCAATGCAAATAGTGTTTTTTCTAAGGACAATGTCCCTGTGTTCAAAATGTGCCATGACTTATTTTCTGCCCTCTTGACTTTGTCATTCAGGTTGCTAAAAGTCGTCACGCACATCATCCTTTTATTTTCAACTTTCTCATAAGTTTCAAGCAGTGCCTCTCTATGATTATTACGGGCTCTCTTTTGTGCTCCATATACCAATTTTCGGGGATAGTTTCTTGGAAGTAATTCTTCACTCAAGGTATTTGCATGTATTTTGTATCTTGTCACTTCAATACAATTTCTCCGTAACCTTAAAAATTGTCCAATCGGAAGGTTGTTCAGCAGTGCTCATGGACGAAAACTATGGTAACTAAGTAAGGAGTTCCTTGCCATTGGTTTCTGATATAATTCGGTCTGGATCTTCCCAATCTTAGGATACAGTCGTAAATCCAGATATGACACAGTCCTCTTACTGGATTCCCCAGTGAAGCTCAGATTAACATCTTGGCAATTAAGCCAAGATGAAAAATCATGTAGAGACTCCTGGTCACCTTACCAGATGACCAGGATATCATCTATATATTGTGTCCACAATTTCAGGCATTGTGCAAAAGGATGGCCAGTGGAGAAGATGACCCTAGTTTCAAAACCATACATGTACAGATTAGCCATACTAGGGGCCCACATACTGCCCATTGAAGTGCCAGTAGTTTGCCAGTATGGATCTCCTTCATAACGGAAATAGTTCTCTTTGAGTGCCATTCTGGCACACTGTATGACAAAAGAGTTTTGGATCTGGTCGTCGAGAGGATGGCTCTCAAGTAGCTGTTCTATGATTTGAAGTGTCATCCTGCGGAATGTTCGTATATAAAGATTGGACATCATATGTCACCATTATGTTTACTGTAGGATCAAAAGACACTGTTTCTAAAAGAGAAAGAACATGCTTGGTGTCCTGTAAATATGATGGCATCTCTGCTACAATAGGACGGAGAAAAAGGTCTCCAAACTTGGATAATGGCTCTAAAACAGAACCAATACCCGACACTATTGGTTGCCCAGGTGGCGGTATTTGCTCTTTATGAATCATTGGGAGGATATAAAATACTGGCACTCTGGGATGTCCCTGGATCAAAAATTCGGCGTCACTTTTAGTGATCCAATTAGACTCTCTCCTTTCCTCCACAAAAGATTTAATCTGTCTCTGTAGTCTTGATGTTGGATCTTGTTGGATACGAGTATAGAATTTTGGATCATTCAATTGTCTAAGACATTCACCACGATAAACCGCAGTATCCATAATGACGGTGGCACCGCCTTTATCTGCCGGCTTAATCGTGATATTAGTGTCATTCCCCAACTGTTCAATACATTTTCTTTCCAGATTAGAGATAGTACAGAATGTCTTCTTGGGAATATCTGAAGTAGTTTCATATTCTTTTAGTACTGCTTTCTCAAAAGTGTTAACTTCTGAGGGTACTTGTTGCACGGAAGGCAGAAAGGTAGATTTATTCCTCAAACCAGTGTTGGGAACCACATTGGTATCATCCTTTTCCAGATTGGTGAAAAAGAAGTGTAATCGAACTTTCAGAAAAAATTCAAATAGTTCTTTATGAATCATAAAGTCATCACCTAGTTTATGTATCTGCCATCTTTGTCTACTACTGTGTGCGTGAGCTCGAAAGCCACCCCAGCAAGGACTCAAATTAACAACCCCTCAGACATTGGCAGAGTACGATTTTGCAAAAACTTGCCTCTTCCAACGCAAGTGCAGCTTTTCGGTTTCGCTATGTATAAGGTGGGTTTCTTGTATTAGTGCGATCTGTGCACCCCTCTTAGGTACCTGTGTATGTTATGGCACTTTACAGCATCCCCCTTCCCCATATATTCTATGTCATAATTTTCAGTGTGAGTTGTGCAGGCATCTTTCAGATAAAACCGGACCCACATACCACCCCACCCCGCCCCACAAACATTGTGCAGCACCATTCCTGCAGGCAACAACAATAAAACAAAATTGTAAACCAGTGGAACTGTGTAAATCCAAACTACCCTTCCCCAGAACAGTCTGGCAATGGCAAGCTGGACAATATACAAATAGTACATTCAACTCAGCTGAAGGTCCAAACCTAATCTAGTTGTGGACTTCTAAGTAGGGGTAGGCAATTGATACTGAGCTGTGATGGTTCCACCAGCCCGCGCCGGCCCGAACACCAGTAGCTCTTACCGACCGGGCTTACTGCATCTATAGGGCAGACCAGGCTGCACTGAAATCACAATCCAACTAACAGTGCCGCCTGTTCAGAGTTTGGCTGCACAGAATTTGTGTTGCAGAGCAGGGGTGTGCACAGGGATGGAACCTACTCCAGTGTATTTGGCCCTTCCATGCATTTGGGAAAGTATGCAGTTTGGCACAACCTATATGAATGCATTTACGCCCTGCACCTTTTTGCTTTACCTATGGCCCATATTCCACTGGTGTATGTGGGTTGCACTCATCTCCGCATCCAGTCATTTCTGTTATGAGACGAGGTGTTCGGGTGGACCCTGCCATGGGAGCTGACCCATGTGTAGTTTGAGTATGCATGGCACGAGATCTGTGTACAATCTAGTTTGCTCTAGGTGAGTTTGGAAGTGACAATATCCATATCCCCATGTGTAGGTACTAGTCATGGCCCACATTCCCCCATCCCTCAGGTTTGTAGTTGATCCTGTGAAATACAATGTGTATGCTATGTAGAACCAGCGTTGCATGATATGCATTAGCACAGGTGTGATGGAGAGGGAGTAGTTTCTGTCCTGTAACTCCAGTTCTGTAGTAGGGGTATCTCTGTTATAGTCATAATCTAGTGAATAGTCCCGCCCATGTGCGTGGACCCCGGAGCAATCAAAAATAATCTCTTACAGTGTCGAAAAATGCAGAACTGCACAGACACTTAAGAGAGAATTTAAAGACAGATAATGCAGCCAAAAAAGGCTACACTGTCCAGTACTTCAACTAGAAATTCCACCACAAAAACCACAAAAACAGCAAATCCTGTACAGATTTCCCTTGCTTTACAGCAAAATCCCTCAGGAATGAGAGAGAGAAGAACCTGGACAGACAAGCCCCATAGGCTGCCATTATGTGGCTCAGAACAGGATACTGTGCCTTTAAGAGAACTTTCCAGAACTTCACAGTATCCCAGAATGCCCTGCAGGTCCCAGTTACTTTCAGTTCTTTTTGAAGGCGTAACACGCCAGACCTGTAGCATTCCGTACATGAATATCTCTCTCCACCGGGGAGGAGGGCGGGCGCTTATGACTATAACAGAGATACCCCTACTACAGAACTGGAGTTACAGGACAGAAACTACTCTTTCTGTAGTAGGGGATCTCTGTGTATAGTCATAATCTAGTGAATAGAATGGCAAGCCCATCCCCACACCAAGCGGCGGTGGAGAAAAAAGAAATTACGCCACTATTGTGCGAACAGATTGCGAAGCGAAGCCTGCCCAACCTGAGCGTCTGCCCTGGCATCAGCGTCCAGGCAGTAATGCTTAGCAAAGGTATGGACCGACTTCCAAGTGGCCGCCTTGCAGATCTCTGCAATGGGAACATTACGAAGCAACGCTGTCGTGGCAGCTTTGCCCCTGGTGGAATGAGCCTTAGGTTTGTCCCCTAAGGTCTTATTAGCTTTCTGGTAACACAATTGTATGCAGGACACAATCCACCTCGAGATGGACTGTTTAGAGGTAGCAAGACCCGTCCTGACTGATCCATAATTGATAAACAATTGGTCTGACCTACGAATATCCTTGGTTTTATCCAGATACAATTTCAGCACCCTCCTAACATCCAGGGAATGTAAAGACCTTTCCGCTGGAGATGAAGGATTCTGAAAAAACGTAGGCAAAGTTATAGTCTGGTTGACATGAAAATCAGAAATAACCTTGGGAAGAAATTTAGGGTGAGTACGCATAACAACCTTAGCAGCATGAAATACAGTATAAGGTTCTTGGCAACACAACGCCCGAATTTCACTCACCCTGCGGGCCGATGTAATGGCCACGAGGAACGCCGCCTTCCAGGACAGGTGCTGCAATGAAGCCTTATGAATAGGTTCAAAAGGCTCCTTCATCAATCTCAACAGCACCACGTTCAATTCCCAGGAAGGCGAAGGAAGCCTGACAGGAGGGAAAACTTTCTTCAAGCCTTCCAAAAAAGCTTTGATCACAGGGATCTGGAGGAAGGAAGTCTGTGAAGGGCATTTCCTGTAGGCAGTCAAAGCAGCCAGATGAACCTTAATGGAATGGACATTAAGGCCAGACTGCGCCAGATGAAGTAGATATGGAAGGATGACATCCTCCTTGCATGTCGTCGGGTCATAGTTCTTGGACTTGCACCAGATGCAAAATCTCTTCCACTTGTAAGCATAGGAAGTCCTAGTGGAAGGTCGCTTAGCCTCCTTCAGTATGTCCATGCAATCTTCTGGGAGATTCAGATGGCCATATTGCACTATTTCAGGAGCCATGCCGCCAAACTCAAAGACGAGAGGTTGGAGTGCAACATCCGCCCCCCGAACTTCGTGAGAAGGTCCGGCCTGCACGGCAGCTTCATGTGAGGAAGGAGAGAACGGTGAAGCAGGTCCGTGAACCACCACTGTCTGGGCCATTCCGGGGCAATCAGTATCATCCACGCCCTGGACTGGGACAGCTTGATGAGAACCGTCGGAATCAGGGGAATGGGCGGAAAAGCGTACAGAAAGCTCTCCGACCAGTCGATCCACAACGCATTCCCCAGCGTCCCCGTCTGGTAGTACCTGGAGGCGAAGTCTCGGCATTTGCTGTTTTCTGCGGTGGCGAACAGATCTACGTCTGGAGTTCCCCACCTTGCGAAGACTTCTCCTAGTACTTCGTCGTTTATGACCCATTCGTGGTTTTCCTGAATCAGTCTGCTCAGTGCGTCTGCCTGAACATTCTGCACACCTGGCAGATGGGTGGCCGTTATCGTCATTCCTCGAGCCAGAAGCCAGCGCCAGATCGCCTGCGCCTCCTGTGACAAGGTGCGTGATCTCCAGCCCCCCTGCTTGTTGAGGTAATACATCGTGGTCGTATTGTCCGTCTGTACAAGCAGAGAGTTGGTCTGAAAGGACGGATGAAAGGCCTTTAGTGCCAAGTGAACAGCTCTGAGTTCCAGGAAATTGATGTGGTACGTGGACTCCGTCGGGGACCACGTCCCTTGAATCTGTAGGTCTCCGGAGTGCGCTCCCCATCCCTGGAGAGAAGCATCCGTCACGATAGTCTGAGTGGGAATGTCCTTGTGGAAGGGAACCCCTCGTAGGAGATTCTCCGCTGAACACCACCTCTTCAGAGACTGAAGAGCATGCAGAGACAGTCTCATCTTGTCGTCCCAGGATCCTCTCCTCTGGTCCCACTGATCCTCCAAGCACTCCTGCAGCGGTCTCATGTGCAGCCGCGCATGTGGTGTCAGGAAGATGCAAGATGCCATCGAACCCAGTAGAGAAGACACCTTCCGCACTGTCGTAGATGGAGTGGTCATGAGAGCCTGAGCCTTCCGAAGGAGTGATAATCGTCGCTATTCCGAAGGAGACACGCTTGCTGACAGCGTATCGATGGAGGCTCCTAAGTACTGAATGCACTGGACCGGGGTCGGGACAGACTTGGACATGTTGATGTGCAACCCCAGCTTGTTCAAGAGAACGCACGTCTTCTGGAAGTGCGCTTGAGCTTTCGAGAAGGAGGAGGCCTTGATCAACCAATCGTCCGGGTATGGGTAGACAAACACCTTGTTCTTCCGCAGGTGTGCCGCCACCACCGCCATGCACTTCGAGAAAGTCCTGGGCGCAGACTTCAGCCCGAACGGAAGTACCGTGTACTGATAGTGATTGGTGCCGACTCGAAATCGCAGGAACTTCCTGTGTTTGTGTGCAATGGGCACATGGAAGTATGCATCCTGTAGGTCTATGGCGCAAAGCCAGTCCCCCTGTTGCAGCTGAGGATAAATCTGATGCAACGACAGCATGCGAAACTGCGAGCCGATTTTTCATTCATGAATCTAGCTGTTACTCCCCTGCAAGGCAGGCACCTAAAATGCATCTGACCAGTTTACATCTCCCAAGCTCCTGAGGACTCTGAAGATTTCTGCAACACAGGAGGTGGGTTCCCAGAGTCTCAGAGGTTGGTCTTTGCTCACAGCAATTTTGAGGCCCGTATTCCTCGTGGGGACCATGCAACCCAAACCCCTGTGCACCGTGCTCTTTTGCAGCAGCATATGCTTTTTGGCGACCCCTGAAGCTGTGCTTTGGGCTACTTGCAGTCCTGACCCAAGCAGCGTTTCTACTGAAGATTTCTGGCCTACACTTCACGAGTGTTCCGTGGGCTGGTATTTCTTGATTCAACTTGAGGTCCCTTTGCGTTCCCTAGTCCATTGGCCTGTGGGTCCCTGTGAAGATAACTTTGACTTTCCATGGGCTTTCCTGGTTGCGCCAGACATGCCCTGAGTCTCCAAAGCTTGGAGAGTCCCCAGGACCTTGCTGGTCCTCACCGAAGCTGATTTCCTCTGACCGTGTGGGTTGTAGGAGCCAAGGCTAGTTGGTGTTCAATCCGGACACTGACCCCCCCAGCACTCCACATCCTTCATGGGCTAGCTCACCTCCAGACTTTGGTCATCATTGATGTCTCCTGGTCCCCGTGGCTGCAGAGTCAAGCTTCACCTCTTCTCAGCTGAAACACCCGACATCGGTGGGCATTCGTCCATTGTTCCCCTGGTCACTGTGAAGTGACCCAGACTCTGTCCCCTCTGCTTTCTGGTTCTTCTCACCTCGAATCCAGGCTTGGATTCCACCGGACACTTTTCATCTTCCCGGCAGCAGCCCTTTTCAGCATCACACCATTGAAAACGACGAAGATGCCCGACATCACTTGACACCTATGCACCAGGCTTCCCTGGGTTAGGTAACACGAGTACTCTGGTGCTCACAAGGGTGCTGGCCTTGTAACCTTCTATGTTTGAAAGGGTTTCCTCAAAGTCCTCTCCAAAGTGTCCTTAATCTTTAAAATTCCAACCGCGATTTTCGCATAGAGTTGTACGGAGCTCGCGCATGTGTTCTCACACAGCACCTGTCCTCTGTGGGCCCCTGTGTCACTACTTTGGGTGGTTCCTTGGGGTCCCTGCGATTCTAGGTGCTCTAGGCACTGTGTCTAGTCGTGGTTGTTATATCACTTTCTTTTTTTTTTAAGTTTGATTTATTGAGGAAAAGAAAAGGGGGGAAGGGGAGGGGGAGAAGAGTTACAATAAGCAGATGGATGAAATAAGCAATACAATAGTAGGTTCATAAAAAACAAGCATTACAAGCATGAAGAATTATGAACACATCAAATGAGTATAAATACAATAAGTGAAACACAGTATATTGAAACGTAATAATTATAGCATTCAAATAAACTGGTAATAAGAGAATCACGGGGGGTTGCGTACTTCAACTGATGCAGAATCAGGAGAGGGATGTGCAGGGACATAGGAAGAAAGGTATGTTACCAAAGGAAGCCAAATCAGGTCACGTTTGATAGCTAGGGAGATGGGAGATACATAATTGGTATCTAGACGATGATTAAAACAGACTGCATTCCACCAGGACTGATATGAAACATTTGCAGCCTGTTTCCCAGTTAGAAGTGATGATATGAAAAGCTACAGCAATGAAAATGTCAAGTAAAGGGTAGTGGCTGGAAGAATGAGGGAGTTCCGATGAAAGGGAACCTAGAAAAACTAATACGGGTGAAAAGGGGACCTGGAGCTGGAAACATTTTTGTATTTGCCGCCAAACCATCTGCCAGAACTGGGCGGTAGGGGGGCAATCAAACAGCATATGTTTGAGATCAGCAGAGGGGCAGGGACAAGACCAGCAGGTAGAGAGGGTATCTGGTGAAAAACGGGATAAAGCAAGTGGAGTAAATAAAGTTCTGTGATAAATGAAGTATAAAGTTTGGGTAGTATTAGCAGCTCTAGAGGTTTTATGAAGTTTAGTCCAAATTTTATCCCCAAAAAGTACAGGCCACCTCTGAGAGAAGTCCAACTCCCAAGCAAGCTCAATGCGCGACTTCAGTCTATCATTGGTAAAACGAAAAGAATTATACAAAACGGATGCAGAAGGAGAAGTCTCCAGTAAAATGGAAATGGGTCTGCAGTCTAAAGGAATATCGTTGGAAGGTGAAAGAGATTGAAGATATGAGATTAAGACTGGATAAAGAGTAATGTATTGCGATCGGGCAGAGGCAGGCAAAGAGAAAAGAGATTGAAGTTCCTGGAAGGAGAGAGGAGTTTCCTGAGAAAGTAGTTGAGAAATCCAACATATTCCTCAGGAGTGCCAAGTTTTTCAATAAATGATACGATTACGGATTTTGAGAAGGGAGTTATTCCAGATCGGTTGTTCATGAGTGGAGAGGAGAGAGGGATAAGATGAAGATAAGTAGGGAGAAAGAAGATTACGAGAATGTGAAATAATGGGTGTGCGAAGACGGCTTAAAGAAGAGGAAAAGGACAAGAATTCGCGGAAGGTAAAAGGGGAAATAAAAGAGGATTCCATACTTAGCCAGACAGGAGGATAATGTATCAAATTAGACGAAAACCAGCGAATTGATTTCTTCAAGGAAAAAGCACGGTGGTATTGTTTAAAATCAGGAAAACGTACTCCTGACTGAGCTTTGTCCCTTCGTAGAGAGGCAAGAGCTATTCGAGGACGCTTACCGTTCCATAAAAATTTCAGTAATAAAGAGTCAATCTTTTTAAAGAAAGAAAGAGGAATGTGGAGAGGAAGCATGGAAATAGTATAGAGAAGCAAGGGGGATAACATCATCTTCATAGAGTTGAGCCTACCCCACCAGGACAAAAAGAGCGGATGCCAACGAGTAATAGCCATGTCCATTTTCTTGTAAATATAGTCAAAGTTTAGTTTGAGAGTATCAGATAATAGAGGTGCAAACCAAACCCCTAGGTATTTGATTTTAGATGGTTGCCAAGAGAAACCCGTACAAGAAAAAAGATGTTTCTGGCAAAGAGGATTCAAAGGCAAGATTTCACATTTGTCGGCGTTCAAGCGATAGCCAGAAACTGCAGAGAAGTTAGAGACCTGCTGAAGAAAAGAAGGAATAGAGGTAATAGGATCGGAACAGTAAAAAAGAATATCATCGGCATAAACCGAAAGTTTGACTTGTTGGGAACCGAATTGAAAACCAGAGATAGTGTCATCTAAACGAATTTTAGTAAGGAAGGGTTCTAAGGCTAAAACAAAAAGTAAGGGAGACAAGGGGCAACCTTGTCGAACCCCTCTATGTAAAGAAAAATAGTCCGAGGACATCCCGTTAACAAAAATAGAAGCTTGAGGATCGGAGTAAAGTAAAGAAATAATAGAAATGAATTTGGGAGGGATGCCAATCCAACGTAAAGCCTGAAACATAAAATCCCACCCAATCCTATCAAAAGCTTTCTCCGCATCTAGGGAGATAGCTGCGAAAGGAAGAGTCAAAGAAGATGCCTTATTAAGTATGTTAAGAAAAACCCGGGAATTATAAGAGGAGAGGCGCCGCTTGACAAAACCGGATTGTTCTGGGCCATTTAGTTCTGGTAAAAGTGGGTCCATGCGTAATGTTAATATCTTTGCTAGAATTTTATAATCGGTGTTAACCAAAGATATTGGTCTATAATTTTTGCATAAGGAGTGATCTTTATCCTCCTTGGGAATTAAGCAAATTAAGGCTTGTTGAAAAGAACCGCTAGAGGAACCAGCATCAGAGAAAGATTGAAATAAGAGTAAAAGTTTAGGAAGAAGGAGAGAAGCGAAGTGGCTGTAAAATTCGATAGTAAATCCATCAGGGCTTGGAGATTTGCCATGACGAAGTTTAGATACAGCATGGGAGAGTTCAGAGAGCGAAATATCCTGCTCCAGGGAATGGAAGTCAACATGCGAAATCAAGGGAGATGGGAGAGAATGAAAGTAAGAGATGAGATCATCAGACGTCGGAACCTGTTCTGGTGTATAAAGGGTATCATAAAATTTGACAAATTCAGTGAGGATATCTTTATCCTTAAATGTGGATTCGCCAGAAGAAGTTTTAATAGATTGAATTTTTGTGCGTTCCTTACGAATCTTTAAATAGGTGGCCAAAAGCTTCCCCATATTATTCTTACCTCCATAATAGCTGGAATTATATTTTAGCAGAGTATTAGAAGCAGCTTCGGTTGTGAATTTATGAAAGGAGATTTTCGCTTCAATAAGTGCCTTAAGGGAAGAATCAGATTTAGAAGCATAATAGGCGTGTTTTAAAGCTTTAATGTCAGACAAAATTTTCTCCGACTTGGCCTCTCGAAGTTTCTTACGTCGAGACACAAAATTAATAATAAAACCTCTAGATGCTGCTTTAAATGAATCCCAAACGTAACAAAAGGGGAGTCAGAGGTTTGGTTTAATAGAAAAAATTCCTTGGCAAAGGCAGTGAATTCGGCAGAAAAGGTGGGTTCCAAAAGCAAAGCATTATTAAATCGCCATCTGCCAGAGTGGGGAGAGAATGGGAGTAGGTCAAGGTCTACAAAAACCGGGGCATGGTCAGAAAGTAAGATGGAGCCAATTTCAGAACGGATAGCGTGTTGGGACAGGGATTTACTGAGAAAAATGTGGTCAATACGAGATTGGGATTGGTGAGGAGGAGAGAAAAAACTATATTCTCTAACATCAGGATTTCACAATCTCCAAATATCTACTAAGGCATTGTTTTGAAAAGAGTTCACAAACTGATTGTGCATTCTAGAGGGAACAAAAGTGACCTTCGAATGGCGGTCGAGGAAGGGGTCAACAATCTGATTACAGTCTCCACCGAGCAGTATGTAATCTCCAGAGAGAGAGGACAACTTGGTAGAGATAGAAGGCCAAAAGGATCTATCTATCCCAGTAGGAGCATATACATTAAAAAGGGTGAGTGGGATATTGTCGATGAGAAAAGTAACAATAAGCCAACGACCATCGACATCACATTCATGAGTAATCGAGGAAACATTTAACTTTTTATGCAACAAAATTACAACACCATTCTTTCTAGAGGTCGTAGGAGAGCAAATAACATGACCCACCCAACAACGCTTACGTTTTAAGGCTTCCGACTCAGCAAGATGAGTCTCCTGAAGGAGGGCAACGTCAGTTTTAAGTCTTGCCAAATGTGAGAGAACCCTCTGTCTTTTAAAGGGATTATTTAATCCCTTAACGTTCCATGTCGTTACACGGAACGGAACAGTTTAGAAAAATAACTAAGTGCAACATGCTTATGAATGCATAATAAATACAATGGAAAGAATGCAGTAGAAATATAATGGTAAAATTGATAAAAATGGAAACAAAGTGATAAAGAAAGAAAGATAAGAGAGAAGAAGAAGAAGGAATAAATGTGTGAGGAAAAAGTAGAGCAACTATTATAGAGATAGGAGTGAGTTCGAGAAGAAAGAAAAGAAGAGGAAGAAAGAAAAGAAGAAATAGACCAGAAAGCAGAAAGAAGATAAAAAGTGAGAAAGGAGAGAGAAGAGAAAGAAGAAGATGATTGAAAGGAAGCAGAGAATAAGAAAAGGGAAGAAGGGACAGGAATCATAGACAACAAGAAGACAGTACATGTCCAAAACGAACGACTGAAAGACATACTTACGGGTACGGGAAACGCAAACGAGAACGGGGGTGTAGGCATCGAAAAGACGACAGCGACATCACCAAGAGCGGACGCCAGACCTCAGTATTCACATATCCAAAGGCAATGTACAAACACCATGTAAATATCGGGTGAAAACAGGGGGGAGAAAGAGCGGTATCTGTAAATGTGAGAGGAGAAAAAGAATATAACTATGAAGAACAAGGGAAATACGACACAGGTCAAAGGACAACAAAGATAAAAATAGAGAAGTAAACTCGCAACAAATAACAAGAGATACGGAGAACAAATAATATCGTTAATAGTAGATCAGAAGAGACTGCAAGTTCAATCAGGGTGGTCTGGAAACATCCATAACGTCAGGGCTCTGCTGACGAAGAAATTCTTGAAGGACAACAGGGTCATCATAGGTGGTGGTTTTGTCTTTGTAGGTAACCTTGAAGAGACACGGATGGAGGAGACCATATCTTGCATTGAGAGCTCTGAGCTGAGGACGCAAATCGAGAAATCTCTTCCGTCTGTCCGCTGTGGCCTTAGAAACATCCTGAGAAAGATAAAGGCGATGACCTTGCCACATGATTTGTTTTTTGAGTTTCGCGGCTGAAAGAACCTGCAGGAGATCAGTGTATTGAAGGAATAGCATGATGACCCCTCTAGGCTTATAAGAAACTCTGGGACCAAGACGATGGGCTCTTTGGATGTTGATGGAGGCTAGAGCTGGAGTATCCAGAAGTTTTGAAAGGAAAGTCTGAAAGAAAGTATTGGGGTTAGACCCCTATGTTAGTTCAGGAAGTCCGTAAAGGCGAAGGTTGTTAATACGATTTCTGTTTTCCAAATCTTCCGACTGTTTCTTAAGCAGAGAAACCTCAGCCTCCAGTGTGGAGATATGAGAGCAGGAGGAGTGTAGAGACTCGGATGATTGTTCCAGTATAAGAACACGAGATTCTAAAGTGGACCATTTATCTTGCATGGCTTGCATGTTCTTAGTGGTAGCTTCCATGAAAGGTTTGAGAGCACAGATTTCCTCTAAGATGATATCCATGGATGAGGAAGAAGCGCCGTTCTCAGGAGCAAGAGGTCTTTCTTGAGACGTTTGCCGGAAGCTAAAGGTGCTTTACCGCCATTCTGAGATTTAGGAATAGCTCCATGCATTGCGTCGGGCTTTGACAACTTGCTTCCCTCCATATCCTGAAGAGGGGAGTCAGAATCTGAACCGGAAGGCAACTTAGTAACCGTAGCCAGCTTCAAGTTGCGAATTTTCCCCATAGAAGAACACTGAGCAGCAATGAAGAAAGGAAAGCACTCCACTCCGTAAAGAAATTCAAGATAGCCAGCAGCGACCAACCTGCCTTACTGAGAGAAAAATTATCAGCAAAAGGTCAAGCCCAAAAATGGAACATGAATGATGTAGACATGGTGGTGTAACAGCAGGAGGCGCTGAAAAATGGTGAGATGCTGCATGGGCTAGAGTGAGGCAAAAGCAAGCAAAAACATTCAAGAGCAAAAAGAGTGCTGCAGGACCAAGTCTGGTCGCAATTCAACATTTGAGGCGAGACAAAAAGATTAAAGTCCAGGGTGTGTCAGGGAAAACATACTCGAGGAGTAAGGCATACAGCTTCACAAAATGGCGGCTGAGAGAGCAAGTTTTTTTTATTTTTTTTTATTTTTTTTTGTAAAATTTTTATTTTGCATTTGAAGTAAAACAAGTAACACAAAACAAGGTCACCACGGCACTACAAATTTCCCCCCACATGGGTCACCGAATCAGGAGCATTGTCATCACAAATTAGCATAGGCATATCCAGGCCGAACCACGAGAACATAGCCATGGGGCCGACAGTTCGGTGAGGCTATGAAGAGCATTGTTCGACGTGGAGCTATTGAGGTAAGGCCTCCAAACCCATAGGCTTCACACCAAAGCCAAACGGTTATGGACCCATCATGAGGTACCTAGAGTGACCAAACAGAAGTTTAAACTCTCCCCCCCCCCATGGTGACGACTCCATACATGCATTCATTCATTCTTCCTCATATTAGTTTTGAAAGAGATGCAGTGACCTCAAGGATGCAGGACAGACAGCGGAGGGCAGACCTTTGGAGAGAAAGGTAACCAATGGACCCCACAGGAATCGAAAGTTCTTGAAATTACCTAAGAAGATGTCCGCCATCCTTTCCATGCTTAAGAGCTTCCAGAGCCGTGCGTGCCACAGGGATATTGCCGGTGCCTCCTTCCGTTTCCAAGCAGCAGCCAACGTAAGTTTGGCAGCTCCCAGGCATAACCATAAGATCTTTTTGTCGGCCCGGGTCTGATGTTCAAGTCCGGGGTCACGCAGACCCAGCAGAACATAGGCAGGAGAATCCTCTATGGGGTAATGAAGGATATCCTTAATATGTGAAAGAATCTCCTCCCAATACGGTCGAATCACTGGACAGTCCCACCAGATATGGCGGAAGTCCCCGAGGAGCCCACAACCCCTCCAACATAAGTCTGAAGTGGCCGGGTAAATGCGGTGGAGCCTAGTCGGACATAAGTACCATTGCATAAGCGTCTTGAGGTGCGCTTCCCTCAGATGCAGGGAGTGATTGAACGCCGCCATGTCCCGCCATAGAGCCGACCACTCAGTATCGGAGATATCTCTTCCTATCATCCCCTCCCACTGTTCCATATAGCGGTGCCTAGGCGTCACTGCCGATTTAAGCAGGAGCCGGTACAAGAAAGAGATGACCCCCTTCATGGCGGACGTCCGCAAAATGAAAGCCTCGAATGGCGATGGAGTTCTCGTTGCCGCCTCCACTATCCCTGGCGACGTGGCCCAATGAAGCAGTTGCAAATGATGGTAGCGTTCGGATTGGGTGATCCCGTAATCCCTCATGCAATTAGCAAAGGTAAGGGTGTCCTGCCCATGAAACAGATGGGTCAGTGCTCTGCAGCCTCCCTCCCTCCAGGCATCAAAGGCCCCCTCTCGGAGTGCCGGTGGAAAGGCCGGATTGAAGTGTAGAGGCGTAAACAGCGAAGGGAATGTAGTCCAACGTTCATCCTTAGCTATGGTGTCCCAAACCTTCAATGTGGTTCCAGTAGGGGTACTAACATAGGCGTTCAGCGGGCGGTCCTTCTTGGGTTTCCACGCCAAGTCCCATACCGATCTGCCAGCCACGCTCCGGTCCATATGCAGCCAGTGTTTCTCTGACTTTTGCTGTGACCACTCCACCAGTACTCTCAATTGCGCCGCCTTATAATAAAGCTGCAAGTCAGGGAGTCCCACTCCTCCCTCGGATTTCGGTTGCCGCAGGACCGTAAACGAGAAACGTGCTCGTCCCCCCTGCCACACAAATCGCAGAATCTGAGTTCTGAGACGTCGAAAAAATTCGTTATCTATAGGGATGGGTAGGGCTTGAAATAAATATAAATATTTAGGAAGGAGAACCATCTTAACAGCATGAATTCTGCCCAACCACGATATAAATTTGGGCTTCCACCTATCCAATTCAGCTCGGGTCTTCGCTAGTAAGGGCGGGAAATTGGCCGAGAAAAGCCCGCCTATCGTCGGGGTCAAGTGGACCCCCAGATATATCAGTGAACCAGATGCCCAGGCCAAAGGCATCAAGGGCCTCACTCGAACCACTTCCTCCTGTGAAAGAGTAAGGTTCAAGATATAAGATTTGCTATAATTAACCTTGAAACCTGCCACCGTTTCATACTGTAGCAAGGCATCTCTGAGACAAGGCAGTGATCGTTCCAGCTCCGCTACCGATAATAAAATATCATCCGCGAAGAGCGTGATTTTGTGTTGCTCTCCCGTGAATGGTATACCCCTAATCCCCTCATGCTCTCGTACCGCCGTCGCCAAGGGCTCAATACTCAACGCAAACAGGAGTGGGGAAAGGGGGCACCCCTGCCTGGTGCCTCTGGAATGCAGAAAGAACGCTGATAAATGTCCGTTCACTGCTACCTAGGGCAGCAAAAGTTGGCCTTCACCATGGTGATGAATTTCTCCGAGAAACCGAAGGCTGACATCGTGTTAAATAGGAAGCCCCAATCTACTCTGTCGAAAGCTTTTTCGGCGTCCAGCCCCACCAATACCGCTGGGATGCGAAACCGGTCAGCTTTTTCAATTAAATGAACCACCCTACGTGTGTTATCATGAGTTTGGCGCCCTTTGATAAAGCCGGATTGATCCGGATGTATGATCGCAGGCATCAAATCCTGCAATCTATGCGACAGGATCGCCGAGTATAGTTTAGCATCTACATTAAGTAGCGCTATGGGGCGGAATGAGGCACACTGAGCCAGGTCCTTCCCAGGTTTCGGGAGAACCGTAATCACCGCCTCCGCCAGGGAGCCGGCTGAGGAACCGGACACGGCCATGTCATTGAAAAGAGATGCCAAGAAGTCACATAGCTCGGAGGCGTAAGATTTGTAAAAGACTGCCGTTTAACCATCCGGCCCAGGCGCCTTGTGCAATTTCAGATTCTTAATGGCCTCGAGCACTTCCTCCCTGGTAATTGGAGCTTCCAACGCCCCATTCCACTCTTTGGATACCTGTGGGAGGGGCAGTCGCCTCAAGTACTCCCTCTGTGCATCCATAGCGAGCCGTCCCCTGCATAGAGGTCCGCATAGAAGCGTCCAAAAATGGCCGCCTTCGCTTCGTCCCTGTGTTGCATGTCACCGGCCTGGTCCCGTATCCCTCCGATATATTCACGTTCCCTCTTGTCACGTAGTTGACGTGCCAAGTGCCTGCCCACCTTATTCCCACAGGAGTAAGATTGTCGCCCCAGCCTCAGCATCGTAAGTTCGGCCCTGTTGTTGTAATGAGCTCTCAACTTCCCTCTCACCGCCGTCAATGGTCGAAGGGTCACTCTCGAGGGATGAAGCTTATGAGCCTGTTCGAGACGCACCGCCTCGGCCTCCAGATCCTCCCGATCCTTACGCCGCAATCTATTAAGATGAGCATTAAGACCCAGGCACGTGCCCCTGATGGAAGCCTTAAAGGCATCCCAGGTGGTAGTGACTGACGTATCAAAAAACTCCCTAATGGCAACCCTCAGATTCTTATTGGAGGTATCGTCCCTGAGCACCGAGGCTGGGAAATACCATTTCCTCTGCCCGCCGCCGGTCGTTGACCAACGGAGGCTAAGCACCAGCAAACTGTGGTCCGAGACTGAAAGCGGAAGAATGGTGGAGTCCAAGACATCTCCCCTTAGAGCCTGACTTACAAAAATGTGATCCAAACGGGAGTATGAGTGATGAACGTGTGAGTAGTAAGTATAATCCCAGGAGGTAGGGTGATAAAAGCGCCAGCCATCAACCAATCCCAACTCCCCCACCTTCTGCTGCGTTGATGCCGAAAAAACTCCAGCATCTGCCCTATGGGCCCCAGAGCTATCCACTGTCTTATCCCACACTAAATTGAAATCCCCTAAGAGGAACAAATGACCCTCAGCAAAGTCCTCCACTTTCTGCAGCACATCCTGTAGAAACTTATTTTGACCAGCATTAGGAAGATACACCACAACAAATGAACACACTCGCCCCTGAACAAGCCCTTTCACCATCAGCCAGCGACCTTCTTTATCATTGCGTACCTCAATAGGTTGGAAGTGCAGCGCAGCGCGGAAAAGGAGGGATTAAGTTAAAAAAACTCCCTAATGGCAACCCTCAGATTCTTATTGGAGGTATCGTCCCTGAGCACCGAGGCTGGGAAATACCATTTCCTCTGCCCGCCGCCGGTCGTTGACCAACGGAGGCTAAGCACCAGCAAACTGTGGTCCGAGACTGAAAGCGGAAGAATGGTGGAGTCCAAGACATCTCCCCTTAGAGCCTGACTTACAAAAATGTGATCCAAACGGGAGTATGAGTGATGAACGTGTGAGTAGTAAGTATAATCCCTGGAGGTAGGGTGATAAAAGCGCCAGCCATCAACCAATCCCAACTCCCCCACCTTCTGCTGCGTTGATGCCGAAAAAACTCCAGCATCTGCCCTATGGGCCCCAGAGCTATCCACTGTCTTATCCCACACTAAATTGAAATCCCCTAAGAGGAACAAATGACCCTCAGCAAAGTCCTCCACTTTCTGCAGCACATCCTGTAGAAACTTATTTTGACCAGCATTAGGAAGATACACCACAACAAATGAACACACTCGCCCCTGAACAAGCCCTTTCACCATCAGCCAGCGACCTTCTTTATCATTGCGTACCTCAATAGGTTGGAAGTGCAGCGCAGCGCGGAAAAGGAGGGCCACTCCCCTATGTTTCGTAGATGCAGAGGATCTGTATATAAGGGGATACGCCTTATGCTTAAGACGCAATTCGTCCTTGCGCGCCAGGTGGGTCTCCTGAAGACCCACAACATCCAACTGATGGTCCATCACATATTTCCACACCTTTTGCCGCTTCTGCGGTGAATTAAGGCCTTTAACATTCCAAGTCCCTATACTAACAGGCATAATGGAACAACACACCAGAGCCCTCTACAGCCATCCCACGGAACTCCCCACCCTCGCACGAACCTCCACCCATCTAAGGCTTCTTCGTTGAACCACCCAGGGGCCCCCCACCTGACGTCACCTGTCATACCCCTAGCCATCCCGCTCCCATGACATCCCCCCTCCCGCCCCACATCCCTCCCAGCTGCCTGCACACATCCCAACCACACACACCACAGAGCACTCCAGTCGCCACCATCAACCCCCCACAACTCCGTAATCCACAACCCCCCACCCTCCAACCCCCCCACAACCAAAAGAACAACAGGAGATAACTCAGAGCACTGAACCTGAACAAAGTAACCAGCAGTTCCAGCAGACCGTAGTTCGTAAGGTCCCCACTGAACTGAAGTTGGGGCAGGGGTGCCATCTCGGCGACCCCCAAGGCCATGGACCGGGGTGTCTTCTCCAAAAGTGCAACCAAAACCCCGGTACCTTAAGGGCCAGCGCCCCTCCGGCGCCAGACCATCAGCTAATCAGGAATCATGCCGCTCCGGAGCTCCGCTGAGAATCCGCCAGCGTCGCCGAGGCCACCGAAGCCACGGCATCTCCCCTCTCCAACTGGCTGGCAGCGCTGTCCGGTCGCCGCCGGGCCGGAGACAAGCCAACTCTGTGCCAGGAGGATGAGCGGTGTCGCCTCCTCGAAGGTGAAGATGTCGCCCCCTGGGAAGGCACGATGTCATCCAAGCCCAAAAGATCCTTTGCCACCTGGAGAGAGCGAATCTGCGTTAGCCTGTTCTGCCATCAAAAGATGATACGGAAGGGGTGTCCCCATGAATAGGAGATATTGCGCTCCCTCAGGAATGAAGTCACTGGTCGGAACTCCCGTCTCTTCTGGAGCGTGGAGGCCGCTAGGTCCTGGTACAACTGTGGCCGATGATCCCTAAATTGCAGGGATGAGATAGTCCTAGCCTTTCTTAAGATACGCTCCTTCACCTGAAAGTCATGTACACATACAAGGATGTCCGGGGGTGGACCCCCTCGCCTGGACAGCCCCACCCTATGCTCTCTGTCCATTCTTATTTCCTGCAAGTCCTCCTCTCCCGGGATCTGCAGAAACAGGGCCTGGACGTAGCCACGCAGATCCCCCGCCTCCCCATCCCACGGCACCGCTCGGATACGAATGTTGTTCCTCCTGGAACGATTCTCCAAATCTTCCGTGTGCGACTGCAAATCAATATTTTGTTCCGTGAGGCGGATGATGTCTTGTTGTAGCTGGTGTACGTCGTTCGCCACATTCAAATCATGGTCCTCCAACATCGCCACCCGCTCACCAATTCCATCCACCTCTCTCCGCACCTCTCGCAGGTCCGAATCCAGTTGTGCCTTGAGCTCGGATATGTCCTCCTTAATGGAAGCGAAGAGCTCGGTCATAAATGCCTTGGTGGCGGGCGCCTCATCGTCCGATTGTTTCGACGAGCTGCTGGCTCCTGGAGAGGCCGGCTGTTGCGAGGATTTAGGTGCGCCGTCCTTCCCCGGCCTCCCTTTGCGCACCGTATTGGACATCGCGAGGCCTGATCGTAGCACTCTATGAAAAGTTCCTCACTCGCTGCGAATCCAGACCGCCAGATAGTCCCAGGAGTGCAGCCACAGCCCAGGTGCTACGTCGTCCGATGGGTGCAAAAATGCGAGAGTCTGACAAGCACTCTGTCCCCAATCACTGCCAGTCGGGCTCCGACGTAGACTCCCCAGTCGATTCCTCCGCAGGCCGCCTCGGCCCAGACAATATGGCGACCAACTCCGTAGTAGAGGAGGGGGGGGCCCCCCGTGCCATCCAGGCCCTCGGGTGCGCCAGCCGCGCTAAGCGACCCTTCCACGAGGTGCAGGTCCGCCTCCAAGTCCGGGTGAGGGGCACCGCTTATTGGCCACACAGCTTTTCACTAGAAGGCCAGACCACCAGAGATACTTCCAAATGGCCCAAAAGCTTCGATAGCCCGGCGCGGTGTTTCCCACCTGCTCCACGGTCAATCAGCGTTCCCGCAGCCTGTCCTATCTCCGCCCCGCAGCAGGGCTCACTGCCGAAGGTCCGAGAGCTCACGCTGCCCCGCGCCGCCCCCCAGCTACCATCAGCCGGGCCAACTCACTGACGCACACTCCGGGTCAGGACTGACCTCCCGTCTCGTGCCCTCCTCTGCCCAGTGCCGTAGGGCCGATCACTTCCCTCCCGAGGTCGTCCCTGGTCGCTGCATGAAGGGTTCGAGCTCCAGAAGCAGAGCAAGCCGCCTCTCGGACCAGGCCACAATCACGGCCTCAGGTAGTCCGCCGGCCGTGACGCAGGTCCGCCGACGCGGGCCCCAGGCTCCGCCCCCACCGGGGCTCCGGTCCACGTTGCAAATCGGGCCGTCCTCTCTACTGCTTGGACCCGGCAGCGCCCGCAGCGACGCTGAAGCGTCGCCACTCTCCGCCGACCCCAGTAGCTCTTCGCAGCTCCGTCCGGCGCTGCAGTCCCCAGCACAGCAGAGGCCTCGGCACCGCCGTTTGCTTCGGTCCCTCGATTCCGGCCACCAGGAGCGTCGGGACTCACGCTGCTGCTGCCCACTGCTTACTTTAGGTTCCGGAGCGACCCACAGCCCAGGGGAGCTCCAGAGGTCAGTGCTGGACAAGGCTTTGTAAGGCCCGGCGCCGGAGGGGACAAGAACACGTCCTACTTCGTCGCCAGCTTGGCCACGCCCCCGAGAGAGCAAGTTTTAATTACAGGCTTGAGAGAAGGAGAAAATGTGGCATCTTCCAATAATGCACATTGAAAAGGACTCACCACGAAAATAAAGGTTGCCCCAGCTGAGCAGTCCGTCCACAAGCATTATGTGGGAAAACTTGTGTCTCAGAGAGAAAGGGTAAGACTGCCTTCAAGGGAATTCGTTTACACAAATTTTAACAATTTCAATGTGATTCACAAGGATAAACTAATTGTCCCCATCAGAATTCAATTCAACTAAAGAGAATTTTAAATCAAACAAATAAAACTACAAAAAAATGACAAACATAAACACAAGCCAGGTGTATAGAAAAAAGAAATGTATCAAAAGTTTAAAACAAATCATCTGATATACAGAAAATACAATAGGACTGCAGGTTGACACTCAATGTATTCACAACCAACTCAACAGAACCTATTAGCGCCTATCCCAAAAGCATAATGAAAAAACAGAAAGGATGAGGCGGAGGTCGACGTTTCGGTCTCCTACAGGATGCTTAGCGAGACCATCTTCAGGACTGATGACAAATGAAATCTGTATATTAAAGAGTGTAATATAGAGAATTGCGATAGTTGCAAATTTAATTTGAGCAACAGCGACACGTCAGTGAGTTGTGGACATAGGTCTTCCGGAGAGTTATTAATAACAACCAATCTTTCAATTTAATTGGACTCGTAAATGCAGAGTATCACTTTTGTATCACTTTTGGTAATGCGTCCGTCACAAGGCGATTCCACAGATTTAATCAAAAAAGGGGGCTTTGCCGTCAGACTCTAGTTTGACTTGACTTGGGATAGCTTCTGCAAGTGCAAATGGCGTTCTCACGGAGGTACACAGAGCGGGGTCCTTTCCTATCGCAAAGCCCTCAAGGGTAGTCTGGGTCGCTCACTTTTTTTGTAAATCAGAGAGAAAGGGGCGCGTTGCGGACAAGATGGCGGTCGGGACTGAAGCTCCCGACCGAAACGAGCAAGTCCGCCAAAACACCGCAAAACTCCGAAATAGTGAGGGCGCTGGGCTCACCTCACATTGCGGAGTCGTTTAAGTCATGTGCCGGGGCTGTGCGACTCCAAATGCCGCAGAGAAGAGCGTGGTAAGGAAGGTCGGCTCCGGAGCTCCGGGATCACGCCGCCATTTTCCGCGATGCGTAGCCACGCCCCCCCGTTATATCACTTTCTTAGTATATGGTATGGTCTCCCCCTGGAGCCCACTGTGTAATGTGCTATTTACTGTTGTTCTACTGATTTAATATTGTATGCTTTGTCCTCTAATCTCATAAAGAGGTTAGTAGAGAGTGTTTAGTAATACATACATATATTTTATATAGACCTTGTGTGGTTCTCCTTTCATTTGGTTATTCAGGAGGTTCTGATCTGGTAAAACAAGCTGATTTATATTCCTTCGAGACTTAGCCTGAAGGCTGCTCTCTATAGCTACCACTCGGATAGCTTTCAATAAAGGTTGTCTTTATCCTATTCATCAATAAGGGTTGTTTGGACTGGTACAAGGTGCCCACTATAATTAGTGGTCAGCATATACCCGGCCAACTTCTCACATCTGCCAAATGACCAATAACCAGGGGAATCAGGACTGCAATCACTAAGTCTCGGGGTAATTCCTCATTCCTAAAGGAACACACAGAATCCCATTTATATTCCCCAGTAATTTCGCCTTTCAGATTAGATGTGCTGAAGCTCTGGTATCAGTAACGTCAGGGGATGGAGTTTCCGGGGACCTTCTAACGTGGTCCTACGAGGCCCGCAGGGGAGTGTTGCCTGTAGGTCACATGATAACATCCTGTCAATGGTGACTTACGCTTTCATATTTCTGAGGTCAATAGTATGAGAAGAATTTACTTGACTTCAAAAAGATATTTTAAACTGTTTTTTTCTGCCTCTGTGTTCTATTTTCTTGTGCATATGCCACAGAGAGCGACCGCTCGAACCTGTTCCAGGTGAGGTTGCCCCACCTCCGCTGCTCCTGCCCGCCGGGGCCAGGACCCTGCCCTGCTGAGTGCCGCGCACTGCCTTGCACACCCTCGTTTTCGCCGCTGTTTGTCTGCTGCAGCGTGCCTGCTTCCCCCCTGTGTCTTCTGTGCGCCTGCTGCTTGTACTATCCACTAGCCCCCCTGGTAATTTCTCCCGTTTTTGCCTCCACTCGCATCTTCTCCTTCCCCCCGTTGTGTAACTTGCCTCCACTTGTTTTGCTGTTTCCCCCCGGTTCTTACCTGTCCCCCCTCGCCTTTGCTCACTTGCCTCCCCCTTTTGCCTTCTGTACCCCTGTGCTGCCCTCCCCCTCCTGTTCGCTCCCTCGAGCCGCCCTCCTTCCCGCCACTGCCCCCCGGTGTCTCCGCCCCCCTCCTGCCCACTGGCCGCCCCGCTCCCGCCACCCAGCTGACCCGCCCTCCCGGCTCCTCACTTAAGGGGACTGTGCACAGAGGTAAGCAGCGACCGCTCGAACCTGTTCCAGGTGAGGTTGCCCCACCTCCGCTGCTCCTGCCCGCCGGGGCCAGGACCCTGCCCTGCTGAGTGCCGCGCACTGCCTTGCACATCCTCGTTTTCGCCGCTGTTTGTCTGCTGCGGCGTGCCTCCTTCCCCCCTGTGTCTTCTGTGCGCTTGCTGCTTGTACTATCCACTAGCCCCCCTGGTAATTTCTCCCGTTTTTGCCTCCACTCGCATCTTCTCCTTCCCCCCGTTGTGTAACTTGCCTCCACTTGTTTTGCTGTTTCCCCCCGGTTCTTACCTGTCCCCCCTCGCCTTTGCTCACTTGCCTCCCCCTTTTGCCTTCTGTACCCCTGTGCTGCCCACCCCCTCCTGTTCGCTCCCTCGAGCCGCCCTCCTTCCCGCCACTGCCCCCCGGTGTCTCCGCCCCCCTCCTGCCCACTGGCCGCCCCGCTCCCGCCACCCAGCTGACCCGCCCTCCCGGCTCCTCACTTATGACGCCCCCTGAGCGACCGCGCAGCGGACACGCGCAGCGGGAGCACCGATTGAGCGCCAAAGGTGCGCCAAAGGTAAGCCCGTCTGCGCCCGTCCGCGCCTGGCCCGCGCCCAGCGTCAGGACCCCTGGCCCCCACCGACGGAAGCCGACCCGACGGACCTACGACGCTACCGAACTCAACGCACTCAACACCGGCCGAACCCCGGGTTGCTACTGAGCCACACCGAGACGCACCCATGGACCCTTCAGCTGCCACTCCTGCAAGTTCACCTGCAACCGGACCCACGCCACACCAGCACCCACCAAGCCGACCTCCAGCAGCACCCACCTGAAGTGCATCCTGCTCAACACCCGCTCCATCCACAGACACGCCGTCGAGCTCTGGAACCTGCTCGACACCACAGTCCCAGACGTCTCCTTCCTCACGGAAACCTGGATGAACGCCTCCTCAGCGCCCGACATCGCCATCGCCATCCCAGAGGGATACAAGATCACCCGGAGAGACCACGCCAACCAGACGGGAGGAGGCATCGCCATCATCCACAGGAACACCATCCGCATCACGACCAACACCGACGACACCCTCGCACCCGCCGAACACCTGCACTTCCAGATCCACGTCAACCCCAAGACCACCCTCAGAGGCACCCTCATCTACAGACCCCCGGGACCACGCACACAATTCAGCGAAGACATCGCCGACTTCATCAGCCTGCACGCCCTCCCCTCCACCGACTACATCCTCCTCGGTGACCTCAACTTCCACCTGGAGAACAACAACGACCGCAACACCACCACCCTGCTGGACAACCTCGCCAACCTCGGACTCAAGCAACTGGTGACCACCCCCACCCACTATGCCGGACACACTCTCGACCCGATCTTCTCTTCCAGCAAGGACATCGCCTTCAGCCACGCCACGGGACTCCACTGGACGGACCACAGCTGCGTCCACTTCAGCTTCAGAAGGACCACGCTCCACCATCACCAGCAACAGGCTCCCCGCAGAAGCTGGAACAAGATAGCTGCAGACCAGCTCGCTACTTCCCTGAACAAGAACCCTCCCACCAGCACAACAAACCCCAGCCAAGCAGCCACCAACCTCACGAAATGGATCAGCGACTGCGCAGACGACCTCGCCCCGCTGAAGACCCCGCCGAGCAGACCCGGCAGCAAGAAAGCCCCATGGTTTAACGACGAACTCAAGAGCTCCACGAGGAACTGCAGAGCACTCGAGAAAATCTGGCGCAGAGACCCAACACCGGACAACATGACTGCCCTCAAGCTCGCCACCCGAAAACACCACCAGCTGATCCACGCCACCAAGAAAAACACATTCAAGGAACGACTGGACAACAACGCACACAACAGCAAGGAACTCTTCAACATCGTGAAAGAGCTCTCCAACCCCAACGCCGGAAACAACGACATCACCCCTTCGCAAGACCTCTGCAACTCCCTCGCCTCCTACTTCCACAACAAGATCGCGGACATACACAACAGCTTCATCACTCAACCGATGCACGCCACGACCGAACCACCGCCCCCCACCACCACCCTCCGCGCCTGGACCCCGATCAGCACCGAAGACACCATCCGCACGATGAACTCCATCCACTCCGGATCTCCGACAGACCCCTGCCCTCACCACGTCTTCAACAAGGCCGACGCTGTCATCGCACCCCACCTGCGGGACATCATCAACACCTCCTTCGACATCGCCACCTTCCCGGAGAGTTGGAAGCACGCCGAACTCAGCACTCTACTAAAGAAACCATCAGCAGACCCAACCGACCTCAAGAACTACCGCCCCATCTCGCTGCTCCCGTTTCCGGCCAAAGTCATCGAGAAGACAGTCAACAAGCAACTGGCCGCCTTCCTCGAGACGAACGGTTCCCTCGACCTCTCGCAGTCTGGCTTCCAGGCCAACCACAGCACCGAGACCGCCCTGATCGCAGCCACCGATGACATCCGAGCCCTGCTCGACAACGGAGAAACAGCGGCCCTCATCCTCCTGGACCTCTCCGCGGCCTTCGACACTGTCTGCCACCGTACCCTAGTACAGCGCCTCAGCAACGTCGGAATCCGGGAGAAGGCACTGGAGTGGATCACCTCCTTCCTCGCCGGAAGGACACAGAGAGTCCGCCTTCCCCCGTTCAGATCGGAAGCCACCGAAGTCATCTGCGGCGTTCCTCAAGGCTCCTCGCTCAGCCCAACACTCTTCAACGTCTACATGAGCCCCCTCGCAGCCATCGCACGCCAGCACAACCTGAACATCATCTCCTACGCCGACGACACCCAGCTGATCCTCTCCCTCACTAACGACCCCGCCACCGCCAGAGCCAACCTGCACGAAGGGATGACAGACGTAGCCAAATGGATGTCGAACAGCCGCCTGAAACTGAACTCGGACAAGACGGAAGTCCTCATCCTGGGATCCTCACCCTCCGCCTGGGACGACTCCTGGTGGCCCCCCGCCCTGGGAAGCACACCCAAACCAACAGACCACGCACGCAACCTGGGCTTCATCCTGGACTCCTCCCTCTCCATGACCAGACAAGTCAATGCCGTCTCCTCGTCGTGCTTCAACATCCTGCGCATGCTACGTAAGATCTTCCGATGGATCCCCACCGAGACCAGGAAGACGGTCACCCAGGCCCTCGTCACCAGCCGTCTGGACTACGGCAACTCCCTCTACGCCGGAACAACCGCCAAACTCCAGAAGAGACTCCAGCGGATCCAGAACACCTCAGCACGACTCATCCTGGACATCCCCCGCCGCAGCCACATCTCCGGACACCTGAGAGACCTGCACTGGCTCCCGGTCAACAAGAGAATCACCTTCCGGCTCCTCACCCACGCACACAAAGCCCTACACAACCAAGGACCAGGATACCTCAACAGCCGCCTCAACTTCTACGTTCCCAAACGCCAGCTCCGATCGACCAGCCACGCCCTTGCCGTTGTCCCCCGCATCCGAAAAGCCACCACAGGAGGAAGGTCCTTCTCCTACCTGGCTGCCAAGACTTGGAACTCCCTTCCGACCCACCTCCGCCTGACCCAGGACCACCTCGCCTTCAGGAAGCAGCTCAAGACCTGGCTGTTCGAGCAGTAGCGGACCCCCCCCCCCAGCGCCTTGAGACCCTCCGGGTGAGTAGCGCACTATACAAATGCTCTGATTGATTGATTGATTGATTGCAGATCATACACGTATGCTTCACATGTTAAAATGCTCAACAGCTGCAACTGGGCCTACTTTAGGGTGGAGTTTAGTGGTATTTTCCAGGTTAAAAAGTTGTAAGTGGGGCTATTACCCTGGCAGGAAGCTACTTATACTTCAGAGATCGCTGGCACATAAAATACATTTTAGGAAAGCAATCTCCTTCCTAGTTTTTTTTAGGTTATTTGTTCCTTACTGGAAACAATCTGCCATTTCTTCTGGGACCCTAGCATTGCGACCTAGGACAATTGAGTGATCTGTCAACCCTGGTATTTTTACAGGCTCACGCATCTGATTATGAATGCATTTTGTCAAATCTTAACAACGTACAACTTCAATCGGCATTAGCCGTTTTTCTAGAAAACGTAAAGTTTCAGAAAAGCAAAGAATCAAATAATAAAAACAACCAGATCATGCAAACTCATTTGAATAATCCACCAGTGTATGGCCTGATTAATAAATGCAATACATTATATTTAGGGACTAAACATCATGACCCCTACTTATGTGTGAAAAAGACATTTTTTCAATTGATAATCTAATGAACAGCCAAGCTTTCTTTTCACAATACTAAATCAGCCTCAAACATGTTTCGATTTGCGAAAAAAGCACAACAAAGAGAAAATACATCATCCCTTTTAAAGTTAATTAACAAACTTACATTTCCAAACTGTACTGCATTGAGCTCATAAATTAACGGGCGGCCTCGTCTATTTTGTCAACTATAAAGACAGAAGCAAATTAGCTTATTTTATAGTAGAGCTCCTACACGTTAATCATAGGTCATCAAAAAAATCAACATCACTCTCCTATGCCTTTAAGGTGTACAATCAATGAACTAGTTAATCAATAGGGAGGGACTAGGGATTGGAAGGTCTGTTTCATTCCCCAGGGTAAGTAGGTTATTTATCAAAGAGGAAACAGACACTTGTAACACTCAGGCCATGGGTTATATAAGTTTAGAGTAACCTCAAGAACCCAATGCAAATGTGGTAGGTGCGGTATATTTGATTCGTCCGCCCCGCATATGGGTAGTTGGCCGTTATCATTGGTTACTCCAAGTTAGTGATGTTGCCAGCCTCAACCCGAGGCACCTCTGGCCTGTTGTGCAGTATCCAGAGAAAGAAAAAAGGAGTGTGTCAAAATAGAATCTCAAAAAAAGGAAAGAAGGTTTAAAAACTGAAAAATCACCTTGATTGATTTTATTTATTAATGTGATTTTCAGATTGTTAAAAATAATCTGATACTACTCAATTGATCGAGTTACTAGATCAATGTAGTTAGAAACACTTATTACACAAACGTCGACATGTTTCTGCTCTGTCGGCCCACAGGGGTCTATAGAGCATTCGTCAGGACTCACAACAAAACAAATATTGAACGAAAATTGTACGTATTACTCACACCTTTTGTGCTGTATTATGTTAATAACCTGTGAAATTTTCAAGGATATTGACTCCTCCGGTTTCTGAAAAGAAATAGCGAGAGGACAAGAGAAAAAAGAGAAAAAAAGAGAAAAACACACTCGTTGCAAACATCCTAATTTAGGCTAATGCATTGGGTGGAATAATAATTATTATTCATTCATTCCAGAATATCAATACTGGGAAGGGGGGTACTACGTACCAGGGTGGAGTTTAACGCTATAGACATAGTTATGGAGACTATCATTGAAGGGGGCTGTAAAAAGCACACTAAGCGGGGGTAAGTATTTACTGTTACGCGCTGGCTTTTCTAGGTGCACGCGTAAACAAACCTCCGAAGAAAGGTAGGCGGGTTATTTAAAAACGGGTTATTTAAAAACGCAGCGCGTTATCATACCTTGTGACCGGGAAGTACTCGCTTGCATCGGGGGGCCCTCAGGACACAGAGCTGTATTTAGAACGTATCGTGTTAGTAAATAATACGCATGATCGCCTTACCGGGATTCAGTTGTTAATGTAACGAAACTCCGCCATTACCCGCGTGTGCTTGCAAACTCGTCTAGTGCTGACTCTGCCCCCGGAAGTTCGTAACTCCGGCTGGGCTGGCGTTTTTAAAGGGGACAGACACTTGAGGTTACGTATTGTGCGTGTAGCAAAGTTCCTTGTTTTTTTATGCAGAAAAACTTTATTAGTCCATGGTTGATTATATTCATGAGATAGACAGTTTCTTATGTTCTTTATATGTTGGGTCATTAAGCAAATTGGTGCCACGGAATAGAATCATTCAGGCCATCTTCATAAGTTTTGAGTCGTTCCACCCACCTCTGTTCTTTCTCAAATAATGTTCTTTCACATCTTTGGGACTTGTCGGTTAGCATTTCGATTACTGTCCAGTGGATTTCATCGCAAGAGTGACCTGCCTGCACGAAATGGGAACAAAGCTTGGTGGTATTCTTCTTTAATCTAATATTGCTCCGATGTTCGCCAATTCTTGTTTTTATTTTTCGACATGTCATTCCGATATAACGTTTGCCACAGGGGCAGCTCACTGTGTAGATGACATGGGTCGAATTACAATTCGTATGTTGGCGCTGCTGCCAGAGGAGGGTATCGGAAAGTTGTAGTGTTTTGGTTGCAGTTGTCGTTTTGCATGCTACGCAAGACCCACAAGGGTAATGTCCAGTTACAGGTGTCATGGTTATATCTCTGGGGAGGACTGCTTTCAATTTTTTTGGTGGTCGGGTATGTACCACGGCGTCCTTGATGTTTTTTGATCTTCTATTGGCGAACCTTGGTCTCGGCCAATCAAAATGGCCTGTATGGAGAATATGCCAGTTTTTATTTACTAATTTCTTTACTTCATAAGAAACCTGGCTGAACGTTGTGACACAGGTAGTTAGATCAGGTGTCTTTTCTTTTCGAAATGTTTGGAGGAGGCATTCTCTCGGTTGGTTGTTGGCTCTTTTTTTACAGAGTCTGATGGTTTTCTCTGTGTAGTCTCTCTGTCTCAGTCTGTCGCTCAATTCATTGGCTTGCAATCTATAATCAGAGTTGTTACTACAGTTCCTCTTTAAACGCAAAAATTGACTGTAGGGAAGATTGTCCCTCAATGGTTTAGGGTGAAAACTTTTATAGGACAAGATGCTGTTTTTGGCCGTTGGTTTCCTGAACGTTTTTGTGTGTAACTCATTGTCCTTTACGAATATGGTGATATCCAGGAAATCCAGGTTACAACTGGTGGCTGTATGAGTGAACTTTAGCCATGGGTCAAGGTTGTTGAGCCAGTTCATGAAACACTGTAGATCCATTTTTTTGTCCCAGATCATAATGATATAATCAATATATCTCTTCCAGTATAAAATACTGGAAGAGAAGATGTTGACACCAGTGGTTATGTGGAGTTCTTCAAAATGACTGACATAGAGCCCGGCCACAGAGGGAGCGAAGGCGCTCCCCATGGAAGTTCCATGGATTTGAAGATATAAGTCTTCCCCATAGGCAAAGAAATTCTCCTTCAGCGCTAGCTTACAACACTCTAGGATGAAGTGTCTTGGTGTTTTAAATTGCCAGTCTTTCGAAAATAATACGTCTTCCAAAACTTGCATGGTATCATTTTGAGGCAGACTTGTGAAAAGGGCTTCCACATCTAGGCCCACAAGTAGCATCGTTTGAGGATTGAAAGGTTTTTTGTCTATTTGTACCAAAAGATCACGTGTATCCTTTAAATATGCCGGTGTTTGTTGGACCAATGGCTTCAGATATTCATCGGCAAATTTAGAAAGCGGTTCTAATATTGAGCCGATGCCCGAAACTATGGGACGACCTGGTGGTGGGTTTCTGTTTTTATGCGTTTTTGGCAAAGAATAAAATTGGGGAGTGATAGGTTCTTTTGTCATCAGAAAATCTGCCTCCCTCGATGTTATCCAGCCTTTAGTCTCTGCTTCGTTTACCATAATCGAGATGGTATTTCTGAGTCTTTCAGTGGGGTCTGAGTCGATCTTTTGATAGAACCTTGTATCTGAAAGTAGAGCTAAGCACTGTAGATCATATCCTTCCTTGCTCAAGATAACAGTTCCACCCCCCTTATCCGCTGGCTTGATCACGATTTCATCATTGGTTTTTAACGCTTCTAGGGCCAAGCGTTCCTTTTTACTCAGATTTTGGTAAGGTTTCTTATTTTTCAATTTGTCTACAACATTTAGCAGTGCCTGCTCGAAGGTCTGTAATTCTGGGTGTACGGTTGAGGCCGGCGGATTAAAGGTGGATTTATTCCTCAAAGTAGTATCACCTTGTTCTGTCGTCCCCATGTTGGTATTCTGATTGGAGAAGAAGGCCTTCAATTTTAGTGTCCTGCAAAATTCTGCTAGTTCGCTCTTTAATTTAAATGTGTCAAGGCGGGGGGTAGGAACAAATCCCAATCCTTTGTTGAGGATTTCGATCTGGTCATGTGGTAATTCAATACCTGAGAGGTTTACTACGAGAGATTGGTTCGGCTGGTGGAGGGGTTGGATGCTGCCATACTGCGTGTTTGCACATTCCTCTGCTGGTCTTGCCATCTCAGTGTTTTTTTCTTTCCTCTTGGCTGGTTTTGGCCTCTCGATAAAAAATGAGGTTCTTTTTGGGTAGTGTGCATGGTGTGCCCCATCTGTTGGTCTCCCAAATTTGGCAATTGTTGCATACCCGGATTGTATGGATCCATCCAGCCTCCATATGGTGGAACGAATGGCTGGTAATATGGCATATTGTACCCGTGAAAGAATGGTCCCTGCCATCTATTTTCTCTCCTCGGGCGGTTCTGTCTATAATTACTCCTGCCTCTCCTGGAGAACTGTTCGTCCGTGCTGTTGAAAGAATTATTTGAGGAGTTGTTAGATTCGTTATCTGATCCTGTATCCTGTGGGGAGTATTCTTCCGCAGTATACGGGTGCATCTTTTCTTGGTTACATTTTTTTAGGTCTTTACCAAGTTTGTTCAGCTTGCTTTGTGTTAGAAATTCCCGGTTTTCCTCCAATTCTTTATTGATCTCGTCCAACCTCTGTTTGTAAACTGCGGGATTGATACCTTTCTTTAGCTCCTTCTCACAATCTTCTATCTCTTTTAACCACTTGGCTGCTAAGGGTGTGGGAGTGGGTCCATTGACTTTCCATTGAAATCAATGGAAAGTCCATGACGACTTACCCTTGTCATTAGCGCTGAAGTGGTTAAGAGCCTATCTGATAGTCTTTTAGCGGTTTTAACAATGAGTACTAAATAATCAAGAGTACACTTCCACGATATCGAGGACCAATCCCGTCGAAAGGCTAGGTCACTCAGAAAAATGCGTGGGGCGTTGTTGACCCAGAGGCCTCTGGGGGCTGCTTTCACTCTCAGATATTCTGTCATAATGATACCGTGTATAGATGTTCTCATCTGTTCTCTTTTCTTCTCCGTCAATTTATCCCAATCATCTGCTTGCGCTAATGCTTCCGTAAGTTCAGTGTTCTGTAGAAGTGATTGTCCTGCCAAGATTTCCTCTATGTCATTCGCGTCAAAACTCAAACCCAGGTTCCCCTCCATTTTGAGTTTCTGGGTGATATATATATATATACAGGGTGTATATATAATATTTAATCCCGCTGCTGCACGCAGCTTAAGTACTAGTTAATCAATAGGGAGGGACTAGGGATTGGAAGGTCTGTTTCATTCCCTCTTTGATAAATAACCTACTTACCCTGGGGAATGAAACAGACCTTCCAATCCCTAGTCCCTCCCTATTGATTAACTAGTACTTAAGCTGCGTGCAAAGAGAACAGATGAGAACATCTATACACGGTATCATTATGACAGAATATCTGAGAGTGAAAGCAGCCCCCAGAGGCCTCTGGGTCAACAACGCCCCACGCATTTTTCTGAGTGACCTAGCCTTTCGACGGGATTGGTCCTCGATATCGTGGAAGTGTACTCTTGATTATTTAGTACTCATTGTTAAAACCGCTAAAAGACTATCAGATAGGCTCTTAAAAGAGATAGAAGATTGTGAGAAGGAGCTAAAGAAAGGTATCAATCCCGCAGTTTACAAACAGAGGTTGGACGAGATCAATAAAGAATTGGAGGAAAACCGGGAATTTCTAACACAAAGCAAGCTGAACAAACTTGGTAAAGACCTAAAAAAATTTAACCAAGAAAAGATGCACCCGTATACTGCGGAAGAATACTCCCCACAGGATACAGGATCAGATAACGAATCTAACAACTCCTCAAATAATTCTTTCAACAGCACGGACGAACAGTTCTCCAGGAGAGGCAGGAGTAATTATAGACAGAACCGCCCGAGGAGAGGAAATAGATGGCAGAGACCATTCTTTCACGGGTACAATATGCCATATTACCAGCCATTCGTTCCACCATATGGAGGCTGGATGGATCCATACAATCCGGGTATGCAACAATTGCCAAATTTGGGAGACCAACAGATGGGGCACACCATGCACACTACCCAAAAAGAACCTCATTTTTTATCGAGAGGCCAAAACCAGCCAAGAGGAAAGAAAAAAACACTGAGATGGCAAGACCAGCAGAGGAATGTGCAAACACGCAGTATGGCAGCATCCAACCCCTCCACCAGCCGAACCAATCTCTCGTAGTAAACCTCTCAGGTATTGAATTACCACATGACCAGATCGAAATCCTCAACAAAGGATTGGGATTTGTTCCTACCCCCCGCCTTGACACATTTAAATTAAAGAGCGAACTAGCAGAATTTTGCAGGACACTAAAATTGAAGGCCTTCTTCTCCAATCAGAATACCAACATGGGGACGACAGAACAAGGTGATACTACTTTGAGGAATAAATCCACCTTTAATCCGCCGGCCTCAACCGTACACCCAGAATTACAGACCTTCGAGCAGGCACTGCTAAATGGAGTAGACAAATTGAAAAATAAGAAACCTTACCAAAATCTGAGTAAAAAGGAACGCTTGGCCCTAGAAGCGTTAAAAACCAATGATGAAATCGTGATCAAGCCAGCGGATAAGGGGGGTGGAACTGTTATCTTGAGCAAGGAAGGATATGATCTACAGTGCTTAGCTCTACTTTCAGATACAAGGTTCTATCAAAAGATCGACTCAGACCCCACTGAAAGACTCAGAAATACCATCTCGATTATGGTAAACGAAGCAGAGACTAAAGGCTGGATAACATCGAGGGAGGCAGATTTTCTGATGACAAAAGAACCTATCACTCCCCAATTTTATTCTTTGCCAAAAACGCATAAAAACAGAAACCCACCACCAGGTCGTCCCATAGTTTCGGGCATCGGCTCAATATTAGAACCGCTTTCTAAATTTGCCGATGAATATCTGAAGCCATTGGTCCAACAAACACCGGCATATTTAAAGGATACACGTGATCTTTTGGTACAAATAGACAAAAAACCTTTCAATCCTCAAACGATGCTACTTGTGGGCCTAGATGTGGAAGCCCTTTTCACAAGTCTGCCTCAAAATGATACCATGCAAGTTTTGGAAGACGTATTATTTTCGAAAGACTGGCAATTTAAAACACCAAGACACTTCATCCTAGAGTGTTGTAAGCTAGCGCTGAAGGAGAATTTCTTTGCCTATGGGGAAGACTTATATCTTCAAATCCATGGAACTTCCATGGGGAGCGCCTTCGCTCCCTCTGTGGCCGGGCTCTATGTCAGTCATTTTGAAGAACTCCACATAACCACTGGTGTCAACATCTTCTCTTCCAGTATTTTATACTGGAAGAGATATATTGATGATATCATTATGATCTGGGACAAAAAAATGGATCTACAGTGTTTCATGAACTGGCTCAACAACCTTGACCCATGGCTAAAGTTCACTCATACAGCCACCAGTTGTAACCTGGATTTCCTGGATATCACCATATTCGTAAAGGACAATGAGTTACACACAAAAACGTTCAGGAAACCAACGGCCAAAAACAGCATCTTGTCCTATAAAAGTTTTCACCCTAAACCATTGAGGGACAATCTTCCCTACAGTCAATTTTTGCGTTTAAAGAGGAACTGTAGTAACAACTCTGATTATAGATTGCAAGCCAATGAATTGAGCGACAGACTGAGACAGAGAGACTACACAGAGAAAACCATCAGACTCTGTAAAAAAAGAGCCAACAACCAACCGAGAGAATGCCTCCTCCAAACATTTCGAAAAGAAAAGACACCTGATCTAACTACCTGTGTCACAACGTTCAGCCAGGTTTCTTATGAAGTAAAGAAATTAGTAAATAAAAACTGGCATATTCTCCATACAGGCCATTTTGATTGGCCGAGACCAAGGTTCGCCAATAGAAGATCAAAAAACATCAAGGACGCCGTGGTACATACCCGACCACCAAAAAAATTGAAAGCAGTCCTCCCCAGAGATATAACCATGACACCTGTAACTGGACATTACCCTTGTGGGTCTTGCGTAGCATGCAAAACGACAACTGCAACCAAAACACTACAACTTTCCGATACCCTCCTCTGGCAGCAGCGCCAACATACGAATTGTAATTCGACCCATGTCATCTACACAGTGAGCTGCCCCTGTGGCAAACGTTATATCGGAATGACATGTCAAAAAATAAAAACAAGAATTGGCGAACATCGGAGCAATATTAGATTAAAGAAGAATACCATCAAGCTTTGTTCCCATTTCGTGCAGGCAGGTCACTCTTGCGATGAAATCCACTGGACAGTAATCGAAATGCTAACCGACAAGTCCCAAAGATGTGAAAGAACATTATTTGAGAAAGAACAGAGGTGGGTGGAACGACTCAAAACTTATGAAGATGGCCTGAATGATTCTATTCCGTGGCACCAATTTGCTTAATGACCCAACATATAAAGAACATAAGAAACTGTCTATCTCATGAATATAATCAACCATGGACTAATAAAGTTTTTCTGCATAAAAAAACAAGGAACTTTGCTACACGCACAATACGTAACCTCAAGTGTCTGTCCCCTTTAAAAACGCCAGCCCAGCCGGAGTTACGAACTTCCGGGGGCAGAGTCAGCACTAGACGAGTTTGCAAGCACACGCGGGTAATGGCGGAGTTTCGTTACATTAACAACTGAATCCCGGTAAGGCGATCATGCGTATTATTTACTAACACGATACGTTCTAAATACAGCTCTGTGTCCTGAGGGCCCCCCGATGCAAGCGAGTACTTCCCGGTCACAAGGTATGATAACGCGCTGCGTTTTTAAATAACCCGTTTTTAAATAACCCGCCTACCTTTCTTCGGAGGTTTGTTTACGCGTGCACCTAGAAAAGCCAGCGCGTAACAGTAAATACTTACCCCCGCTTAGTGTGCTTTTTACAGCCCCCTTCAATGATAGTCTCCATAACTATGTCTATAGCGTTAAACTCCACCCTGGTACGTAGTACCCCCCTTCCCAGTATTGATATTCTGGAATGAATGAATAATAATTATTATTCCACCCAATGCATTAGCCTAAATTAGGATGTTTGCAACGAGTGTGTTTTTCTCTTTTTTTCTCTTTTTTCTCTTGTCCTCTCGCTATTTCTTTTCAGAAACCGGAGGAGTCAATATCCTTGAAAATTTCACAGGTTATTAACATAATACAGCACAAAAGGTGTGAGTAATACGTACAATTTTCGTTCAATATTTGTTTTGTTGTGAGTCCTGACGAATGCTCTATAGACCCCTGTGGGCCGACAGAGCAGAAACATGTCGACGTTTGTGTAATAAGTAAACAACAAATTGCAATGATGGACCCTTCCTAGAGTCAGCACCTGACTAACTTACGCCCAACGATAATTAATATCCCTTAAATTACTGAAGGGGATTGTGTGCACACCGAATAGCACCCATCATCACTGTGCCTATTCCCCTGGGGAATTTAAATGCAATAGAAAAACAACCGCAAAGGTGCACCACAACAAATAAAATAATAAGTGCAAAAATTATTTGAGCACAATAAAGAAATATATCATGAAGAAATGTTGTTAGTCTTCTTTTAATCTTTATTTTTCAATTTGTGGTGAAACAGAAACAGCCGACGCGTTTCGTCCCAAGCCGGGACTTCTTCAGGGCTGTCGGTAAAAAACATATACATACAATCAATTTTGTGTACAACAAATGACTTACAATCTGACAATCTAAAACAACAGACAAATTTAAAACCTTCCTACGATAGACATGGAGCCATCTACATTGATCTTTAGGCCTTAGCCCACAGATGAACTTTACTCTTAGGGTTACAGCCAAACATCAGAATTTGTAAATGTTTTGGAACAATTTATTATGTTAAAAAGCGGGTGTATAAACATTATTTACATTTGCAGGAGAACACTTTTGTATTAATTGTATATCAACCCAACATATTCTATCTGACGGGGGATAGATAAATACAGAGGGCCTGCAGTATATACTTGAAGCACTGAGAAGGACCAGACTGAGAAAAGAAAATGGGAAAAATTGAAGAAGGAAACGGAGTAAACAAGAGGAAACCCCTTATCGAAAGTGGACTAGTACATATCATGCGGAGCCCAACGAGAGGGGGAACCAAATACCTACAGTGACCAATGCCCTTATTAAACTGAACGCAAGGTGTCATTTACCTTTGAGTTTGGTAATGCGTCGCTTCTGGACGCGGGATAATGTAAAGTGAACTGGAGTCCAAGGATAGTCTTCCCAGCAACTTTACTCTTGTTGTGTTTTGTTTCTTGACAATGTCGAATTTAAGATATTTGGACCTTAGGCGGAAACACAAAAAGACAGAAGTCCCAATCTTAGAATCTATATATTTGAGTTGTCAATACTCAATGAGTTGGTGACAGACAAGGGGGGGAACAGTACATCTCGGTCATTTAGATCTAGTATCACTTTACTACAGTCTACTTACTTAAAACATGCCAATCGGCGAAGATGGCGATGTTTGTCAAATCTTCCTGGGTGGTGAGCACGGTCTTGCCACCTTAATAGTATACCCTTTTTGGTCAATTACTGCAAAACATTTAAGAGCAAGGTTTGAACACACTCTGTAACCGGTAACAAGATGTAAAAGGGACCGAAACCAAGGTTGGTAGGCGATAAATATTACCTGAGTGATCTATAGATCTGATGGAGGACAGGAGGTCCTATTACTCCATGAGATTCGGATGTGGGCACTGTATTACAGCAGGTCTGGCAAATAAAAGAGTAAATATGATGTTGTAATATGGTGAGATGTGACTAGAACACTAATGATATATTGACATACATTTCTGTATGGGTTTACAAAAGTAGTGTCTCACCCTATAGACAATGTCCGTTAATAACACATCTGGATAATGGCCCAGAAATGTGACTGATATTGATAAGATACCTGGTGAACTGATTATTACGGTATATCAAAGGAGGGGGTGCTAAGCATGATGATATGCTAATTTCTATTTTTAGAAATTTAAAAGGAAAAAAAAATTTTCGGAATATAAACAAGCATTCCCCCTAAGCCAAATGCCAAAACTAAGTAATGGAAGACTTAAACTACAGTGAAAACAGGTCTTACTGAGCAGGTAATGTGACCAGTGACCCAAACTAGTTACCAATCCTGCTAGACAATACTAACAGGGAGGATAGCTAAGTAACCCAGTAGCATGATACACTCACCGTTCCTGATAAAACGACCGGCGTCCATCCACATCCCTCGTTCCAGCGAAACACCCCCTGCGACGTTGTGTTCAATTGTGGTGTGCCCATCTTGACTGTTATATACTAACAGCAATTAGGTAAAGGGTCTGCACCTGGGATTGCTGCGCCGGCGCCTTAGCGTCGGAATTCGATAAACAGCAGTGACAGCACACGGGTGTGTGTAATGATGGCGGCCATCTTATAGTGGCTAAACGGGACGTGTATGTATACAATCTTTCCCCCATAGTCCCTATCACCATATGGCTGTACGCCCTACTTAGTGACCGCGATGCTGGAATCGGTCCTGTGATTGGACCAAAGAGGCCTTGGTATATGCCGAGTGTCCGCCCTTCCTAGTAACCTCGTTGCTAAAACGGTCTTTTGAGAGGATCTAAATTATGTCCACATGTCACATAAAGTAATGACGAAAAGTCAGGGACATAAAGCTATTAAGACGGCGCTTAAATCATGAACGGCCAAGCGCAGTACTAACTGAAGCGCCAGTCGTCAAAAATGCCCTATGGACGCCTATGAAATGGCGGCGGCCATCTTGGAATGGCAAAAAAGAGGCATATGTATCTACATCATAACCCCATAGAGCCTCGTTGTCAAAAGAGTATGCACCCTTAATACTAGCAAAAACGGGGCCAGTTGAAAACTGTAAACGGCCCTGTATGCTGTCCATATGTTAGTGCAACGGGCATTGATAGAAAAGGAATCCGATTTCTGTATAAATCGCGGATATAGGCACCCCTTACGTTATCTAATAAAATAACATAAATCCATAGAAAAAGTAAACCCATTTGTAAAGGGAAATTAATACACATGGGTAATATTAACCCTAATGCAAGGGGTAGGAAGCGTAAAGAAAAAACGGCGGCCATCTTTGCCTCTGTTCCCACAGATAATGAAAACAGTAGGCTTTGCTATTTACATTGGAGGAGAGAAGAAAGTATGAATCCATGTGAGGGAAATGACAAGACATAAAATATGTGATCTCCTCAGGCCTAATTAAGTGTGCTAGGATTAATATGGTTCTACAACCACTAAGCCTCGTGTGAATAAGTAGGAACTAATTTGTGTGCGAAAAGAAAAGGAGAAAGTCTGCAAGGTGCAGAGGGACAGGAGAGAAACAACAGTGATAAATGACAATAATTGGGACCTTATACGTGCCTGCCATGATAAGCTGCGAGTGGAACCAAATAACATTGTTCAATTGGAATAAAAAATGTAAACTATTCTCAAATGTATTTTAAGAAGAAAAAGTGAATCATATACATAATCTCTATTTACAATTTGGCAGTCCAATAAATGGACCTATGAACATAGTATAAGGACATATCATCCTAAATTTGTTTACTTACAAAGCCTAGGGAAATGGGGACATGTCATCCTCACTTTGTTCAGAATGGCGTTTACATGTTTTCTATTTACAAAATGCCAGTCCAAAATTGGAAACATCTTACAGATTATATGGACATGTCCTCCTAATTTTGATATTGTGCACGAGGGGGGAGGAATCCCATATGGCGGGCATAATCCAAGGGGAGGCGTAAAACTGAACAGGCGGTCTTAGACGAGGAAATGATGTAGTTCATCCTCGGTATTGTGGCCGAGTTCTATGCATCGTAGTCTACAAATCCAGCCCGCCTCCCTTTGTCTTAGTGCGAGTTCCCTGTTACCTCCTCTTGGGTGGCTGATTTGATGATCAATGCCCATAAACCACATGTTTTCTGTGTCATCATGATATTCCTGCATATGGTAGGACATGGGATACCTCATGTCACCATTACGTCTCGCCCGGACATGTTCCTGGATGCGGACTTTTAGGGCTCTTTTGGTGCTGCCCACATAGATCTTGTTGCAGCCACATCCCAAAATGTAAACAACATATTTGGTGTTGCAATTGATCAGGTGATCTATTGTGTAGGATTTGTTCGTATTGAAGCTGAATTCCTTAGTCTTATTTCTACCCAGCTCGCACATGTTGCAATTGCTACATGTGAAGAATCCTCTGGCGGAGGAGGCTAACCAGTTAGTCCGCTTTTTAGATTCTATATAGCTTGGGCACAGGATATTGCGGAGGTTTTTTCCTCTCCTGTAGCATATTTTGGGCGTCTTAGTGACCGAATCCTGGAGGCTCGGTATGTCCGCAATCAGATGCCAGTGCTTTCTTAAAATGTTGAAAACTTTACTGCTCTGATCAGAGAACTGTGTGCTGAATGAAAGGGGTCTACTGCTATTTGTTGGTCTAGTTTTGGGAGCTAAAGTACTTTGTCTTGATATGTTTTTGACCTTTTTATTAGCTCTATCCAAGATTTTTTTGGGGTAACCCCTCTCAAGGAATCGTGTTTCAGTCTCCTGGATATTCTGAAGGAAGGAGTCCTCCATGCTGCAATTACGGCGCATCCTGATCATTTCCCCATACGGGATGTTCTCGATTACATGCCGGGGATGTGCGCTCTCATAATGTATCAAAATTAGGAGGACATGTCCATATAATCTGTAAGATGTTTCCAATTTTGGACTGGCATTTTGTAAATAGAAAACATGTAAACGCCATTCTGAACAAAGTGAGGATGACATGTCCCCATTTCCCTAGGCTTTGTAAGTAAACAAATTTAGGATGATATGTCCTTATACTATGTTCATAGGTCCATTTATTGGACTGCCAAATTGTAAATAGAGATTATGTATATGATTCACTTTTTCTTCTTAAAATACATTTGAGAATAGTTTACATTTTTTATTCCAATTGAACAATGTTATTTGGTTCCACTCGCAGCTTATCATGGCAGGCACGTATAAGGTCCCAATTATTGTCATTTATCACTGTTGTTTCTCTCCTGTCCCTCTGCACCTTGCAGACTTTCTCCTTTTCTTTTCGCACACAAATTAGTTCCTACTTATTCACACGAGGCTTAGTGGTTGTAGAACCATATTAATCCTAGCACACTTAATTAGGCCTGAGGAGATCACATATTTTATGTCTTGTCATTTCCCTCACATGGATTCATACTTTCTTCTCTCCTCCAATGTAAATAGCAAAGCCTACTGTTTTCATTATCTGTGGGAACAGAGGCAAAGATGGCCGCCGTTTTTTCTTTACGCTTCCTACCCCTTGCATTAGGGTTAATATTACCCATGTGTATTAATTTCCCTTTACAAATGGGTTTACTTTTTCTATGGATTTATGTTATTTTATTAGATAACGTAAGGGGTGCCTATATCCGCGATTTATACAGAAATCGGATTCCTTTTCTATCAATGCCCGTTGCACTAACATATGGACAGCATACAGGGCCGTTTACAGTTTTCAACTGGCCCCGTTTTTGCTAGTATTAAGGGTGCATACTCTTTTGACAACGAGGCTCTATGGGGTTATGATGTAGATACATATGCCTCTTTTTTGCCATTCCAAGATGGCCGCCGCCATTTCATAGGCGTCCATAGGGCATTTTTGACGACTGGCGCTTCAGTTAGTACTGCGCTTGGCCGTTCATGATTTAAGCGCCGTCTTAATAGCTTTATGTCCCTGACTTTTCGTCATTACTTTATGTGACATGTGGACATAATTTAGATCCTCTCAAAAGACCGTTTTAGCAACGAGGTTACTAGGAAGGGCGGACACTCGGCATATACCAAGGCCTCTTTGGTCCAATCACAGGACCGATTCCAGCATCGCGGTCACTAAGTAGGGCGTACAGCCATATGGTGATAGGGACTATGGGGGAAAGATTGTATACATACACGTCCCGTTTAGCCACTATAAGATGGCCGCCATCATTACACACACCCGTGTGCTGTCACTGCTGTTTATCGAATTCCGACGTTAAGGCGCCGGCGCAGCAATCCCAGGTGCAGACCCTTTACCTAATTGCTGTTAGTATATAACAGTCAAGATGGGCACACCACAATTGAACACAACGTCGCAGGGGGTGTTTCGCTGGAACGAGGGATGTGGATGGACGCCGGTCGTTTTATCAGGAACGGTGAGTGTATCATGCTACTGGGTTACTTAGCTATCCTCCCTGTTAGTATTGTCTAGCAGGATTGGTAACTAGTTTGGGTCACTGGTCACATTACCTGCTCAGTAAGACCTGTTTTCACTGTAGTTTAAGTCTTCCATTACTTAGTTTTGGCATTTGGCTTAGGGGGAATGCTTGTTTATATTCCGAAATTTTTTTTTTCCTTTTAAATTTCTAAAAATAGAAATTAGCATATCATCATGCTTAGCACCCCCTCCTTTGATATACCGTAATAATCAGTTCACCAGGTATCTTATCAATATCAGTCACATTTCTGGGCCATTATCCAGATGTGTTATTAACGGACATTGTCTATAGGGTGAGACACTACTTTTGTAAACCCATACAGAAATGTATGTCAATATATCATTAGTGTTCTAGTCACATCTCACCATATTACAACATCATATTTACTCTTTTATTTGCCAGACCTGCTGTAATACAGTGCCCACATCCGAATCTCATGGAGTAATAGGACCTCCTGTCCTCCATCAGATCTATAGATCACTCAGGTAATATTTATCGCCTACCAACCTTGGTTTCGGTCCCTTTTACATCTTGTTACCGGTTACAGAGTGTGTTCAAACCTTGCTCTTAAATGTTTTGCAGTAATTGACCAAAAAGGGTATACTATTAAGGTGGCAAGACCGTGCTCACCACCCAGGAAGATTTGACAAACATCGCCATCTTCGCCGATTGGCATGTTTTAAGTAAGTAGACTGTAGTAAAGTGATACTAGATCTAAATGACCGAGATGTACTGTTCCCCCCCTTGTCTGTCACCAACTCATTGAGTATTGACAACTCAAATATATAGATTCTAAGATTGGGACTTCTGTCTTTTTGTGTTTCCGCCTAAGGTCCAAATATCTTAAATTCGACATTGTCAAGAAACAAAACACAACAAGAGTAAAGTTGCTGGGAAGACTATCCTTGGACTCCAGTTCACTTTACATTATCCCGCGTCCAGAAGCGACGCATTACCAAACTCAAAGGTAAATGACACCTTGCGTTCAGTTTAATAAGGGCATTGGTCACTGTAGGTATTTGGTTCCCCCTCTCGTTGGGCTCCGCATGATATGTACTAGTCCACTTTCGATAAGGGGTTTCCTCTTGTTTACTCCGTTTCCTTCTTCAATTTTTCCCATTTTCTTTTCTCAGTCTGGTCCTTCTCAGTGCTTCAAGTATATACTGCAGGCCCTCTGTATTTATCTATCCCCCGTCAGATAGAATATGTTGGGTTGATATACAATTAATACAAAAGTGTTCTCCTGCAAATGTAAATAATGTTTATACACCCGCTTTTTAACATAATAAATTGTTCCAAAACATTTACAAATTCTGATGTTTGGCTGTAACCCTAAGAGTAAAGTTCATCTGTGGGCTAAGGCCTAAAGATCAATGTAGATGGCTCCATGTCTATCGTAGGAAGGTTTTAAATTTGTCTGTTGTTTTAGATTGTCAGATTGTAAGTCATTTGTTGTACACAAAATTGATTGTATGTATATGTTTTTTACCGACAGCCCTGAAGAAGTCCCGGCTTGGGACGAAACGCGTCGGCTGTTTCTGTTTCACCACAAATTGAAAAATAAAGATTAAAAGAAGACTAACAACATTTCTTCATGATATATTTCTTTATTGTGCTCAAATAATTTTTGCACTTATTATTTTATTTGTTGTGGTGCACCTTTGCGGTTGTTTTTCGTTTGTGTAATAAGTGTTTCTAACTACATTGATCTAGTAACTCGATCAATTGAGTAGTATCAGATTATTTTTAACAATCTGAAAATCACATTAATAAATAAAATCAATCAAGGTGATTTTTCAGTTTTTAAACCTTCTTTCCTTTTTTTGAGATTCTATTTTGACACACTCCTTTTTTCTTTCTCTGGATACTGCACAACAGGCCAGAGGTGCCTCGGGTTGAGGCTGGCAACATCACTAACTTGGAGTAACCAATGATAACGGCCAACTACCCATATGCGGGGCGGACGAATCAAATATACCGCACCTACCACATTTGCATTGGGTTCTTGAGGTTACTCTAAACTTATATAACCCATGGCCTGAGTGTTACAAGTGTCTGTTTCCTCTTTGATAAATAACGTACAATCAATGAATACAAGTGAGGCCACGTTAAAGAAACAAATTCGAAAGGACACTGCACGCAGCAATTTTGTAATCTCTTTTAAAGAAATAAGCTCTCCTAGAGTGATTTGACACACCTTTCTATATTTAAACACACGCTTACAAATGTTCTTAACTTTCAAAGGCCATGTTAAAATCACATTACACATATAAATTCCCATAACCGTGCACATATTGGAAGATTAAAATAAAATCTTTTCTACAACCCTCTAAAAGAAAACCTCCGACAAAATGATCTATGTTTATGCCTTGAATGAATGAATATATAATTTGTAAAGCACTCTCAATGGAGCATCCTGGTGCTGGAAGGATTGCAACTGCTGAATTCAAGAGAGAAGAGACTAGATGAAAAAGCTCAGATGAAAAACAGTAATTAAATAAGGAAACAGCAGAGTTGATCCTGGTCCTGGAAAAGTCAGGTCTTTAGAAGCTTTTTGAAGAGGGCTTCCGAATCTGTGAAACACAGATGGCTAGTAAGCAAATTCCATGCTCTGTATCTTAGTACTGAAAAGTATTTACCACCCCTAGTTTTTAGCCTGAATAAAGTGGGCTTAAGAAGATTAGCATGAGAGGACCTGAGAGTTCTTGTGGCGGTATAGTGCACAAATCTAGCAGTGAGGTGCAGGGCCGGACTGGCTGTAGCGGGCACCGGGCGTTTCCCCGGTGGGCCCCCAGGGTGAGGGCCGTTTTTGTTACAGGGCCGTTTTTTAAGCATAGCTGCAAAATCGGCCCCTGTAACAAAATCGGCCGAAACCGGCCCTGGCAAACAGCTCGCCGCTCCCCGGGGTGCCAGCCGAGGTCTTTGCCAGGGCCAGTTTTGGCTCCCAGTACGGCTCTGGTGAGGTGTCTGGGTCCAATAGCTTTGAATGCTCTGAACACGAACAGGAGGGTCTTAAAGGGATCCTTTTATGTACTGGTAGCCAGAGTAAAGTTTTCAAGGCTATGGAGGCAGAGCTCCGCCTAGAGAGTTTTAACACAAGTGTAGAGGCTGCGTGTTGCACCATCTGCAATGTCTGCAAAATGTATATCAAGGCTCCGGCATATAGACTACGACAATAGTCAAGCCGGTGGATGATAAGGGAAAATGCAACTAATTTCTTGACCGCTAGAGGAAGAGAGTAAAAAAACTTTATAAGAGACTTGATACGGTTGAAGTACCTGCCTGCCACTGCCATGGCTTGTGGACGGACAGATGAGGCAGTATCACATTTTACTCCCAAGGTTTGAGCAACTTTTACTGTGGGAGGAGGCATAAAATTAGGCCACCATTAATTTGGTGAAAAACGATTGGACTTTCCGAATAAAAGGATCTCTGTCTTATCTGATTTACATTTTAGATGGTTTGCTTGCATCCACAAGATAACTTCGCTAAGACAGTTTTTGAAATTAATTTGGAAGCCTGAGGAAACTTTATCAAGCAAAAGGATGAGCTGTGTCTCATTGGCATACGATGTCGTGGAAATTCCAAAAGAGGTTATGAAAGAAATTAGAGGGACCATGTAAATATTAAAAGTATAGTGCTAAGAGATGATCCCTGAGGAACTCCTGATTTTAGTAATTTTTCTGTTGAAGTGTAAGGTTCCAAAGGGACTGCTTGTCTGCAACCAGTTAAAAAAAGATTGAATCCAGGCCAGAGCTTAGTGGGAAATGCTATCATCCTTGATTTGTCGAAGGTGTATGGCATGTGAGATGGTGTCAAACATGACGGATAGATCAAGTAAGATCAACACCGCTTTCTTTATCACACCCAGTCCACCTTGTAGTGTCTAAAACTTCTAACAAAGCTGATTCAGTGAAATGTTTGGGATGAAAACCGGATTGCCGGGGATGAAGAAGATTGACATTTTCCAAGAAGGATGTTCACAGTTTCTCCAACATTTTAGTTGAGGCAAGAAGCAGTGAGACAGGGCGTAGATTGGACAATGTAGTAGGGTCTGCTAAAGATTTGGCTACAGGTCTACTGGAATGCATCCATGGATAAACTGTATGGTTCATTTAATACACAATAGATTAGTTGGAATATAATTCTACAAGTCTATTATGTGTGCCCGGATGTTTGACAACAAATATGGACAGTTACCAACCAACACATTCATGACGGTATTTACATGTAATTATGTTTTGGGGACTGAGTTATATGCATTTAAAACAACATCAGTGGTAATTAAGAAAATCTATTCTGATAATTGATAAGCAGAAACTAGCAACTTAATGGGTGAAGTCTTTTAAAGATTACATTACTGAAAACAGTTTCCAAAATGTGACATCAATAAAAACATAAAATTTTCCTTGTCATTATGTTGTTTATGTTTACCTCCCTGATGGAGAAAATATTTCATTGTTGTTTGATTTTCAAATCAGCAGCCCGGGAAGTAGTGCCCTTCTATTTAATATCGAGGTACAGGTCAGGAACCCATTTATCGGCAGACATCCAAAGAGCCCACACATCAGGAACAGGAGCAGGGACCAAAGCCTCATGACAGCAGGAGACAGACATACAACCCAAAGAACAGGAGATAAGCAACACATCTGAGTGTGCTCTGAAACAGAATGATAGAGTCAGAGGCGACTGCTATGGGGCAGTAGTGGTGGAGGGGTCAGGAGGGAGAGGGGACTTTAAAAAAGAAAGAAAACTGCACTTACCTGGCCGCCGCCCACCTCTCCTCCATTCTTCTTCTGTCAAGGACACTGCAACAGGAAGCACCCAGGCTCCCAGTCTGTCCCAGCCAATCACAACGCTGCTGTTAGCAGCGTCATGATTGGTCTGGGCGCTGTGGTTCGGCACTCAGAGAGGGATTGGAAGCCTGGGCATGTTCTCCACCCAGTCTCTAATGCAGCCTGGGTGGAGAACATACAAAGGGCGCATGATGGTTTGGCAGGCCCAAGACCACCGATCAAATCATCATGCTCACTAAAGTGCGCATACCACTCCTCCCCCTGCTGGCAGACAGCTAAGCCCAGCCCCGCCCTTTAAAACAAAAACTGGGCAACTACCATAAAAACAAAATAATAACGTTATGTTATTATCATTTTATTTTTCGTGTGAGGCAATGCTCTTCCGCCTTAGCGGAGGAGCCACCGCTGTATATAGTGGTTTGTCCTGCCCTGTTAAGCAAGCCAAGTTGTATAAAGTATAGATTTATTTGACAACTGAGAAATGGTTTTACACACTCTACACCTCTTTACACTTCTGGCAAGCATTCCACCAAGATAAAACTTTGCACAATTAAGTAGCACTAATCTTAGAATGTGTTGGGAACAGGATCTTGGTCTTGAGACACTATTCTTTGAGTGTCTGAATACAGGATACCTTTCAACATTATTTAGCGAGATGGCATGGTGGAATACCACAGCTATAATGATTTAAGCCGAGATTTAGATAATTATTGCTTTTGCACCCAAGAGGGAACTGTGCTGGATTTGATACTCACCCTCCGTTGACATCATAGTCGACATGGGCACCACACAAAGACCATTCATAACTGTAATTTATGAGAAGTGTCTCCAGACAGCCTTCCCTTGTTGTGTCAAAATCTGTGCTTTTGAAGAAATGCATGACTGCCTCAGCAGAATCTAAAAAAAACACTTATTTTCCAGAGCCAAGCTATAAACTGAAGGTCTTACAAAAAATAATATGTTGTGCTGCAAATCAGTTCTATGACAGGTCCGGAGGTAAGGGTTATGCATCACTTTCTTCACTTTATTTCTCTAGCTGTGGTTGCCGAGTACATTTTTTACCAGCAAAAATATGGGTTAGAAGCACTACATTTCAAAAGGAAAATAAATTACAACAAAGTAACTGAAGAGTCCTCACTCATGGTAATGAGTGCACAATATTGTCCTGTGAACACTCTGGAACCTCCTCTTTCTTCACTGCTTAATTTAAGTTGCACAATTGCCTTCCTTCCACTGTCTTTGGTCTAATATGTGTATCTTTCCCTGAAAACTGTCAAGGAATCACTGCAGCGGATTCCCTCAGTGAGACACAGTAGGATCCCATATATTTGTCAGGTGTAAGCTTGCATATAAGATGACTGCAGGCTGATATATATTACCTACTGGCGGTCGCCAGTAGGTAGTTATAGTTAGGACCTAGCTACCATAGGAAATCCGCAACATTCTATTGGGAATAACTTTGGCGCCGGTTGAGGAATTTGCGTGTAATTTTCCAAACTTTTGGCCAGCTCCGCTCTGCTCCTGCCCTAAAAGTTTCGGGGGGATTCGTGAAGTGGGGGCTGAGAAAGAAGGGGGGTCCCAAAACGTGTTTTCACCATGTTAATTTCCATAGGACGGTCTGACAAGTCTACAGCCCGAACCGCTGAACGGAATTACGCCAAACTTGGCAAAATTGTAGGGACTGGTACCAGATGTGCCTTTGCTATATTTGGTGAATATTGCTCCAGTGGTTTTTTTGAAAATTAACTTCAAAAACGCATATATATCTATAGGCGCGCTCCGAGCGCTCACCGGTGCGCGTACCGGGGAGCGCACCCGGCGCGCTACGGGAGTGTGCGAGCGGAAAGCTGATTGGCTGTCGGGTGTCTGTCAACATTTTAAACAGTCCGGAGAGTCCGCCATCTTGTGCCTTGGTAGAATCGAGACACGAGAGGTGAAAAAGAAAGGGGGAAATAATTAAAAGGGGGCAGAGTAGACACCTCCTGGTCCCCTAGGTTTTCTGAGGGGGGTCTAGAAGGACCCTGAAGGGCAAAAAAACTTTTTTGGGGGGGGAAATTTTCGCGGGGTAAGCGCTGGGTGCGTTCCCATGTGCGCTCTCCGGTACGCGCACCCTGAGCGCACCACGGGGAAAAACAGTGTAAAAAATTATAGTAAAAAAAAAATTTGAGTGTTTAGAGGTAGGGTAGCTCTGAAAAGAGCTGTTGTGTTATGTGGGTGTTTTTTGGACCTACAAGTAGGTAACAATGCAGAGTCTCATATTCAAGAGGAAAACTCTATTCCCCTCATCTGTAAAATGCACACCATCTCTCCTATAGATGCCTTGCATGTTGTAACGCAAGTTGTTGTGGTATATGGAACCCATACCATAGTCTCTGAGGAAAGCAGAAACATATTCATTTACATGTTTCCTTGCTTTCTCAATCTGTGGACAAAATTGGTTGGACCAGTTCCATTTTTGCCTTTGGCATATATTAGAAAATACCAAGGCAGTTTTTGGAAAAAGTGACATCAATTGCCCAAAGATGTCCTTTAAAAGCATTTCCAGACCTACCCCAGTCAAAGTGTCTAGGTCAGTTCTTTATTTGTTTCGATGGTTAAAAACCATCACAAAAAATATACATAGTAATACATGATCACATAGAAACATACTGAACGTCATAATTTTAAAAAAGGAGACAAGTTAAGAAGTTAAAAAGAGACAAATTAAAAAAAAGGTTTTTTTGTAGATAGCGTAAACAGAGTTCAGGTATGACAAGGGCCCCATATGACCTATTAGTTTCATCCCAATTTCATCCGACATAGTCATCCCCTTGTGTTTCTTAATTTAAACACAATTTTTAAAAAAACTCATGATCGCAAACAAAGTACGCATTTCAGTAGCTCTTTGCAGAAACAATAAGGCAGATTTGGCATGGATAATATTTGAGTCCTTTAGGATGTCCACCAGGAATTTTTGACGTGGTATTTTATAAAAAGGACACAATAATACAAAATGAAGGGTGTCCTGCGGAGACCTATTGTCGCAGCCGCAGGCACCCTTCTGCTCAATTGTTTGCGTAAAACCAGACGGATAAGCTAAAATATTGTGCAACAAATTGAGCCTAAAACGAGTAATTAAAAACCTCTCGTGTTGACTATACATTAAAAAGAGATACGGTTCCATGCCGACTTCATTGCAAACAGACGAATAAGCAACTACCGAGGGTTTAATGGAGTCAAGCTCCGTCCTCCTACAATCATACTTTTCCTGCAGTTGCTTTTGTACAAAATGTCTGCAATATATGTCCACAGTTGAGGGGTCCAGAAATAACCTTTGTTGGTCAATATCCCCCAACGAGTCTTTGATGTATTTCAGCCAGGGGATTTGAAGCCATCTATCTTTCCGCAGGCAATCCTGGATGATCTGTCTGGACAATTCCGCATTGAGGTTTGACCAAATTTTAAGCCAGGCCAGTATTGGTCTCAGTCTGATCAGGTCGGATATGTATGGGGTACCCAACTCTTCATGTGTTATCGCTGCTGGGATGCTCAACTGAAGCTTTAACAGTTTTTTAAAGAATTTATCTTCCTCTCTTTGTATTGGTTGTGCATCCCTGAAACCCCACACTTCAGCTCCATAGATGGTTTTTGAGATGCTAACCGATCTGTACAATGTCATTACCTGCTCTGGGGACCAACGTCCCATTCGACGGGCAAAGTTTAGAATCGCCCCATTTGCTGAGACTAGTCTCCTTGACCTCTCCTCTATCAAAGGGGCAAACTTGATCTTTTCGTCAAATAAAAGACCCCAATACGGGAATGAGTTGCGAGTGTCCAGGACATGATCCCCTAATTTGAAAACAAATTTCTTATGTGGTTTCTTCCCCACTACCATAATGAAGGATTTTGTCAGGTTGACGGAGAGGTCCAAATTCCTCATGAAGTCAGAGAAGCCTTTAATTAAAAGCTGCAGACCAACTGCTGTTCGCGCAAGGAGGACCGCGTCATCAGCGTACAAGAGTACCGGCAGATGACGCGAGCCTACCTTTGGACAGTCAGTCTCCAGTGCTATCAGGGCACTCTCCAGGCCGTTTATGTAGAGGGAGAACAAGAATGGTGCCAGGATACACCCCTGCCTCACCCCGCCAGAGCACGGGAAGGGATCGGTACTCACCCCCCCCGCACTATAGCGGACCTTGGTAGTGGTGTTCCAGTGCAACTCCCTAAGAATATTAATAGGATCTGGGTCAATTCCCAAGTCATACATGAGTGACCATAGTTTGGCTCTATTGACATTATCAAAAGCCGCTGCTAAGTCCATGAATCCCATGTACATGGTCCCATCGGTCGTCTTGGTGTATTTAGCCATGAGGAGGTATAGGTTAAGGCATTGGTCACTAGTTGACCTGCCTATTCGGAACCCGTACTGAGTGTCCACCAGAATATTATGGGTATCAGTCCAATCTATTAAGCGATTGAGGAGCGCCCTCCCGAGTACTTTGGCAGAAACGTCAATCAACGAGATAGGTCTGTAACACTGCGGGCTGTCCCTACAGCCTTTCTTATATATAGGGACAATCACCGCAGTGGACCATGATCTCGGAAGACCTGATTTAATTGCTGCATTCAGTACTCTCGTTACCACTGGTGCCCATAAATCGGTGTTACTAAGGAATAGGTCTGGTGGGGTGCCATCCGGGCCTGGGGCTTTGTTTCGTGACAGCCCTCGGATTGCTTTAAGGACTTCCTCCAAGGATAATTCAAGATGTTCTGCCCTCGGCCCCCTCCATATTCCATCTCCAATGTCTATCTCCTGCTGGTTATACAAGGATTTGAAATGGGTGCTCCATTGTTCTGGTAATATATTAGAGCTAATGACTGGGGAGCTTGAGTCATGAAAACATGGTCTATTTATGATTTTCCAAAACTGTGCGTAGTCCCTGTTTTCCCCAGCCTCCCTAAGGTCTGCCCAAACTTCTTTTTGGAGAGCACTCTTTCTTATCTTTACCTGGGTTTTGTAGTTCTGTCTACAGCGGGCAATTTCAGTCTTGTCCCTCTGGGCCTTTTTTAGACTCTGCTTTAGTTCTCTTAGAGCCCTTGAGCAGTTTGTGTCAAACCATCTTGGAGAGGATGACTGTTTAACAGGCTTCTTGGTTTTCAATAATCCTTCAACAATTTTGGTTAAAGATTCGAAGGCCCCTACCACTTCTCTGCCCTCTATTGAAAGATCTAAACAGGTCTCTATATGATCTTTCCCTTCGCCCACTAGTTTACAGTAAAACTCTTGCGGATTAATAATTGACCACCTTATGCGTCTCCCTTGATCGGTTGGTTGGATTTGGGTGTCCTTGACCAGCCCTGGGTTTTTTCTAATTAAGTCTTTCTGATTAATTTCTATTGTAATGGGGTTGTGATCACTAAAGGGGCTCCACTCTGTACTTGTTTGTAAAATCTGATCTCTAGCGCAGGCAGAGATCATTATATAATCTATTATAGACCCACCTCCTCTCCCTTTGAATGTGGGTGTTGGGGATTCCCCTGCTTTTAGTGCAGCTAAATCCATAACATGGGTGAGCGCAAAGTTGTCTAATAGCTTCATCAGAGCGGTGCCCTCTTTATTGTGTGCAAAATGGGGACCCTTTTCTAGTGGGCAGGCTGACCAGTCGGCAGATATGGGGAATAGCTTGGGGCATAAATGACAATTAAAGTCCCCCATCCACAGGACAGTTGGTTCTGGCCCCTTCATCCTTAAATCCAATTCCTCATTTAGTCTACTCTCCAACTCTGCTAGTATAGGAAAATTCCCCTCCACCGGCCCAGAGTTATAAAAATTTAGAAAAAGTAGACTCTCCCCATGATATCGTAGTGAGACTACTTGTATGTTGTCTGACAACCAGTCTGGATGTGACCAGGTGCCATTCAGGTCCAAATCTACGTATATTGCTAGGCCTCCCTTGGCTCTCCCCGCATTTGTCCCTTGGGCAGGTCTAAAAAAACACTTATAGCCCTCCAATTGACAAAGGTCCGAGTCCCGTGCCCATGTTTCTTGGAGCGCTATAACATGAAAGCGCCTTATATATTCTATCCACTCCTTACTTTTTAGTTTAGCTTCCAGGCCCGCAATATTCCAGGATAAGACAGTCAGTCCACCCCTATTCTCTTTGCCACTAGCTGTGATAATTTCATTTATTCTCACCTTCCCCACTATTGGTGCATCTTTGGTGTTTATGTTTTTGTGCTCCTGGCTCAAGTGTGATTCTGGCCTCCCAGTTTGTGTTTTCTCCTCACTCCCACATTCGCCCCCTATTTCTGAGCCTGAGCGTCCACTAGTTGCTAGCTCTGATATAGGTTTTTTTTCTGGTGGAATGAGTCAGTCGATGTCCTCGAGTGATTGGAAAGGGGCAAATCTGTTTCTCCATTGGGAGTAATCTCATGGAGAAAAAGACTGGTCGGGGTGGCTTACTGGTCTTGGTCTATGTGTACGTTGTGGTCTTCCAAGAATCCACCCACCCTCATCATCCGCACGATTAATGTTCCGACTCCTTGGGTAAAAATACCCGAGTGGTAGAGCACAAATCGTGCTAGTTTGGTTCCTGTTGACATTCTTCAAGATGTAGTCAACCAAACTGGTGTCCCTAAAATTTGCGACTATGCAATCCCCTCTTATGTCTTTATTTCTCCCGCCAATCAAGTTTGCTCTTCTAACATGCACTATCTCTCCTCTTTCCCCATTGTTTAATGGTCTGTGAATATTCAGCCATTTGGAGATTTTGGTGAGTAATTGATGATGTGATTCTCTCTCAGTAGGCCTAATTTCTGGCACCCCTGCAAAAACTATTACAAATGGGCTAGCCTCTGGGGGGAGATCTATGTGCGGGGCGGGGCTATTAGTATTACTATTACAGAAGGAAGGGGTCTGAGTCTGTATAACATTGATCGTAATTCCGTTCCCTCTGGGGACGGTTTTCCTGTCTCCATTGCATTAGTGGTTTTAAAGGGGGTTTTTCCATATTTTTGGGGTTCATGTTTTGAATGTATCCCCCTCTTGATTTGTCATTAGAGCCCCCTTTTTGGTTTTGGGCAGTTTTTGGGGCCTCATGTATCTGGGCAATTGTGTGTTGAGTGTGACTAACACAGTTGTTATTTTGCACTCTATTTTTATTTACATTATCATTAGTGACCACCTCAATTGATTGAGTTACACCAGTAGGAGGTTTTACCATTGTGTGCTCTAATGCCTTGCTTTGTTTGGAGAGCTCACACATTATTTTGTCTACCTTGCTTATAATGGGCTTTAACTGTGCCGCAATGAAGGATTCTAGGTGTTTTTTCAGATCTACGACTATTGTCTCCACCAACCCTGGTGGGATAATTTCTGATTGGGAATTATTTTCTACCAGTATATACTCTTGTGTGCGTGTTGAGGGATTGCCTCTCATTGCTGCTTTCCTTTGTGTCTGCGGCCCCTTGGTCCTCCCCTGTCGCTTCCTTTTTTTCTGATGGGTCGACTCATGGGTCGACTCATTGCACCCATAAGTTTCGTGGCACGGGGTTTGTGCACAGGGTACATCCTCAGTGTCATTGTTTGATTGGGTCACATTTCCATGCATATTTGGGCTATCTACTATTGGTGATTCTCTGGGGGGTGTTTGGGTGATTACATTGAGATTGGGTGAAGAGGATAAACTCCGTTCCATACGTTCTATTTCCCCCGTGACTTTTTTTAGCATTAAGTCAATTGCTGTGGGTTTGTTCCCCTTCGGGGGGGCACACTCCTTTGATGCCACTCTTGTTTGCTTAGGGGTCTCTGTCTTGTTAGTTTTATTCACAGCCGAACGTGTGTTGGGATGATTGGACATTTTTCCTTTTGATCTCACTCTAGAGACCACAAAAACCAGTTAGGGTAACCTAGATTAATTAGAAGTCCCACAATTTGACGAATAACCACCCGACTTGTTTATCTGTTGGTTCTCTTTGTGCAGCCGTTAAATTAGTCTAGTTAAAGGGCTTCAAGAGAATTTAGGTATTCCAAAATCTCAAAAGGCAGTACCTGGGTCAGATGTTAAAAATCCGCTGGGGCCATGGGGGGTGGCCCGTCCCATCCCTCGTCGTCCCCGGACGGCCACAGACGGCCCGCCCTTTTCCCGGGCTTCTCCCGCGCGCGACTCGCGGGGCGAGAGGCGTTCCCTGCTAATGAAGCGCCTCCTGGCGCGTGTCCGTCGTCACGACCGCCGCGTCCACCCCCGGGGCAGCTGGGTGATGTGGTTCCCCAGCTGCTGCTGCACCGGGTGGATGGCGGTGTGAGCGCAAGCCGTTTCCCTCACGGCGCTGTTCTGGTGCAGGGCAGGGGTAAGTTTGAGAACAGGTTGGCCGTTCCCCTCACGGGAGGCTAGGCGGTGTTTCCGTGTCCCCAGAGCGCTTCGGCGCTCCCTGCTAATGAAGCGCCTCCTGGCGCGTGTCCGTCGTCACGACCGCCGCGTCCACCCCCGGGGCAGCTGGGTGATGTGGTTCCCCAGCTGCTGCTGCACTGGGTGGATGGCGGTGTGAGCGCAAGCCGTTTCCCTCACGGCGCTGTTCTGGTGCAGGGCAGGGGTAAGTTTCTGAACAGGTTGGCCGTTCCCCTCACGGCAGGCTAGGCGGTGTTTCCGTGTCCTCCCTAGGTCATTTCCCCCACAGTGCACAATTATAACGTCAGGCTGTGGAAGACGCATAAAGGATTTTACTAATGGTATCAATTGGTGGCATCTTAATCCTCTCTGTCCAATCCACACAATGTCCACATTTGGTAAATCAAGGTTGTAAATTCCTCTGTTGCTTGCAAATTTTTCACTCCAGAAGACAAAGCTATGACCCACAAACCAGACTTTTGGCATCCTGAGGGTAGATGTGCTTGTATTCAGATGAGTTGTGGAAATGAAATGGCAGTTTGATTATGATAAAAAGTGGGTGAGATTCAGCGCACTTGAAAAACCAGAAATGATTGGTGCTTTCTTAAAAATCTCCACTGAAAATTAGGGTGCATGCTTTTTTGTTGTTGAAAGAAGTCATTTCAATGGTTGAGAAAAAGTCATTTAAAGAAACATTGGATTTGATTAGCTAGTACATTGAGAGGTCAAACACCCTTGATGGATTCTTTTGCAACATAGTATGATGAACTTCTGAACTGTGTGCTGGGTTAGGAGGGACTTACCATGGTTACAGGGGAATGAGCACTGGGGGGATGGGTGAATGTTATCTGAGTTTCAAAGTGTTCAAATGTAGAACCAATTAAAATGTGCAGTTTGGTTTTGAATTTGTGTGGGAAGAATTTTCATTGGTTATGTAAAAGAATATAGGTCTGAAATGAGAAAGAATATGTGCCATTATTCTGAGGCTCTAGTGAAGGAAGCATTATTCAGAGATTCTGCTTAAGAAAATCTGTTCAGTGTGACTGACACTGTTGTATATCTTCCAAAGCATTTTTAAAGGTGAGTTATGATTCTTTTATAAAAGATAGTGTGCTGTATGCACTATGGGGAAGATTAAGAAGCATATTGTGCTTCTTTATTCTTGCATTTTGTGTCATGTTTTTTTGTAATGCTGTTTAAAAATAGAATGGCGCATATTGGAAATGTATTTTGAAAATGAGTTAGGTTTCTGCTTTGTTTCTGTAGTGGTTATTTAAATGAGCTGTCCTTTGTGTCAAAAACGATTTAGTATGCAAAATGTTTTCTGGAAAAAAGTCTGCTTTTTAAATTTTGGAGAAGCATTACACTGACTTTCTGTTTGAAAGAAGAGAAAACATTTTCACATTTTTCAATAATGTCACCTGTGCTTGTAACAGTTTGCCTCAATTAGCTTAAAGAGTATTCTTTGCTTGTGTCTCACTTTACTTTGTGCCTGTGTGTAATCTGATATATGATTTATTTAATGAAGAAACACTGCTATTAAAAATATGGTAGTATATGTTATTTGAAGGCATGGTAGATTAAATGTAACGTTCTGGTCATGTGCCTAAGATTACACTGATGGATGAATAAAGCTTCAGTCACAGTGTGATCTTAGGCACATGCCCAGGATGTTACATGTAATGAGTAATTAATGTTATGTCTTGCTTAGATATAGGTGGACTGTTTTTGGCCTGTAGAGACTGTGAAATTGTATGACTTAAAACACACATACTGCTTGTAGAGAGAGACATGGTAGATTACATATAACATCCTGGTCATCTGCTTAAGATCACACTGTGCGGCAAGTTTGATTTTAAATGGATGTGAGTGAATAATGTCATTAGTTGATGTCTTTAAAAATATGGAAGTACATGTTTTTTAAAGATATGGTAGATTACATTTTACATGCTGGTCACGTGCCTAAGATCACACTGATGGGTGAATCAAGCTTCACCCACAGTGTGATCTTAGGCACATGCCCAGGATGTTACATGTAATGAGTAATTAATGTTATGTCTTGCTTATATATAGGTGGCCTGTGTTTGGCCTGTAGAGACTCTTTTCCCTTCCTTTACTCTCCTTACTCCACTTTATTAACTCCTTCTCTTACTCCCTCTGTCCTCTTAGTTCTACACTCCCCTTCCTCATTCTCTCTCTGTTACCCTCATTCTCTCCGTCCCCTTAGTCTCTCACTCCTCTTCTGTCATGCACACTCCCTATAACTCAGCCATACTCCCACACTCACGTTCTTTCAGACCTTCTCCTTTACTTTCCTTCCTCTCTCTTCCCATCCTTCTCTCATTCCCTCTTTTCCCTTCCCTTACTCCCCTTCACTAATTCCTTCTCTTACTCCCTCTGTGCTCTTACTTCTACACTCCCCTTCCCTCATTCTCTCTCTGTTACCCCCATTCTCTCCGTCCCTTTAGTCTCTCACTCCTCTTCTATCAAACTCACTCCCTATAACTGAGCCATACTCCCACACTCACCTTCTTTCAGACCTTCTCCTTTACTTTACTTCCTCTCTCTTCCCTTCCTTCACTCCTTCACTCTTTTCCCTTCCCTTACTCCCCTTACTCCACTTCACTAATTCCTTCTCTTACTCCCTCTGTCCTCTTACTTCTACACTCCCCTTCCCTCATTCTCTCTCTGTTAGCCTCATTCTCTCCGTCCCTTTAGTCTCTCACTCCTCTTCTATTACGCTCACTCCCTATAATTCAGCCATACTCCAACAGTCACCTTCTTTCAAACCTTCTCCTTTACTTCCCTTCCTCTCTCTTCCCTTCCTTCGCTCCTTCACTCTTTTCCCTTTCCTTACTTTCCTTACTCCACTTCAGTAACTCCTTCTCTTACTCCCTCTGTCCTCTTAGTTCTACACTCCCCTTCCCTCATTCTCTCTCTGTTAGCCTCATTCTTTCCGTCCCCTTAGTCTCTCAGTCCTCTTCTGTCACACTCACTCCGTATAACTCAGACATACTCCCACACTCAACTTCTTTCAGACCTTCTCCTTCACTTTCCTTTCTCTCTCTTTTCTTCTTTCACTCCTTCACTCTTTTCCCTTCTCTAACTGTCCTTACTCCACTACAGTAACTCTTTCTCTTACTGCCTCTGTCCTCTTAGTTGTACACTCCCTTTCCCTCATTCTCTCTCTGTTAGCCTCATTGTCTCTGTCCTCTTAGTCTCTCACTCCTCTTCTATCACGCTCACTGCCTATAACTCAGCCATACTCCCACACTCACCTTCTTTCAGACCTTCTCCTTTACTTTTCTTCCTCTCTCTTCCGTTATTTCACTCCTTCACTCTTTTCCCTTCCCTTACTCTTCTTACTACACTTTACTAACTCCTTGTTTAACTCCACCTGTCCTCTTAGTTCTACACTTCCCTTCCCTCATTCTCTCTCTGTTAGCCTCATTCTCTCCATCCCCTTAGTCTCTCACTCCTCTTCTGTCACGCTCACACCCTATAATTCAGCCATACTCCCACACTCACGTTCTTTCAAACCTTCTTCTTTACTATCCATCCTGTCTCTTCCCTTCTTTTGCTCCTTCACTCTTTTCCCTTTCCTTACTCTCCTAACTCCATTTCGCTAACTCCTTCTCTTTCTCCCTCTGTCCTCTTAGTTCTACACTCCCCTTCCGTCATTCTCTTTCTGTTAGCCTCATTCTCTCCGTCCCCTTAGCCTCTCACTCCTCTTCTGTCACACTCACTCCCTATAACTCAGCTACACTCTCACACTCACCTTCTTTCAAACCTTCTCCTTTACTTTCCTTCCTGTCTCTTCCCTTCTTTCGCGCCTTCACACTTTTCCCTTCCCTTACTCTCTTTACTCCACTTCACTAACTCCTTCTCTTTCTCCCTCTGTCCTCTTAGTTCTACACTCCCCTTCCCTCATTCTCTCTCTGTTAGTCTCATTCGCTCCGTCCCCTTAGTCTCTCACTTCTCTTCTGTCATGCTAACACCCTATAATTCAGCCATACTCCCACACTCACCTTCTTTCTATACCCCGACTTCACTTCCCTTCCCCTCTCGTCCCTTTTTTTCCTCCCTCACTCATTTTCCTTTCCTTTCTCACTGCACTCAACTTCACACACTCCTTTTGTATTTGTTTAGAATACAGTTCTTTTTGGAGAATTGGAGGTAGTTCAAAAAGAACATTTTTTTTCTTCTTTTTAGTTTTTTTTAGTGAACAAAAACAAAAACAGGGAATGTCAAACTGCTCAACAGGAGCAAAAAAAAAAGAGTAAAAATTAGGGGTGGGGACGGCAGCGGTGGTTTTCTCTTGTTCGGACAATGTTCATAATACTTTGTTCACCGTAACAAAGTAGTTCTTCAAATTCTTTACATTTGATGGTGATGCCATCAAAAACAGGCTGAATATTAGGAATCAGCTGTTCAGGTCTCCCCCTCACCGATAATGAAGTTGGTCCTCCAGTCGAAGTTGAAGCACCATCCCTTGGAGCATCTCGTGCCAGAGCCCTGACATTCTCCCAGGCATAGTTCTGGGGGTGCCTTCTCTGAACGTGCCGAATCATGGTCGAATTGCCAAAACTGTATTTCCTTGTAGGCTCACCCCGTGAAAGGACTGTATGGCAAATTCTGCACTCCACCTTTGGAGCATTCACCTTTTTTTATCAGCAGGTATGGAAAAAAACTTCCAAATGAAGTGCTCTTTTACCCTGGGCTGAGGAGCCTCTTCCTCTATGAACCCATCCGAGTCCTCACTGCTACTGGTGGGTCTAGCAGCCATTTTAATCCCTCTAAGGTTCAGTAAAAAAGAAACAGGTCTTGCCGTCACAAAAGTTAAAGAAGAAGTGAAGGAAATGGGTGGGGTTTTCATTCTTTGTAAAAAAAACTGTTAGCAAGCAATGAAAATTGTTATTTTAAGGTCACATGACTTGACGCGCTTACGCTGCGTGTACCGGAGCGCTTCCGGGGGCGCTTACGCAGCACGAACGTGGGCTCTTCCATGGGCGCTTACGCGGCGCGCCTAAATGACGTTTTGCTAGCTTTAGGGAAATGCAAAATCATTTCCATTCTGAAAATCTAAAATACTACTTTTATAAGTATGGTACTGAATGTCTTGCATTATTATTTAGTTTTCATACATATTTTTTTTTACGAATGCAGAAATAGCGCTCTCGCTGCGCTCACGGGAGAGCTTACCGGTGCGCGCACCCTGAGCGCTCCAAGACAAAATGATACGGGTAAGCTTACCGGTGCGCGCTCCATGAGCGCCCCAGGAAAAAATTATTAAAAAAAAGAAAAATACATTGAACAAATAATTAAAAAAATTTTTTATAATAATTAATAGTTATAAAAAATAGCTAATAAAAAAACACTAAACATCGTAGGTTACAAACTCGATATACAAAGTAATTTGCTTTTAAAAAACCTTTGAAATTCACTGAAAAAAACAGAGGTTTCACAATCATTATAGTTAGGAATTATCATTTAAAAAACCTTTGAAATTCACTGAAAAAAACCATAGGTTTCACATTTGTTATAGTAAGGAATTAGCATTTAAGAAACCTTTGAAATTCACTGAAAAAACCATAGGTTTCACACCAGTTATAGTTAGCTGAACATTTTACTCATACAAAACCATTGAAATTCCCACGTTATAGTTAGTTGGACTCACTATAACTCGCGCCCCCGCAATCCACTGCTGATGATGTCACATTTTACATCATTCATGACATGGTCAGTGACATCACTGATGACATCTCAAATGACATCACTGATGACATCACTGATGACATCTCAAATGACATCACTGATGACTTCATCCAGTGAATGTGTGTTTCTGAAAAGTTAAAATATGTTTAACATATTGAAGAATGAGTGGATGTATGAGTGTCTGGATGAAGAATTTGGTAGGTGCGTGACTGACTGTATGAGTGAGTGATTTAATGTGTCTTACTGAATGCATTGGTTAGTGACTAATCTATTTGAATGTGTGCATGGGTTATTGATTGGTTGCCTAAGTATTTGTATGTGAGGGTGAGTGTGTGTGTGGGTGGGTGGGAGGTGTGTGACTCTGTGCATAGATGTGTGAGCAGTTGATTCACTTGGTAAATGGGTTCAAGAGTGCATGTGGAAAGAGCTGTATGAGTGGTTGACTGTGTGCATGGGTGTATTGGTGAGTGAATGGATATCTCAGTGCTACATGTCCAAGTAAGTACATATGTAAAACACAGTGCATGTGAGAGTTGGCATATATAAATGACTATACATGAGAGCCTGTGATTGCGTAAGTGACTGTATGGATCAATGTGCACTTGTATCAGTGATTGTAAAAGAGAGTAAGTATGTGTTAGTCTATGTTTGAATAAGTAAGGTTGTGTGTGTATAACTGTATAGATGAGGAAATGGGAGTGTGATTGATTCTTTGCATGACTGACAAGGTGTGTGAGTAACTCCATGAATGAGTGGCAGTGTGTGAGTGTCTGTATAGGTGTATGAGTGCATATATTAGTGTTGTATTGATGAGTGACTGTATGTATGAGTGATTGTATGGGTGAATGAGTGGATGTGTGTGTAGACATAGGAATCAGTGAGTGCGTATGTAGTAACTGGTATTGGTGTGTCAATGGTTTCTGGAATGGTAGTCTGTATTTAACACTGGGTGTATCAAAGGTTAGATTAGAGTGTGAGGAGGTGCATCGTATTATTACATCAGTGATGTCATTTGAGATGTCATCAGTGATGTCATCAGTGATGTCATTTGAGATGTCATCAGTGATGTCATCAGTGATGTCACTGACCATGTTATGAATGATGTAATATGTGACATCATCAGCAGTGGATTGCGGGCGCGCAAGTTATAGTGAGTCCAACTAACTATAACGTGGGAATTTCAATGGTTTTGTATGAGTAAAATGTTCAGCTAACTATAACTGGTGTGAAACCTATTGTTTTTTCAGTGAATTTCAAAGGTTTTTTAAATGCTAATTCCTAATTATAACAAATGTGAAACCTGTGGTTTTTTCAATGACTATATATATATATATATATATATATATATATATATATATATATATATATATATACATATATATATATATATATATATATATATATATATATATATTATACCTACTGGGGGTCACCAGTAGGTAGTTATAGTTAGGACCAAAGTTTCCATAGGAAAATCGTTTATTGTTTTGCCAATAACTTTGGCGCAGCATGACGAAACACCACACTAAATTTTATCAAAACACCCCCTTTTTGGTTCAGCTGCTGTGTTGAAAGTTTTGGGGTGATCAGTCAAGAGGGGGCCGAGAAAAAAGGGGGTCCCAAAATGCTTTTCCTCATGTTAAGTCTATGGGGATTTTTGATTTTTTTTAACACGACTACAGCCCGAACTGCTGAACAGAATTACACCAAATTTAGCAGAAAGCAAGATGTTGGTCCAGAAAGCGTGCTTTTTGTGATTTGGTGTAAATTCATTTAGTAGTTTTTGAGATATTTATATTAAAAAAGGATTTATATCTTGTACACGAGTCCTTGCAGTGGACTCGCAAATCCTACTAAAATTTGATTGGCTGTCAACACTTCAACTATGAAGTGTTGGCAGTCATCTTGGAAATCAGCTTGAAGCCGAGACCCAGAAAAAAAGTTGTGAAAAAGAAAAGGGGGAAGGGTAGCAATACCCTTACCCCCCTAAAATATGGTGGGGTGGGTCCCTCAGGAACCACACTGGGGGTTAGAAGCTTTTATTTTTAGTTTGGTGGGGATCCACGTCAAAATAATTAAAAAACGAAGCCTGGGCTCTCGTACTTCGTTTACTATATGCCCCTGGATGGGCCACGTCCTGGGGACATTATAAAAATGAGGGTGGGGGCACATGGGTCCCTCCACTTGGGCTATTCAAAGCCCTGGGACCGCCACCTCCCTGGGTCAATGATTTTATTATATGTGGGGGAGCTTAATGTTCCCCCACTGCCCTGGGGACAACCACCTCCACGGGGCACAGAAGTACATAAAAATAATGCGGGTTAGCCCTTTGGCCTTCCCCCGCTGCTCTGAGGACCACCAATTTTGAACAGTGGAGTGGGGCCATGCGGCACCCTCCAGGAACCCGATGTGGTCCTGGGGACAATCACCCCACGGGGGCCGGCTCCAGCAATGTACCGGGGTGCCCACAATGAGCTGCATGTCAGCAGCTCCCTGTGTGTAAAAGCAATGCCAGCTTCCCCAAGAGGCAGGGAGCCGGTAAAGCCTGAAGGGGCCTTCAGGCTCACCTCGCAGTCCCCAACAAAGTGGCCTGGCCCCGGAGGATGGGGTGCCTGGGGCCGGAAATGGCCCAGGAGGGAGGCCTCGCAGCCCCCGTCTCTTAAAAAAATAAATTATAATTAAAAAGGGGCAGATTCCAGGGCAAAAAAATGGCCCCGGACAGGGGCCACCCGCACACCCTATCTTTGAATTATTTAAAAAAATAAAGACCTGGCTCCGGAGGTTGGGGTCCCTGGGGCCGAAGTCAGCCTAGGACGGGGTACCGCGCATTACCTAAATTTGTGAGGCCATAAGCAGTGCATTGCCGAAGCATGAGATATATTTAGCTCAGCTAACTATAACTGCTGAATTTCTTTAGTTTGTATGAGTGAAACCTGAGCCTAACAATACCTTTGAATTTTTCAGTGAATTCCCAAGTTTTTATTTATTCCATTTCCTAACTATAATGTCCCTGTAACCTTTGTTTTGTCAGTGAATATATATATATATATATATATATATCAAGAAACTGCACCGCAGGACGCCGTGCTCCGCTTGGACCCTCCCGCTGACAACAGTGGTTCGTGCCGGGCAGCGAGCCCAACAATTCCATCAAACACACACCAGTCCACAAAATCCAGGGACAGTATGAGGCACGAACACGAATTGCGTGTTTAAAGAATTTTAATCAGCCAAGATAGCAGAAAGTATCAACAAACTCGACGCGTTTCGGGGCTCCTCCCCCTTGGTCACGAGTAGTAAACAGAGTAGTAGGAAACTAACACATATACTTTCTATCACATGGTCCGTGTGAAAATAAACATAAACAAAATACTGTGCACTTAAGTCAGCGCTGTGATGAAAATAATAGAGTGCATTTGCAATATATTTTTGAAATCAGGGTTAAGGGTGAAATTTTCTCAGAGTCCTGCGGTGAAGACCTAATCAGTTATTGGACAAAAGGAAATGCGAGCATAGTTGCTAGTTTGACATAAACAATGTAAAAGAGCGCATTGCATTACATGCCCATGTTACATATCGCTTCCCATTTTGTAAAGCATAGTGGAAATTACAAGTTAAATTCTGCCCCAGTGGGCTAATCAACTGTAATGGAAAACAACTATGAGGAAATTAAATGTCAGATCAATTGCCCATGTGGGCACCAAACATTATTGCATGTTGAGTTCCCAGTTCCAGTGTCGCCTCATTGTAAATCTCTCAAAGGGTCAAGAAGTTGGTCAACACAGATTAAATTCAATCAAACCCTGAAAAAAGACAAAATAAAAAAAGCGATCAGTGATGAAGAAAAAGGGGGACCAGTGAGTCAAAACAAATAAAACTAATTAAACTGCCACAGTGAATCCTACTAACCTATATTACAAAACAAAAGAAGGTTAAAAACAAACAAGGGCCTAAAATCTTGAAGTATACGACATATTTTCATACTAAATCTCCGATAGGAATACCACAGGTCAAAACTACAGAAAGCTCAATGAAGACAGAATCATAATATAAAAACAATTAACCCAAATGTACTTCCATCTCTTCATCACAGTTATGGCCATTTGGAACCAGTGTTTTGTATTGAATAATCATGCGAGATTCAAGTCTCCTTAATTTCTGTACACGGTTCCCACCTCTCTCATCAAATTTGACTGTACATAAGACACAGAAACTCAATAAGTTGGCATTTTGGTTATGATGAGTGAAAAAGTGACGCGCTATTGGATAAGATTTATCCATGTTGTTGATTGCACGCATGTGCTCTAGCACTCTCAATTTGGCAGGTTTAATCGTGCTCCCTATATAGGTCTTATTGCAGGGACAGAATAAGGCATAGACTGCATGATCACTGGTACATGAAGTGTGTTCCTGGATAATCAGAACTTTGGATGCAGGTGACAGTTTCACTTTTTTCAAATTCCGACTGTTCCTGCAAGCTTTGCAATTTCTACAGGTGAAAAAGCCTCTCACTCCAGTAATCGTGGTTTTTTTGGGGATCACTGCTGTACACAATTGGTCCTTCAAGGACCTCACTTTTCTGAAAGAGATCTGTGGAACTTTGTGGACAAATTTGGCCACATCTGAATCATTTAGTAATACTGGCCAAAATGTATTCAGACTTTTCCTAAGTATCCCTGCTTGGCTACTATAGGTAGTTATAAACCGTGTGTTAATCTCCTCTTTGTCTGCAGGTTCCCTAGGTTTAGGCTGTAAAAGTGATTCTCTAGAACGTTTTTCTACAGCTTTTGTTGCATCTGTAATGGTTTTGGTGGAATAACCACGTTCAGAAAATCTTTTAACCATATTGCTTTGCTCCACTAAAAATGCTTCTTCAGTGCTGCAGTTACGTTTGGCCCGTAACAGTTCCCCTACTGGGATACTTCTGATCAGTGAATTGGGGTGACAGCTGCGTGCGTGGAGTATGCTGTTGCCCGCTGTCACTTTTCTAAAGAGAACTGTTTGCAATTTATCATTCTCAACTTTAACATTCAAATCCAGGAACTCAAGGCTTTCTCTAGACCAATTACTGGTGAATTTGAGATTGAAGCTGTTTAGGTTAAGTTCATGCACAAAAGTATTCGCCTCCTCTTGGGTCCCATTCCACACAATCAAAATGTCATCTATGTACCGCAGCCACTTAATGACGTGGCTATGGTACATAGGTGACCTGTAGGCTACACTCTCCTCCCAGAACCCCATATGGAGACCCGCAAAGCTGGGAGCAAAGCAAGTCCCCATAGAGGTCCCAAGAGTCTGTCTAAAGATTTTGTTATCAAACAAAAAATAGTTTTGTTTGAGACAGAGTTCCATCATCATGATGAGCATTTTGGTGTGATGTAGAAAAGACACGGATCTTGTGGAAAGAAAATGCATGCAGGCATCGAGTCCCAACTGATGAGGAATCGAAGTATACAAACTAGTCACATCTAATGAAAGAAGTGAAAATTCTTCCTGCCATACCACTGTTCTGATTTTGTTCAGGAAATCTCCTGAATCCCTGACATAAGATGGCAGTTTTTGGACAAGGGGCTGCAAAAAATAATCAACATATTGGGAGGTACATTCAAAACAACTACCGTTAGAAGAAACAATAGGTCTGCCAGGGGGATTTGATAAACTTTTGTGAACCTTGGGGAGGAGATATAATGCTGGTAATTTGGGGGATTTACATAAAAGAAACCTGTATTCTTCCTCCTCAAGTAACCCTTTGGTTTTCCATTCTAACAATTGTAGTTCAAATTGTCTGATAGAATTTTCGTATTCCATACGATTGCTTCTACAATAGTTGTTGGTATCTGCTAATTGTCTTAATCCCTCCGATATGTAATTTTCCCTTGACTGAACCACGATGTTTCCACCCTTGTCACTAGTTTTAATGACAATGGTATGATCTCTCCGTAGATTGTCAATTAGTTTGCTTTGTTCACTCGTAATGTTACTCCATTTCTGATGGTATTTCTTGGTTTCGATTTTATTCAGTTCGTTTACCATGCATTTTTCAAAAACTTCAATTGTGTCATTTTGAATCTGTGGAAGGAAGATAGATTTGGGTTTGAAATTGCTGCCAGAGCTCATTGACAATGGTATGTTCGCTTCTATCAGTTCCTGATAGGGGTCATGGCTTTCTTCCCATTCTCCATTAAGAACTTTCAGGGAATATGCTAATTGAATCTCAGAGATGCTTGCATGATATGGTGTGTCTCTGGTGTCAACATAAGCTGACCTTACTTTGGTTGCATACCACTTTTTTATTTTCAGTTTCCTGGTAAAGAAAAATAGGGCAATTTTGCTCTGCGTAAAGTTAAAATTCATAGATGGACAAAATGTTAAACCCAAAGATAACAACTCAATCTCAGTGTTAGTCAAAGTACGTTCAGACAAGTTAATTACCGTTTTCCTTTCCATCATTTCAACTTCATTTGGCCCCTTGTACGTTTTCCCACCGGGCTTGGAGGATTTCCTCCTGCAGATGTGTTTTTGTTTTTGCCTCCTCTGTTGCCTCTTCCTCGCCCTCGATATCTCTGTTGATTGTCCTGCATCAACATCGAGAACTCCATTAAAACATTGGTTTTTACCCCTGTAAAGGTGCTCACAGTTGAGATATCACTCCCACTCGTCAATGATTGTAAGCCATCTTCTGATATATTAGAGGCGCTTGCCAATTCTTCCGTGGGATTGCTGGGATTGGATTGTGACTGTATTGCAGCCCTCATTTTGTCATATTTTTTGGCAAATGTGAGTATCTGCCCGCGTTGGTAATCCACCAAATCCCTTTGGAATTTGCTCTGTTTTCTGTTTCTAATGTCCACCTCAATTTTATCCAGATTGGCTTCTATCTTATCTATTTCCAGTTTGAACTCACTTTCAGTGCATAAATCTTTTAGTTCTTTGGTTAGAGCCTCAATCTCTCCTTTAAGTCTTTCAGTATCTTTAGTGGCAAACTCAATCAACATTTTTAGCATGTTTAACGAACATTCATGATTGTTCGCTGCCCAGCGGGTGACCAATTCAGGGTCTGGGTTCTGGAAGGTTGGGGTGACAAAAATGCGCAACCCCCGAGGAACTCTCGAAACATCCACATACTTTTGTAACGTGGTGGCCTCCCACCACTTATTCTGCTCTAGCTTCAGAACTCTCCACAGCTTATCCCATAGGGTCCTTTTCGGGGATTTTGCTGTATTAACGTTTAAAACGTTAGTCGTACTGGCCAATGTTCCACAATCCTGGAACATGTCACTGGCTGCTTTCGCCCATTTCTCTCTCCTTTCTGCTGCCATCTAAAGCGGCTGAGCCGGCACTGTAATCACCTGCCGTATATCCACGCTGCGCTTTAACATGCAAGCAATCTGCATAAGAAGCGCTAGAGCCTGTTTACGGATTTCACAGTTAGTGCAACGGGGAAAATAATGCTTTTAAAACGCGCTTACCTCCGCACCTCGATTTGTAGTGCCGGGCTTCGTCGCTAGTAGCAAAAAAGATCCTCCGTGTGTAACAAATCCGTGGGTCGGGTCCTTAATTCAATACCAAGAAACTGCACCGCAGGACGCCGTGCTCCGCTTGGACCCTCCCGCTGACAACAGTGGTTCGTGCCGGGCAGCGAGCCCAACAATTCCATCAAACACACTCCAGTTCACAAAATCCAGGGACAGTATGAGGCACGAACACGAATTGCGTGTTTAAAGAATTTTAATCAGCCAAGATAGCAGAAAGTATCAACAAACTCGACGCGTTTCGGGGCTCCTCCCCCTTGGTCACGAGTAGTAAACAGAGTAGTAGGAAACTAACACATATACTTTCTATCACATGGTCCGTGTGAAAATAAACATAAACAAAATACTGTGCACTTAAGTCAGCGCTGTGATGAAAATAATAGAGTGCATTTGCAATATATTTTTGAAATCAGGGTTAAGGGTGAAATTTTCTCAGAGTCCTGCGGTGAAGACCTAATCAGTTATTGGACAATAATGGAAAACAACTATGAGGAAATTAAATGATCTGACATTTAATTTCCTCATAGTTGTTTTCCATTACAGTTGATTAGCCCACTGGGGCAGAATTTAACTTGTAATTTCCACTATGCTTTACAAAATGGGAAGCGATATGTAACATGGGCATGTAATGCAATGCGCTCTTTTACATTGTTTATGTCAAACTAGCAACTATGCTCGCATTTCCTTTTGTCCAATAACTGATTAGGTCTTCACCGCAGGACTCTGAGAAAATTTCACCCTTAACCCTGATTTCAAAAATATATTGCAAATGCACTCTATTATTTTCATCACAGCGCTGACTTAAGTGCACAGTATTTTGTTTATGTTTATTTTCACACGGACCATGTGATAGAAAGTATATTTGTTAGTTTCCTACTACTCTGTTTACTACTCGTGACCAAGGGGGAGGAGCCCCGAAACGCGTCGAGTTTGTTGATACTTTCTGCTATCTTGGCTGATTAAAATTCTTTAAACACGCAATTCGTGTTCGTGCCTCATACTGTCCCTGGATTTTGTGGACTGGAGTGTGTTTGATGGAATTGTTGGGCTCGCTGCCCGGCACGAACCACTGTTGTCAGCGGGAGGGTCCAAGCGGAGCACGGCGTCCTGCGGTGCAGTTTCTTGGTATTGAATTAAGGACCCGACCCACGGATTTGTTACACACGGAGGATCTTTTTTGCTACTAGCGACGAAGCCCGGCACTACAAATCGAGGTGCGGAGGTAAGCGCGTTTTAAAAGCATTATTTTCCCCGTTGCACTAACTGTGAAATCCGTAAACAGGCTCTAGCGCTTCTTATGCAGATTGCTTGCATGTTAAAGCGCAGCGTGGATATACGGCAGGTGATTACAGTGCCGGCTCAGCCGCTTTAGATGGCAGCAGAAAGGAGAGAGAAATGGGCGAAAGCAGCCAGTGACATGTTCCAGGATTGTGGAACATTGGCCAGTACGACTAACGTTTTAAACGTTAATACAGCAAAATCCCCGAAAAGGACCCTATGGGATAAGCTGTGGAGAGCTCTGAAGCTAGAGCAGAATAAGTGGTGGGAGGCCACCACGTTACAAAAGTATGTGGATGTTTCGAGAGTTCCTCGGGGGTTGCGCATTTTTGTCACCCCAACCTTCCAGAACCCAGACCCTGAATTGGTCACCCGCTGGGCAGCGAACAATCATGAATGTTCGTTAAACATGCTAAAAATGTTGATTGAGTTTGCCACTAAAGATACTGAAAGACTTAAAGGAGAGATTGAGGCTCTAACCAAAGAACTAAAAGATTTATGCACTGAAAGTGAGTTCAAACTGGAAATGGATAAGATAGAAGCCAATCTGGATAAAATTGAGGTGGACATTAGAAACAGAAAACAGAGCAAATTCCAAAGGGATTTGGTGGATTACCAACGCGGGCAGATACTCACATTTGCCAAAAAATATGACAAAATGAGGGCTGCAATACAGTCACAATCCAATCCCAGCAATCCCACGGAAGAATTGGCAAGCGCCTCTAATATATCAGAAGATGGCTTACAATCATTGACGAGTGGGAGTGATATCTCAACTGTGAGCACCTTTACAGGGGTAAAAAACAATGTTTTAATGGAGTTCTCGATGTTGATGCAGGACAATCAACAGGGATATCGAGGGCGAGGAAGAGGCAACAGAGGAGGCAAAAACAAAAACACATCTGCAGGAGGAAATCCTCCAAGCCCGGTGGGAAAACGTACAAGGGGCCAAATGAAGTTGAAATGATGGAAAGGAAAACGGTAATTAACTTGTCTGAACGTACTTTGACTAACACTGAGAATGAGTTGTTATCTTTGGGTTTAACATTTTGTCCATCTATGAATTTTAACTTTACGCAGAGCAAAATTGACCTATTTTTCTTTACCAGGAAACTGAAAATAAAAAAGTGGTATGCAACCAAAGTAAGGTCAGCTTATGTTGACACCAGAGACACACCATATCATGCAAGCATCTCTGAGATTCAATTAGCATATTCCCTGAAAGTTCTTAATGGAGAATGGGAAGAAAGCCATGACCCCTATCAGGAACTGATAGAAGCGAACATACCATTGTCAATGAGCTCTGGCAGCAATTTCAAACCCAAATCTATCTTCCTTCACAGATTCAAAATGACACAATTGAAGTTTTTGAAAAATGCATGGTAAACGAACTGAATAAAATCGAAACCAAGAAATACCATCAGAAATGGAGTAACATTACGAGTGAACAAAGCAAACTAATTGACAATCTACGGAGAGATCATACCATTGTCATTAAAACTAGTGACAAGGGTGGAAACATCGTGGTTCAGTCAAGGGAAAATTACATATCGGAGGGATTAAGACAATTAGCAGATACCAACAACTATTGTAGAAGCAATCGTATGGAATACGAAAATTCTATCAGACAATTTGAACTACAATTGTTAGAATGGAAAACCAAAGGGTTACTTGAGGAGGAAGAATACAGGTTTCTTTTATGTAAATCCCCCAAATTACCAGCATTATATCTCCTCCCCAAGGTTCACAAAAGTTTATCAAATCCCCCTGGCAGACCTATTGTTTCTTCTAACGGTAGTTGTTTTGAATGTACCTCCCAATATGTTGATTATTTTTTGCAGCCCCTTGTCCAAAAACTGCCATCTTATGTCAGGGATTCAGGAGATTTCCTGAACAAAATCAGAACAGTGGTATGGCAGGAAGAATTTTCACTTCTTTCATTAGATGTGACTAGTTTGTATACTTCGATTCCTCATCAGTTGGGACTCGATGCCTGCATGCATTTTCTTTCCACAAGATCCGTGTCTTTTCTACATCAAACCAAAATGCTCATCATGATGATGGAACTCTGTCTCAAACAAAACTATTTTTTGTTTGATAACAAAATCTTTAGACAGACTCTTGGGACCTCTATGGGGACTTGCTTTGCTCCCAGCTTTGCGGGTCTCCATATGGGGTTCTGGGAGGAGAGTGTAGCCTACAGGTCACCTATGTACCGTAGCCACGTCATTAAGTGGCTGCGGTACATAGATGACATTTTGATTGTGTGGAATGGGACCCAAGAGGAGGCGAATACTTTTGTGCATGAACTTAACCTAAACAGCTTCAATCTCAAATTCACCAGTAATTGGTCTAGAGAAAGCCTTGAGTTCCTGGATTTGAATGTTAAAGTTGAGAATGATAAATTGCAAACAGTTTTCTTTAGAAAAGTGACAGCGGGCAACAGCATACTCCACGCACGCAGCTGTCACCCCAATTCACTGATCAGAAGTATCCCAGTAGGGGAACTGTTACGGGCCAAACGTAACTGCAGCACTGAAGAAGCATTTTTAGTGGAGCAAAGCAATATGGTTAAAAGATTTTCTGAACGTGGTTATTCCACCAAAACCATTACAGATGCAACAAAAGCTGTAGAAAAACGTTCTAGAGAATCACTTTTACAGCCTAAACCTAGGGAACCTGCAGACAAAGAGGAGATTAACACACGGTTTATAACTACCTATAGTAGCCAAGCAGGGATACTTAGGAAAAGTCTGAATAAATTTTGGCCAGTATTACTAAATGATTCAGATGTAGCCAAATTTGTCCACAAAGTTCCACAGATCTCTTTCAGAAAAGTGAGGTCCTTGAAGGACCAATTGTGTACAGCAGTGATCCCCAAAAAAACCACGATTACTGGAGTGAGAGGCTTTTTCACCTGTAGAAATTGCAAAGCTTGCAGGAACAGTCGGAATTTGAAAAAAGTGAAACTGTCACCTGCATCCAAAGTTCTGATTATCCAGGAACACACTTCATGTACCAGTGATCATGCAGTCTATGCCTTATTCTGTCCCTGCAATAAGACCTATATAGGGAGCACGATTAAACCTGCCAAATTGAGAGTGCTAGAGCACATGCGTGCAATCAACAACATGGATAAATCTTATCCAATAGCGCGTCACTTTTTCACTCATCATAACCAAAATGCCAACTTATTGAGTTTCTGTGTCTTATGTACAGTCAAATTTGATGAGAGAGGTGGGAACCGTGTACAGAAATTAAGGAGACTTGAATCTCGCATGATTATTCAATACAAAACACTGGTTCCAAATGGCCATAACTGTGATGAAGAGATGGAAGTACATTTGGGTTAATTGTTTTTATATTATGATTCTGTCTTCATTGAGCTTTCTGTAGTTTTGACCTGTGGTATTCCTATCGGAGATTTAGTATGAAAATATGTCGTATATTTCAAGATTTTAGGCCCTTGTTTGTTTTTAACCTTCTTTTGTTTTGTAATATAGGTTAGTAGGATTCACTGTGGCAGTTTAATTAGTTTTATTTGTTTTGACTCACTGGTCCCCCTTTTTCTTCATCACTGATCGCTTTTTTTATTTTGTCTTTTTTCAGGGTTTGATTGAATTTAATCTGTGTTGACCAACTTCTTGACCCTTTGAGAGATTTACAATGAGGCGACACTGGAACTGGGAACTCGACATGCAATAATGTTTGGTGCCCACATGGGCAATTGATCTGACATTTAATTTCCTCAGAGTTGTTTTCCATTACAGTTGATTAGCCCACTGGGGCAGAATTTAACTTGTAATTTCCACTATGCTTTACAAAATGGGAAGCGATATGTAACATGGGCATGTAATGCAATGCGCTCTTTTACATTGTTTATGTCAAACTAGCAACTATGCTCGCATTTCCTTTTGTCCAATAACTGATTAGGTCTTCACCGCAGGACTCTGAGAAAATTTCACCCTTAACCCTGATTTCAAAAATATATTGCAAATGCACTCTATTATTTTCATCACAGCGCTGACTTAAGTGCATAGTATTTTGTTTATGTTTATTTTCACACAGACCATGTGATAGAAAGTATATGTGTTAGTTTCCTACTACTCTGTTTACTACTCGTGACCAAGGGGGAGGAGCCCCGAAACGCGTCGAGTTTGTTGATACTTTCTGCTATCTTGGCTGATTAAAATTCTTTAAACACGCAATTCGTGTTCGTGCCTCATACTGTCCCTGGATTTTGTGGACTGGAGTGTGTTTGATGGAATATATATATATATATATATATATATATATATATATATAAATATATATTCACTGAAAAAACCATAGGTTTCACACTCGTTATAGTTAGGAATTAGCATTTAAAAAACCTTTGAAATTCACTGAAAAAACCATAGGTTTCACACCAGTTATAGTTAGCTGAACATTCTACTCATACAAAACCATTGAAATTCCCACGTTATAGTTAGTTGGACTCACTATAACTCGCACGCCCGCAATCTACTGCTGATGTTCTCACATATTACATCATTCATGACATGGTCAGTGACATCACTGATGACATCGCTGATGACATCTCAAATCACATCACTGATGACATCACTGATGACATCTCATTTGACATCACTGATGACATCACTGATGACATCATCCAGTGTCTGTGTGTTTCTGTAAAGTTAAAATATGTTTAACATATTGAAGAATGAGTGTATGTATGAGTGTCTGGATAAAGGATTTAGTAGGTGCGTGACTGACTGTATGAGTGAGTGATTAAATGTGTCTTACTGAATGCATGGGTTAGTGAGTAAACTGTTTGAATTTGTGCATCATTATGTCTGTTGTTGTGTAAGCTGCTCCATGTATTGATTAGTAGTTATATGACTGGCTATATGGGTTATTCATTGGTTGCCCAAGTATTTGTATGTGAGGGTGAGTGTGTATGTGGGTGGCTAAGAGGTGTGTGACTCTGTGCATAGATGTGTGAGCAGTGGCTTCACTTGGTGTATGGGTTCAAGAGTGCATGTGGAAACAGCTGTATGGGCGGTTGACTGTGTGCATGGGTGTGTTGGTGAGTGAATGAATATCTCAGTGCTACATGTCCAAGTAAGTACATATATAAAACACAGTGCATGTGAGAGTTGGAATATATCAATGACTATACATGACAGCCTGTGATTGCTTAAGTGACTGTATGGATCAATGTGTACTTGTATCAGTGATTATAAAATAGAGTAAGTATGTGTTACTATATGTTTGAATAAGTAAGGTTATGTGTGTATAACTGTATAGATGAGGAAATGGGAGTGTGATTGATTCTTTGCATGACTGACTAGGTTTGTGAGTAACTGAATGGCACTGTGTGAGTGTCTGTATAGGTGTATGAGTGCATATGATAGTGTTGTATTGATGAGTGACTGTATGTATGAGTGATTGTATGGGTGAATGAGTGGATGTGTGTGTAGACTTAGGAATCAGTGAGTGTGTATGTAGTAACTGGTATTGGTGTGTCAATGGTTTCAGGAATGGTAGTCTGTATTCAACACTGGATGATACAAAGGTTAGATTAGAGTGTGATGAGGTGCATTATATTATCACATGGATGATGTCATCAGTGATGTCATCAGTGATGTCATTTGAGATGTCATCAGTGATGTCATCAGTGATGTCACTGACCATGTTATGAATGATGTAATATGTGACAACATCAGCAGTGGATTGCGGGCGTGCGAGTTATAGTGAGTCCAACTAACTATAACGTGGGAATTTCAATGGTTTTGTATGAATAAAATGTTCAGCTAACTATAACTGGTGTGAAACCTATGGTTTTTTCAGTGAATTTCAAAGGTTTTTTAAATGCTAATTCCTAACTATAACGAGTGTGAAACCTATGGTTTTTTCAGTGAATTTCAAAGGTTTTTTAAATGCTAATTCCTAACTATAACGAGTGTGAAACCTATGGTTTTTTCAGGGAATTTCAAAGGTTTTTTAAATGCTAATTCCTAACTATAACGATTGTGAAACTTATGTTCATTTTAGTGGATTTCATAGGTTTTTTTAAATCCTAATTCCTTTGTATATCTACTTTGTAACCTACGTTTCTTTTTTTTTATTAGCTGTTTTTAACAAATAATAATTATATTTAAAATATATATATATATATTAGTTCAATGTATATATTTTTTTTAATCATTTTTTCCTGGTGTGCTCAGGGTGCGCGCACCGGTAAGCTCTCCCGAGAGCGCAGCGAGAGCGCTATTTCTGCGTTAGTAAAAAAAAATATGTATGAAAACTAAATAATAATGCAAGACATTCTGAACCATACTGATAAAGCATTATTTTTGATTTTCCGAATGAAAATGAGTTTTTAATTCCGTAAAGCTACCAAAACGTCACTCAGGCGCCCCGGAAGCGCCTACGTTCGCGCCGCGTGAGCGCCCCCGGAAGCGCTCCGGTGCGCGTAGCGTAAGCGCGTCAAGTCATGTGACCTTAAAATAACAATTTTCATTGGTTGCTAACAGTTTTTTTTTACAAAGAAAGAAATCCCCACCCATTTCCTTCACTTCTTCTTTCATTTTGGTGAGAGCAAGACCTCTTTTTTTCTCTGCTTATAATCTGTGGATACAATGGCTGCCAGAGCATCCAGCAGCAGTGATGACTCCGATGGATTCATAAATGAAGTGCCTCCTCAGCCGAAGGTCAAAGAACATTTCATATGGAAATTTTTTGATATACCTGAGGGACGTAAAAAAAGTAAATGCTCCAAAGGTGGAGTGCAGGATTTGTCACACTGTCCTGTCACGGGGTGACCCCACCAAGAAATATTCATTTGAGGACTCCACAATGATTCAACATGTCGAGAGGAGGTACCCCCAGAACTATGCCCGGGAGAGTGTCAGGGCTCTGGCACAAGAGGCTCCCAGTCATGGGGCCTCTACTTCAACCGGAGGACAAACTGCATCAGGAAGGGAGCAATCACAAGAGCTGATTCCTAACATTCAGCCTGCTTTTAATAAAGGTGTTATTAAATGCAGATATTGCGATCAGCTAATTTGCTATGCGGAACAAAGTGTTCTTCTCATGGTTTGAGCATTGGATAACCATCGCTGCCGTTCCCAGCCCTAATTTTGTTTTGTTTTTTTGCTCCTGCTGAGCAGTTTCCCATTCCCTGTTTTTGTTTTTGTTCTAAAAAAAGAAAAAAGAAGAAAAAAAAGTTCTTTTCAGAACTACCTCCAATTCTCATCAAAGAGCTGTGTTCTTAAAAAAATGAAAAAGAGTAAGTGAAGTGGAGTGCAGTGAGAGAGGAGAGGAAAATGAGTGAGAAAGCAAAAAAAGGTACGAGAGGAGAAGGGAAGTGAAGTAGGGGGACTGAAAGAAGGTGAGTGTTGAGAAGGAGAGTGAGGAGAAGGAGAGTGAACATGGGGAATGTGGATATGCGAATAAAATGTAGTAAAGGAACGGGGGTGTTGAAGGGTAAGAAAAGAGCACTGATGTTTTGGAAAGAGTGGAGATACAGACTGGATAAAGACAAGTAAGTGTGAGACCAGGTAAGTAAGGCAGTGAAGAAACAGAGAAAGTGAAAGAAAATATAAGAGTAGAAGACTGAAGGCCTCATTTTTGTACCTGCCTCACAGCAGGCGTAACACTGACGCAGGTCCTTTAACATGGGCCTGGCCCCATGTGAAAGGATGCATTGCTGGAGTTGTGTCACTTTTGTGACACACTCCAGCAATGCATCACTTTTGCGCTTACAGATACGTCAGAAATACTGACATATCTGTAAGTACTTGCGACATAATGCATCATAAATTAAATATGACGCATGAGTAGAAGACTGAAGGCCTCATTTATGTGGCCATGCGTCACTTTTACGCCACCGGTGCGTCACTTTTTGTGACGCACCAGTGCTGTAAAAAAATACACCTTGTTGAGTCATATTTACAAAGTGACGCATCTAGGTAGATGCGTCACTTTGTAAACCCCTGCGCCACATTATACCTACGTCAGGTGTAATGTATGCAAAAGGGGCGTATTGACGCAAGAAAGGGCCGTAGAGGTGACGCAGTGAAATCTATGAGATTTCACCGCGTCACTTTTAGGACGCCGTTGTGTCAAAATCTTGCGCCTGTCTCACAGCAGGCGTAAGACTGATGCAGGACCTTTCACATGGGACTTGCCCCATGTGAAAGGATGCAATGCTGGAGTTGTGTCACTTTTGTAACACACTCCAGCAATGCATCACTTTTGCGCTTACAGATACGTCAGAAATACTGACATATCTGTAAGTACTTGCGACATAATGCGTCATAAATTAAATATGACGCATGAGTAGAAGACTAAAGGCCTAATTTATGTGGTCATGTGTCACTTTTACGCCACCGGTGCGTCACTTGTTGTGACGCACCAGTGCAGTAAAATAGTACACCTTGTTGAGTCATATTTACAAAGTGACGCATCTAGGTAGATGCGTCACTTTGTAAACCCCTGCGCCACATTATACCTACGTCAGGTGTAATGTATGCAAAAGGGGCGTATTGACGCAAGAAAGGGTCGTAGAGGTGACGCAGTGAAACCTATGGGATTTCACTGTGTCACTTTTAGGACGCCGTTGTGTCAAAATCTTGCGCCTGTCTCACAGCAGGCGTAAGACTGGGGCAGGCCCTTTCACATGAGAATTGCCCCATGTGAAAGGATGCAATGCTGGAGTTGTGTCACTTTTGTAACACACTCCAGCAATGCATCACTTTTGCGCTTACAGATACGTCTGAAATACTGACGTATCTGTAACTACTTGCGACATAATGCGTCATAAATTAAATATGACGCGTGAGTAGAAGACTGAAGGCCTCATTTATGAGGCCATGCATCACTTTTACGCCACCGGTGCGTCACTTTTTGTGACGCACCAGTGGTGTAAAAAATGCACCTTGTTGAGTCATAATTACAAAGTGACGCATCTAGGTAGATGCGTCACTTTGTAAACCCCTGTGCCACATTATACCTACGCCAGCTGTAATGTATGCAAAGGGGACATATTGACATAAGGAAGAGTCGTAGAAGTGACGCAGTGACATCTAAGAGATATCACTGCGTCACTTTTATGACGCTGTTGCGCCCAAATCTTGCGCCTGCCTAACAGCAGCCGTAAGACTGACGCAGGCCCTTTCACGTAGGACTGGCCCCATGTGAAAGGATGCATTGCTGCAGTTGCATCATTTTTGTGACACACTCCAGCAATGCATCACTTTCCTCTAAACACTACTTTATTTTTTTAATCTATTTTTTTACACAGTTTTTCCCCGTGGTGCGCTCAGGGTGCGCGTACCGGAGCGCGCACCAGGGAGCGCTCCCAGCGCTTACCCCGCGAATTTAAAAAAAAAAAAAGTTTTTCTAGGCCCCCTCAGAAAACCTAGGGGGTCAGGGGGTGTCTACTCTGCCCCCTTTTAATTATTTTCCCCTTTATTTTTCACCTCTTGTGTCTCTGTACTTCAGAGTCACAAGATGGCGGACTATACAGACCATTTAGAATGTTTACAGACACCCAAGCGCCAATTAGCTTTTGAAATTTACAACCAATTAAAATGTTTCTTTGGTTTTGAATTTGTGTGTGATGAAGTTTCATTGGTTTTCTACTAATGAAATGGTTCTCTAATGAGAGGGAAACACAGCCATTTTGTGATAGTACTCTTTGAGGTACATTTGTTAGGAATATTTGGTGTTCTATTTCTGGTGTGAAATTTACACAGTATTATCTCTTCTACTCCTTTCTAAAAGGTGAGTTGTTAATTTGTAAGGGGAATTTAATACTTGATAAAGCTAGTTTAATAATATCTATTACTAAAAACGATAAATTAAAGTGATTTTTTCTTTCTGCTATTTACAGCAAGAAATTTGAAAAGAATATGAATCTCAATGAGGACACCGTTAATATTAATTTTGAAATTTCTGCAACCTTTGTTGAGGAGAGTTTGATTGAGGTCTCAAATGATCCTATTCATAACACTATCCATGTAGAAGACCTTCTTTTGAGAGAAGATGGAATGGAGTATTTTAATGATGAGACTTTGGATGCTGAATTAATGGAATGTTTGGACTATGTTGAGTTCCAGGAGTCATTTATGAAGAGTTCTGATGAGGAGATTCCTGATCAATTAATGCTAGAAGTACTTCTAAATTATGAAAATTCAGAAGAATAAATTTATATTTATAAATTATAAATTGTTTGAGACATTATTCTGTTATTGTACTTGAAATTTATGATATAGTAGTGAAATGATTGTGGTATAAAGTGACACTTATAGTATAGAGTGCAACGTTTCTGTATTACATAGTAAGTTTACTCCCAGTTACTTCCCTTCTCCCACTATATTTTCTCCAATGTGCATTTCACATCTCTTTTTCATCTCATGCCTTCTTTCTCTCACTATTTCTCTCTAATGTACACTATTGCCGCTATTTTTTGTATTTTCAGAAGACAGTGAATTGTAATACTCCAAAGGTGGAGTTCAATATGTGCCATACTATATTTTGCAGAAAAGACCCCAGAATGAAGTACAATTTTGGTAATCCAACTATGATTTGGCATGTGCAGAGGAGGCATGCCCAGAACTATGCCCAGAAGAGTGTCAGGGCTCTGGCACGAGAGGCCCCAAGAGATAGTGCCTCTACTTCAACTAGAGGAATAACTGCATCGGTCAGGGGGCGACCAGAGCAGCTGATCCCAAATATTCAGCCTGTATTTAATGAGGCCTCCATCAAATGCAAAAATTGAGATGCCCTACTTTGTTACGGGGAACAAAGTATTATGATCATTGTTTGAGCATTAGAGAACCACCGCTGCCATCCCCAGTCCTAATTTTAGTGAGAGAGGAAAGGAAAATGAGTGAGGGAGCAAACAAAAGGACGAGAGGGGAAGGGAAGTTAAGTAGGCGGATTGAAAGAAGGTGAGTGTGTAAGTATAACTAAGTTATAGGGAGTGAGCTTGACAGAAGAGGAGCGAGAGACTAACGAGACGGAGAGAATGAGACTAACAGAGAGAGAATGAGGTAAGGGGGAGTATAGAGAGAGGAAGGAAAGTAAAGGAGAAGGTCTGAAAGAAGATGAGTGTGAGAGTATGGCTCAGTAATAGGGAGTGAGCATGATAGAAGAGGAGTGAGAGACTAAGAGGACAGAGAGAATGGGGGTAACACAGAGAGAGTGAGAAAAGGGGAGTGAGTAAGTTAGAGGACAGAGGGATTGACAGAAGCAGTTACTGAACTGCAGAAAGAGGAGTAAGGGAAGGGAAAAGAGTGAAGGAGTAAAGGATGGGAAAAGAGAGGAAGGAAAGTAAAGTAGAAGGTCTGAAAGAAGGTGAGTGTAGGAGTATGGACGAGTTATAGGGAGTGAGTGTGATACAAAAGGAGTGAGAGACTAAGAGGACAGAGAGAATGAGGCTAACAAAGAGAGTATAAGGGAACGGGAGTGTACAAATATGATTACAGAATAAGTAAGAGAAGGAGTTACTACAGTGGAATAAGAAAGTAAGTGAAGAGAAAAGAGTGAAAGAGCAAAAGAAGGAAAGAGAGAGGAAGCAAAGTAAAGGAGAAGGTCTGACAGAAGGTGAGTGTGGGAGTATAGCTGAGTTATAGGCAGTGAGCGTGACAGAAGAAAAGTGAGAGACTAAGGGGATGGAGAGAATTAGGCTAACAGAAAGACATTAAGGGAAGGGGAGCGTAGAACTAAGAAGACAGACAAGGAAAGAGAAGTAGTAATTGAACTGGAGTCAGGAGAATAAAATAAGGGACATATATAAAACAATGAAGTAAAACAATAGAAAGAAAATAAAATAAAAGAGTAGGCCTGTTTTTCTCTATGGTGCGTTTCAGTACCTCATTTATGAGGACATGTGTCACTTTTACGCCGCCGGTGCATCACTTTTTGTGACGCACCAGTGGTGTAAAAATTGCACCTTGTTGAGTCATATTTACAAAGTGATGCATTTAGGTAGATGCGTCACTTTGTAAACCCTTGCGCCACATTATACCTGCACCAGGTATAATATATGCAAAGGGGGCGTATTGACACAAAGATGGGTCGTACAAGTGACGCAGTAACATCTAAGAGATTTCACTGCGTCACTTTCAGGACGCCGTTGTGTTAAAATCTTGCACCTGCCTCACAGCAGGCCTAAGACTGACGCAGGCCCTTTCACATGGGGCTGGCCATATGTGAGAAGATGCATTTCTTGAAAAAAAGAATGTACTATAATTTTTTACACTGTTTTTCTCTGTGTTGCGCTTCAGGGCTTCATTTATGAGGCCATGTGTCACTTTTACACCGCCGGTGCGTCACTTTTTGTGACGCACCAGTGGTGTAAAAATTGCACCTTGTTGAGTCATATTTACAAAGTGACACATCTAGGTAGATACGTCACTTTGTAAACCCCTGCGCCACATTATACCTGCGTCAGATGTAATGTATGCAAAGGGGGCATATTGACGCAAGGAAAAGTCTTAGAAGTAACACAGTGAAATCTATAAGATTTCACTGCGTCACTTTTAGGACACCATTGCGTGAAAATCTTGCATCTGCCTCACAGCAGGCGTAAGACTGATGCAGGAACTTTCACATGGGACTTGCCTCATGTGAAAGGATGTATTGCTGGAAATTATTTGAGGGTAATAGAAAAAGACTGAGAAAAGTGGAGTGAATAAATTAGAAGACAGAGGATTTGAGAAAAGAAGTTATTGAAGTAGACTAAGGAGAGTAAGAGAAAGGAAGAGAATGAAAGAGCAAAGGATGGGAAGAGAGAGGAAGGTAAGTAATAGAGAAGGTATCAAAAAAGGTGAGTGTGTGACTATAACTAAGTTATAGGGAGTGATCTCGACAGAAGACGAGTGAGAGACTAAAGAGACGGACAGACTGAGGCTAACAGAGAGAGAATGAGGTAAGGGGAGAGTAGAAGTAAGAGGACAGAGGGAGTAAGAGAAGGAATTAGTGAAGTGGAGTAAGGACAGTAAAGGAAGGGAAAAAATAAAACAAAGAAGTAAGAGAAGACAGAGGAAAGAAAGTAAAAGAGTACACCTGAAAAAAAAGTGAGAGTAAGAGAAGAGTGTGAAAAAAGAGTGTAAATGTGGGGATTTAGAATAAGTGAGCCAAGCGCTATAAGGAAACAGAGGTGTGGGAATATCAAAGAAGAGTAGTGAGGTTATGGAAAATAGTATAGAGAAAATAAATATTCTACATCAAACTTACCTTATAAGAAATTTCAACTTAGTTTTATATTTTCATTTAAATTTATATCTGTGAAAGACAAAACAAAATAAGTTACAATATTTATAATATATATTTTACAATACAAGAGACAAAGTAGGAGATTAACAAGGGTAAGTGAGGGTGAGTGAAGGGCAGGGAGGTTGATGAAAAAGGAAAAATAAAGAGAGGATAAAAGCAAGTAAGCTTGAGACAAACGAAGTGAAGGAGTGAGAATATACAGCTAGTAAAGGAAAGAATGACACAAAGGAACTGAGTAAGAGAGCAAAGCAAGGTAAGGAAGGGAGTGTGGGTCATTTTTAGGGAGTAAGCATGACGGAAGAGGAGTAATAGATTGAGAGAATCCAGAGTCTGAAGCTAAGAGACAGGCTGTGAGGGAAAGGGAGTGAGGATGTGCGAGGATATAGGAAGTGAGAAAAGAAGTGAGTGAAGTGTAATAAGGTGAATGAGAGAAGGAGCATTATTGAGGGAATAAAGAAAAGAAACAAAGGGAAGGGGAGTGAAGTACAGTGACTGACAGCTGGAAATTGGTGGATGGGAGAGAGGTAATGAGCCGTGAAGGAGTGGTTAATGAGAATAAGTGTGGAAAATGGAATAAGGGAAGGGAGGTGAGGGAGAGTCAAAAAAGGCCAGTGAGATTGAGTTAAAAAAAGTGATAGAGGGTGGAAATAGGTAAGTGAGCATAAGAGAATGGAAAAATAATATATATTTAATAATAGAAAATACAAAATAATTTCAACAACATGTTAAATGGTTTATTTTTGCTGTTCTCAGAATATATTGAATTTCACTTAAAACAGTGACTTCAAAAGTACTCATCATATAACAGCGGGCAAAAAATAAACACAATCAAAATGATTGTGTTTAAAAAACCCATTGAATAATTACTTAAATAATGTAAATTTTTAAAAACCATATCTAAACTCACTTTTGATCCATCCACTTTTCCACGAGGCCAAATAGTATATGGAAAGTCCTTTTTTATGGAAATTAGTCCACTGTTTTCGTAATGTCTCATTTACTCGACTTTCTGAAAGAAAAGCTCCAACATCTTTCACGTTATGAAACAAGAGTTTTACTTCCATCTCTAGCTTACATTTAATAAATAATTCCTATAATACTCACAGCACACTTTATATAATAAACATATACTATCTCTATGAGAACTACATGTTTTTTATTACCTTCATCACTCTCATTTAGAAAGTAATTTTGAAGAGCAAACTAAGTTATATTAACTGCTGCAATCTTCATAGGCCAATTACCTTCCCTAAAATTTCGGTTGTAAGAACACCAGGTAAGAATTTAGTAAGTCAGAAGGCAAACGTTGTTTGAAAGTCAATTGAGTATCATTACAGAGCTGCCAACCTTTTTCACATTTTAAATAAGCTGATGTTGTTGAAGGACCATCATGGTAAATAATTGCTGCAGTTGTAAATGTTCTTCCTGAAATTGATAATTGAGAAGCCACAACATTTTTAATTAATGTTGTCAATTTAGTCCCATCAGGTCTACATCGTTCGAACATTAAAATAACATACTGTCCATATCTTATTAAAAATAAAGGTGATAGCATTTCAGATTTACATTGACTACAGACCATGTTTTGATTTGCTGCTCTAACTAGATTATTAAAAGACACTGATTTGCAGTCTGGTAAAGTCAAATATATAAATCTTTCAGTGTGTACTGTAGTACTACTTGAAAAGGAGCAATTGTCACAGTCATGTTGCCATTTATAAGAAAGGCCAAAAAGATTTTCTACATCTACTCCTTCATCTTGTAAAACAACAAGCATATACATTAGAAATCCCTGACAATCTTGCTGAATATTCTGTGAAAATTGATTTAGACCAGAACATATGTCTAAAACCTTTCGAATTTCAGAAACACTTTGTATTTTTGTTCTATCACTGCTACATTTCTCTAATACAGAATTTAATAAACAACAAAGTTTTTGATCACGATTTTCAGCAATCTGTTCATTTACAGTTTGGAGAAAGAAAACAACATTAACCACTACATTAGCATAGCAGTTGACACCAGAACTATTTCCAAACTGAAATCAAACAACATCTTTAACTGAATCCATTTCTTTTCTGCTTACAATTACTGGTTCATCTACCTTTTTTCTTTTTGCTACAACTTCACTACAATTTTTCTCATTTCTTCTTTTTCGGCATACCACACGCTTTTCAAACAGAGGATATTGAGGTAAATTTGGAGCATACTCTCTTCTTAACCTATTATATTCTTTTACACAATTTAGATCTGCATTAATCTTTGTCTCTTCAAAATCAATCAAGTACAATCCAGATAAAGTTCTGACTCGAGATAAAGCAACATATGCCATGCCCTCCTTGAACACAGAATTTCCAATATTCACCAAAGCAGTATCAACACTTAAACCTTGAGATTTATGAATAGTTACTGCATATGCCAAAGAAACAGGAAACTGTTTTCTGCGGACATATAAATCTTTCACAAGCAAAAAACGGGCAGAACAACAACAGATTTGTTGTACTTCTTCAATACCATCAAATTAAATTTTTATAATTTCAATTCCATCTCTATTTCGGTAATTCACAAAATCCACAACATGACCCATTGCTCCATTTACTAAACCTCTTTTCACATGTAAATTACGTCGTAAAATTATACGACAATTTAAAGATGCATACAGAGTCTTTTCCATACCAGCAGTTATAGATATTGTCTTCTCTAAAGAATCCAATTTTGTTTTCAACTTTTCTGACAAAATAATAGTGGCTCCTTCATGTTCTATTTTATCAATAGCTTCCAGTTTCATAATCTCTTGATTTTCCAACTTTAACATTTTGGTGTTGAAGATTGAACATTCTTGCAGAGTTGGCATCAAGAATATGACAGATTTGTTTTCAGGAATTTTCTTAAAAATATTCTCTGGGAGAATATTTTCCTTTGGAAACAAATTTGAAATTAATCGTCCATGTAAAGCTTCTTTGCCATGCTCAGTTAGTTTTCCAATTCTTACATCTTGTAGAATATTTTTTATAATCTTCATCCTTTGCCTGTCGCATATTTTGAAGTAGTTCTGCTTATTTGAAATTTAGCCATATGTTAACATTTCCAATGCTTCCTAAGCACTTCCTGGTATCTTCATGCGTAAGCATTTTAAACACTGGCTGTCCTATCACTGGAGTTAGTTGCAGTAAATCTCCAAAAACAATGATGTGTTTGCCTCCAAATAACACATCATAGTCTGTTTTAAGAGTTTCTTGCATTCTTAAATGCACAAAAGCAAGCAGTACATTTGATACCATGCTTACTTCATCAATGATAAGAAGTTTCATTTTCTTTAGTACTCTTGAAACTTCACAACAAGCTTCTCCAGATAGCTTGTGGTATTCTAATTTGTTATTATGCTCCACTGGCAGCATCAATAAGCGGTGTAAAGTAATTCCTTTAATGTTGTGTGCTGCCAACCCAGTCGGAGCAGTAACAACACAAGAGAGCGATGACTCCGTTTTTTTCTGCAAATATGTTGCAATCACTTTAATCAGGAAACTTTTCCCAGTTCCTGCTTCTCCACTGACATATAGTCGGATAGGTACAAATCATGTACATGAGCACTCTTTTTTCTCATGTGATAAACCATGCTCAATTTGTTGTATGACTTGGTCACATATTGGTCTCTGCTCAACGTTTAGTTCTTTTTCCAAATCTTCTAAGTCAACTCCATCCTCCTGAGCTTGTTCCATGGCTCTTTCAACTTCATCCATGGCAGTGGCAGCTTCATTTTGTATAATTGGTCCTCCTAGTGGATCCTGACTCGATGAAGCAGAACTCTGACTGTCTTGAGAACTGTCTCTAGCAATCTCTGCTGCAATTGTAGCTTCTTGCTGTATTTCCTCGTTCAACATTTGCAGATAACTTGAAAAAACAGGACATTCTATGGCATCTTTGGTTGCATTGAACGAATCTTCATAAGTAAGAAAATCTCCAAGTAGTTCCGCTTCTCTACGCCAAGGTTTAAAGAGTTGTAAAAGTGCTAATTAATAAAATTCTCTTTTGTCTGGAGAATCACAACTCAATTTTCGATGATTAATCAAATGGCCTTTTCTTTGTTTTACTAAACAGCCTTCACATCCAATTACAGCATATACACCTTTATTGATGTCTTCTGTGACGTTCCTTTTAAAAGTGTAGGTTTGCAGAACTTCATAGAGACAAGCGTTTTCAAGGAGAGTACTTCTATTTGGATAGTATGTATCCAACATGTTTGTCTTCAAAATATCTGTACTGTCTGGTTCTTTCTCCGCCAAATACTCAATTTCTTGTACAGATTTTTAAACTCGGTTTCGTGTTGCAGCAAGACCTAGACTCACCCAAATGATGGTTCTAGATTTGGCATATAGACTTGCTGATGACAACCGATCAGAACATTCATACGCTCAAATTTCTCGATGCAACAACATCTTCAGACTGTAACTGTATAATTTCTTGCTTAGACTCTTTTCATGTGAAATTTCTTCCCACATTTCCTTCAGTTCCGTCTTTTCTGATTTTGTGATATAAGACGTCACATATCGAGCCACAGCAATAGAGTTGCCAGCCACATATTGAATATCCATGTTAGCATTCCACATGGATAAAATGACTGGGTTGTAGTCATTTATGAATTTGGATTCCTCATTTCTTCTTAGGTTGTATGTATTTTTGGGTGATTTTCTTGTCACAGTATGTCGCAGAGAAGACATAAAATTGTTGACTCTTCCTTTCGATGTTACTGGACGTGGAAATGCAAAACGACATTTCGTGTAGAACTTGTCTTTGGATTTGTATTTTCGACGACAGTATTTCCCACAACGATGGCTTTGAAAGCGTAAAACTTGCTGTCTTAAATTGTTTTCGTCTGTACTTTTCGGAACAGCACATGTAGAATACTGCTCAATGAAACTCATCACTTTCTCATCTGAATCTGTTCCAAATTTTGGTGCATCTTTAATCCATAGCAGCATATGTATATGAGGAGCACCTCTTGCTTGATACTCCTTTCTCCAAAAGAAATCCAACAGCTCTCCAAGCGGAGGATTTTTTTTGTTTGTAATAAAATACATCATAGCTTCAAACCTATGATTGAAATACCTGCATACATTAACTGGATCCAAAGAGCACAGTTCTCCAGGTGTCTTGTATTCAATATTTTCAATCTTTTTATTTGCCTCTCGTAGAAATTCAAGTAAGTCTTCCCAAGCATACTCAGCACAGCTAAGAGTGAGGAACCATGTAGGAGTTCCTAAGTTTCTTAGCATACATTTCAATTCCCCATGACGACGGTACCAATACTCGTTAGTACCACGCTGACATGCCATGAGATTAATTAGCTGACTTGCAGTTTGACTTTATCCATAAAATCCCTTGCCGAAACATTATGTAGATGTGCTCCACTTTTTCAGTATATGGTTCACTGCATAAGAAAGTCCAGACAAGTAGATGGAACAAATATGGAATGCATTGACGAAACCTTGGATCTTCTGCATATAATCTTGAAGTCCGGTATTCAGATGCAGGAATTTGAACAGGTCGGTCGTCATATCGTCCACCTTCACCTGTTGGAAATAACTGTGGAAAACGACGAGCTTCCAAACTTTCTTCCCATACACTAATGGGACTTCCTTCGGCTTTTTTCATCTGAAACAAGTCAATAGCATTCCCCATTACTTCTTTAGAATGCAAAGGATGAACACTATAATGTTCATAAATTTCTTCACTTCTAGAGACATCAACTTTTTCTATTTTCCCAGCAGAGACATCAGTGTCCTCTTCTACAGTTGTTTCTTCTTCTCCCAGATACTCATTTCTATAGTACTGATTATTTTTTACCAAATACAACGTTGCCTTCTTGACTTTCCTAACATCCACTAATTCTTGCCAGATTTTCTTACTTTTTGTCGGAACACCATTAACTAGAATAACCAGAGGTTCCTCTTCTACTTTTTCAACACCAAATCGTATCAATATTTTTCTTCAAATCTAGAGGCAAATAAACAAATCTTCCCTTTAATCCTCTCTGTACATCTGAAGGAGGCAATTTCCCTGTCTTAGGCTCCAAGCGAACAATAGCCTGAAAAGGATGCACACATTGAATCAGAATAGACTCATAGGTGTTTAAATCCATCAATTCAGAAGGAATGTCTACCAACTCCATATTATTATTAACAGCTCTAGCAGGCATTTTATTTTCATTTAATTTGTTATAGCAATATGTACAAATATGTTGATCAGAGCCCAAATCAAAACAATTTTCAACCAACAAATAAGTAGCAAAATCCTTCCACTCATTATTATTTATCTTTTCGCTTTTTACATATAAATCAACTAATCTAGTCTGATGCTTATAATGAGTTCATCGACAACAAACACAAGAAAAATTAGGCCTTACACTTGAATTGACTTTAAACTTTATAATTTCATTTTCAACATTTTCTGTACTTAAAATCTCTTCATTCTCTTCTACATTACCTTCTATTACTGTATCAATTTCTGTACTGACCTCTTTTTCATCAAAGTAACAAAACTCAATTTCATCACAAATGTTTTTGACATCTAATTCAGTTCCATGCAAAAGAGCACTGTTTAACTGTTTTAGTTTAAGTGTTGGACGTTTTGCATAGTACAACCTTCTCACTAATTTCCTCACTTTATTATGATGTACTGCTAACATCCTAAAATGATGAAAAACACTCTGACATACTTTTCTTGAAAGACAAGCCAATGAATGTCCTTGCAAACCCGTTTTTCTCTCAGTCTACAAGGATCTAACTCTTGTAAAATTTTCATTTTTTGTTTCACACTTTTCTTAGTATATGTCCGTAAGAAATTGTGAAACAAATCAATTGATTCCTGTCGAACACTACACATACTACTACAATTCCATGTATACACTGGAGACTTAGGACATCTCCCTAAAACTTCATCAGCTAACACCTCTTCTGTATTTCTAGGCACAATTTCTTCTTTTTCAACCGTACAACCGTCCGTCACCTCATATGCTCGACCACTGGTGTCAACTGCATGCACCAAATCATTATCCTGAAAGTAACTTTCTTCATTAAAAAATGGCTCAGAACTTGAACTATGCTTCCATTCTCCAGGAAAAACATCACCAAAATGTGTTCAATTAATTACTCTCCTCCACTTACATTTTGATTTAAACACATTGATTATCGTATCAAGTGAACAAATTCTATTCATTACTAAACAAAACAATTTATTTTTCACTTTAAATGCTTCATCCACAATCTTAACTATGTTTTTTTTTCTTGTAAAAGCTGTCTTTTTGTATACCTTTTTATATTTTTAAATAAATTGGATATAATCCTGTTGTAAAACATTCGTCTACGAATGTCAGAAAATTGTTTGCTTCTTCTATTGCTTTTCAAAATATTGTCTCCTTGTACACGTCTAACAATTGTAGAAGGACATCCTGTCTTTTTCGAAATTACACGTGTTTTATTTTTCTTATTTAAAAAACTTTTTGGGGCTTCACATTTCAATAACTTCCTGAGAAAATTTGTACTTTGCTTACCAGGAGCGTTTTTCTTTTTCTCTTTATTTTGGTTGGTTCTTGATTTTCTTTTTCCTTAGATCTTAATTTTCTCTTATAATTTTTTGTTCTCCTTGATTTAGAAGGCATCTTTTCGTTTGTTTGTATAGATGAATATAATCTGTGGAAAACAAAAAATAACATATTATAGACCACTACAAACATATTACATATTACATAGCAATTACAATAAATAAACAATATAAACACTAGTATACAACAAAAGGCTCATTTACATTACATGTGCTTTGCTTTGTGTCAAAAACAATTTACTAATTAATATTATATCTTGTTTATATATAGGTGGTCTGTTTTTGGCCTGTAGATGCAGAGAAATAATTAGTGCAGAGACACACATAGTGCTTGCACAGACAGAGATGGTAGATTACATGTAATATCGTGCACATGTGCCTCAGATCACACCAAATCTATTGCATTTTCAATGCTTGTTTACTTTGCTTCCATCAAGAAAGCAGTCAGATGAGTCGCACATTTGCCATAAATTTAGAATGTCAGCACTCTAGTTGCTCATTATTTCAAGCTCCACTCACAGTGTGATTTTAGACAGATTAATAGGATTTTAGTTATAATGTACCATGTCTATCACTGCCGACAGTATATGTGACTCTGCCTGGTTTCTTTCACTCACTTCAACTAGCGGCAATCTCCCAGAGGCATAGTGGTTTCCCTCCTTTTATCAGCCTCCTATTTATTTCCCACATCAGCTCCTCGAGCAGCAGCAGCGGCGCACCCACGCCTCGCCGCACCCGCTCCGCGGGTGCCGCATCGCCGGGGCTGGGATCACAGAGACTGCGGGGCTCCTATCCAGGCGGTAAGGCGGCTGGGGGTGCGAGGCTTCAGCGGGGCTGCGAGTGTGCGGGGACTTCATTTCCCAGAAGTCCCTGCAAGACCATGGAAGAGCTTCCGGTCCGCTCTCCCCGCTGGCCCGCCCCCCGCCCCCGCCCTCATCCACGAGATTCCTTAAGAGGCGTCCCGGGCCTCCAGCGTGTGTTTCTTTCACTCACTTCAACTAGCGGCAATCTCCCAGAGGCATAGTGGTTTCCCTCCTTTTATCAGCCTCCTATTTATTTCCCACATCAGCTCCTCGAGCAGCAGCAGCGGCGCACCCACGCCTCGCCGCACCCGCTCCGCGGGTGCCGCATCGCCGGGGCTGGGATCACAGAGACTGCGGGGCTCCTATCCAGGCGGTAAGGCGGCTGGGGGTGCGAGGCTTCAGCGGGGCTGCGAGTGTGCGGGGACTTCATTTCCCAGAAGTCCCTGCAAGACCACGGAAGAGCTTCCGGTCCGCTCTCCCCGCTGGCCCGCCCCCGCCCTCATCCACGAGATTCCTTAAGAGGCGTCCCGGGCCTCCAGCGTGTGTTTCTTTCACTCACTTCAACTAGCGGCAATCTCCCAGAGGCATAGTGGTTTCCCTCCTTTTATCAGCCTCCTATTTATTTCCCACATCAGCTCCTCGAGCAGCAGCAGCGGCGCACCCACGCCTCGCCGCACCCGCTCCGCGGGTGCCGCATCGCCGGGGCTGGTATCACAGAGACTGCGGGGCTCCTATCCAGGCGGTAAGGCGGCTGGGGGTGCGAGGCTTCAGCGGGGCTGCGAGTGTGCGGGGACTTCATTTCCCAGAAGTCCCTGCAAGACCACGGAAGAGCTTCCGGTCCGCTCTCCCCGCTGGCCCGCCCCCCACGCCCCCTATATTACAAGCACCTCCTCCCGCAGCGCGGGACGCAGCACGGGCGAAGACAGGGCAAAGACTGGGCCGTTTGAGGCCGTTCGAGGACGGCCGAGGACTGGACTGGCCCATCCCCCCTGGACCGTGCGCCCTGACTAGTCCCTCACTGTAGTAGTAAGTACATTGCTGGGATTGACACTTAAACACATAATGAATACCCGGGGGAGTCGCAGTAAAACTGCTATGGGGCTTAGCAAGCCCAGCGGGACATTAGATGATTTCCTTGTAAAGACAAATTTAGCAATTGATAATGAGATTACCAAATTGCAGACCAGGGTGTCACTTGAGCTTGATGCCGCACGTAGGCTTTCTCAGACCTTTGCAAATTCTAAAAAATCTTCCCTAGGGAAAATCGCGTCAGCTGTATCCCCACAACATCCGCCTTGCCCTCACCCATTGTTAATACATGCTGATATTCATCCTGTTCCCCTACCGGCCCCTCTCCCGCTAGAGCCAATACCCACCCCGGTCATTACATCCCCTAAAATCTTTGAGGGAACAGCCCCCACTGGAACTGGCAGTGGGCTTGGAGCAGGAATGGCGAGTAACCCCCCGGACACTCTTAATCCTGCCAACTGTTTTGGCCATGTTAAAAATTTTAAAAATCTTGCCGGTCCAACTTCACAAAAGAAAATTAGCACTAGATCTGCCTATGCTCGTAAAAGAACTGCCTATGCCCGTAAAAAAGCTAAAAGTGCAAGACTCCAGTTTTTCAATAAAAGGCGAACACTACCAATCGTGGGGGACACCACACAAGTGCCCAATCAGGATAATAACCCAACTGGGGGGGCCGAGGCGCACATTGCACTAGATGTGCTCCCTGTCCCCACCCATGGGCTTTCCCCCACACATAGCGAGAGCCAAATGGAGAGCGTACAAACTGAGACCGGAAAGGGCAATAGTAAGGGGGTGATGACGAAGATTTCCTTAAAAAAGTTTGGGCCACATTAAAACAGCTATTGTCACCTCTAGAACTGAGACTTTCGCGTATCGAGAATAATTTACTCGATATGGATAAGACTCTAGTCTCCCTGGCTACCCTCACCCTAAAACATCTGGAATCAACTTATCCTAACATCACCGAGGGTATCAACCAGGTTGATGACGATGGAATTCTTCCGGCCCCTCTACCCAATGCGAGTCCCCCCCCCCTGCAAATAATACCTCCGGTCCTGCCCCTACCTTTACCACTATCAAAACCAAATCCAATACCCAAACCACGGTCTAAGCTAAATGTTCCTCCTGCAATAATACCAAGGCTCCCTATACCAATGCCAAAATGCCCAGTAAACCAGACTTCACCTAAATCCACCACTAATGCTGCCTTTAAGTCCAACAAGACCTCTGTCCCCTCTACTGACCACATAGCCAACCAGCACTATGGTCGTCAGAATTTCCGGGGGGGATATATTGATCTCCCTCCTGAAGCGGGCCCCTATGTGGCCATCTTGGCTGGTGTACCACCACTTGATCCGCATTCTGTGGAGACCCAATGGTCCCTAAAGAATAAGGTGATTCACTGGCTCAATACAAATAGGCGGCCTCCTAACCCCGGTAGGACAGGGGTTTTAATGGCCAGGAGAGTACCATGGGTGGGTCGTACCAATAAGTCTATCCCTGGAGACTGCATAGTGGTTTCATTTGCAGACCCCCACACAGCCCAACATATCACTAGATGGGAAAACCAGGAAACTGACCACTCCATCGTCACCAGACCCTTAACCTTTTTCTACCCCCCAAAACAGACCATTGATCCATTTGGGACATGGACATTAGTCCACAACCGTAGAGGGAAAGGATATGGGGATGGTTGGCAACCAACCAATAACTGGTGGGAAGGAGCGCCCACGAGGAATAGGTTTGACTGTCTCGACCAGGTGGATTGACTGGGAACCAGGGTTGCTGCTCTTCAAACCAATGTCCTAGATCCCCTAACAGAGACTACTCGGAATGAAAAACTAAACCCCCCACCCGACGTCTCTAGCACCAAGGGGACGGACTTAAAATCATTTAAAGAGCACGCTCTCCCCGCTCAGGTTATTACACAGGCAGATCCCATGCATTTGAGAGATCTGAAAGGTACAAGGGGGACCAGTGGGCAAAAGCTACATTCAAAGGAAACTGGAAAACCCATGCATTCTCTCATCTCCTGGAATGTAGCAGGCCTAGCTAGTAAGATCACCCATAAACCTTGGCTAGAAATTGTGCAGAAGCATGGTATTATATGCCTACAAGAGTCTTGGCTTATAGAGGAAGTACATATGCTAGGTTACCGAACCCTCCATTCACCAGCGGCGCCATCAGTTCAGGGGCGCAATAAGGGGGGCCTGTGCACATATATCTCGAATATAGGGGATGTCAAACTTTGCAAATTCATATCTAACCAATACTTTCAAATCACATCATTTAAATGGGGTAATTCGCAAAAGGTAATCCTTGTGAATTTTTACAACAACCTGCCGCCTAACGAAGTGGAATCAACTTTGAATATCATGATCCACCACATCCATAAAATGAGAGATCAAGCCTCTGGGGAACACATAATATTGTGGGTGGGCGATTTTAATTGTACCGTCTGTCCGTCATCTGAGTTAGGTTTGTGCGGCCTATCAGATTTAGGAGAGGACGGTCCCCTACACTTCTCCCACTCCACTGTGGGGTCCCTCCTTAATAACGTTATTTTTACCTTTGATCTCAATTTTATTAATCAAGTATGCTCCCCCCCGGTCCCCTTTGCCCCAACGTTTAATGGCAGAGGCTGCGGATCCACAATTGACTTTGCCCTTATATCATCAACCAACCCAGACTTTGTAACCTTCTGGGAAACGGGGGAAGACCCTATGACTGACCACTATCCAATTACTTTTGGGGTAAATCTGATGGATACCAAGGAAAAGGAATCCAGTGGGCCCTCACACCACATTGAGATTTCTCTAGCTAAAACCAATGGGTATGTAATTAAGTGGGAGAAAATGGATCCTGCATCCTTCCTCCGTAATCTTATATCCGCTTGTCCTATGGACATATCTACCTGCTTACTGGAAGACATGGACGCAGAGAGCCTTATGGCTGCTTTCTCTAACATTCAGCGCCACATAAAGAATGCTTTGACAAGAAACTGCAAACCCAAGGGGACCCAGACCCGAGGGTGGTTTGACTCTGGATGTACCTCCACGCTGAAAAACCTAAAGAAAGCTTTGTCTGCTGACCCGAAAGACAGGGTACAAATTCGCCAAGCGAGACGTGATTACAAGCTGGCAATTAATCAACGGCGGGCGACTTTGAAGCAAGAGGCATGGGAATCTCTGGGGGAGGCAGCCAGGTCTAAGGATAGTAATGCTTTCTGGAAAGTCATTAGATCCGTGTATAATTCAAAAGACAGGGATAACTCCATAGAGGTGGCGATAACGGCTGAGCTCTGGGTAGAACACTATGGCAACCTTTATTCAAATAAGACACAGGGTAATCCCCTGAAACCTTCTAAGGGGATCTCCCTCATAGATAGTATAAATCAGGATGACAAACCCACCGCCTCCCCAGTATCTCCTTACCCCATTGAATTAGTATTTACTATATTAGAAGTGGAAGATGCCCTCAGAGAAAGCCTATCAGGTAAAGCCCCAGGCCCGGATCTAACACCAGTGGATGTCTATAAATCAGAACCAGATTTTTGGGTCCCCCTGTTAACCAATGTATTAAACATGGGAAATAAGTGTGGCTTTATTCCCACTTGGTCGGACGCGATCGTAGTACCCATTTTTAAAAAGGGGAATAGGGACGATCCTGCTTGCTACCGTCCAATATCCTTATTGGACGGCCTTATGAAAATAGCTGGAAGGATAGTCCTTAAGAGGATCCAACACTGGGAAGAGGAGAAGAGGGTTATTTCGGAGTGCCAATACGGGTTCCGAAAGGGCCTGGGGACATTGGAGCAATGCTTAAACCTGTCCCTTTTGGCCTCTAAATATACGCAGGCCAAAGAAGGGCACCTCTTTGTCACCTTTGTCGACCTCAGCTCCGCATTTGATTGCGTGGACCATGCGTTGCTTTGGTCGACACTGGAAGACATTGGGGTGGACCATATCATCCTCACATTCATCAAAGAATTATACAGAGAGGCAGGGGCCAGAGTCAGGTTCGGGACCCAGGGGCAATGTTCACAGAAATTTCCCATAAACAGAGGGGTTAGGCAGGGCTGCATACTTGCCCCCTTGCTTTTCACATTGTATATAAACTCTATCGCCGACAGTCTAACAACTCTGTCAAGCGATTTCCCTACTGTAAATGGAAGGCCCATACCCATTCTTTTATACGCCGATGACGCGGCCATCATGTCTAGAACCAAAGTAGGTCTGCAGAAGGCTGTAAATGAATTTTCATCTTTTATGGGTAAAAGAAATTTAAAGGTGAACATATCCAAAACTTTCTCCATGCCCTGCTCCCAAAAGAAAAATAGACCAGCATGTACAATATACTTAGACCAGCAAAGGATTGCAGTTACAGACTCTTTTTGCTATTTGGGCATTGTGTTTGATAGGTGGGGTAGGTGGAAACATGCAGTGTCAGCCAGGAATCTTGCCTTTGTTCGCGCTATTGGCGCTCTAAGAACCTTTGCTGCAAAAATCGGGGGTAAACCCACTAGAGAAATGTTGCAGATTTACCAGGCAAAGTGTATAGCTACAGCCACATATGGCGCAGGTATATGGGGTGTCGAGAATGTGTCCTCAATTCAAACACGTGAGAACACCTTCATTTGTTACCTATTAGGTGTGCCAAAAACTACGTCGACATTTATGACCCACATTGAGGTCGGTGTCAAATACCTCAGCGATACCATAAAAATATCACCCTGTTTGCTCTGGCATAAGATCTGGACCACAGAACATTGCAAATTGAATAGAAACCTCATTAAAGACTGTATGGCCTTGGATGGGGTATCAAAAGTCAAATGGTTGCGATATGTTCAAACGATGTTTTCTAATATTGGACATCCGGAATTTTATGACGAACCAGAGTCTACACAAACCCTGACTAGATCTGCCCTTAAAAAATTATTATTCACACACTTAGAGAGCGTACGATGGGACACTAAGAAACACAATGACAATATCCTAAACTATCAGCAAATTACCCCAACGGAAGGTTTGCAACTGTATCTAGGGATTGAAAATGCAACCTATGCTCGTTTCCTCTTAACTAGGCTGCGCCTAGGGATCTTCTTTCGTTTGGTCACTTTGCCAAAACAGAACGATTGGGCCTCATCGAAGCTAATATGCCCATGTGATGACCACTCTATACAGAGTAACATACATATTATGTTCTTCTGTAAACTGTATATTAGCCCGAGGAAATTATTCCTTTTACCCTTACTTAAACGGTTAGGAATAAGAACATGTAAACTTGCATTTTCAAAATTATTGCACCTAGAAGATGTGAATGTTATCTTTGTTGTCTCTCGTTTTTTAATGGCAGTGATGAAATCTAGAAATACCATGAGTTAAATTGTTATGGGCCGCGTAAATCGACCAGGGCAAAATGATGTCATGCGCTTTAGTACTGAATTAGACTCTCACCCTTGGAGAAATGTATTATCTATTTTTGAAATCATGTATTTCATTAATATTTCATTAATATTTTATATATTCTTTATGTAGAGATTCTATTTCCGTGTTTTATGATTCCTGGAAGAATTTATCTCTGAAACTTTGCCAATATGAATATTCTTTTATATTGTTTGTATAAATTTTATTTGTATGCTTTTATGATTTCTCGAAAATCGAATAAAGCTTTTTTGATTTGATTTGATTTGACTCTGCCTAACATCACAATAATGGGTGAATCAAGCTTCAGTCACAGTGTGATCTTAGGCACATAATCAGAATGTTAGATATATGTACCATGTCTGTCTCTGCCAACAGTATGTGTGACTCTGCTTAAGATCACAGTGATGGGTGAATCAAGCTTCAGTCACAGTGTGATCTTAGGCACATGATCAGAATATTAGATATAATGTACCGTGTCTGTCTCTGCAATAAGTATGTGTGTCTCTGCTCATATTATTTCACTGTCTCTACTGGCCAAAAACAGGCCACCTATATATGAGCAACACATAACATTTTTTTTTTTTTTTTTTTTTTGTTCAAAAACCTTTATTTGAGTAAGCATAGAGAAGTACAAGAATGGGCCTACAACCTCACGGGCTGGCCGCTAATAAGAAGGCACAAGGCATGAATTAAAAAGATACACCCGTGGTCAGGCACAAATCAAGCACAAAGCATTACTCCCCACATATCACAGAGCATTTTGAATTTTATTTTATACAAAAAGAAAAACAAACACTAAAAAGGCGAATGCACGGTAAGTAAGGTCAGCCCAAAGAACGGAGGGGATGGTCCACGATCAGGAGAACATACCCAGAGCCCTGAGGCTCCAACAAGGTCGGGGGGGGAGGGGAGCAGCGGGGAGAACCAGAAATGGAAAAAGCAGTATGAAAGGGTTCCGGGAACGCTCGCCTAGGGAGACAGGACAGCCTCAGCAGTGCCTACAAGGGGAGGGGTACAGATATCCCCACGATATTCATTCCACTGACCCCAAATCTTCGTCCACGCCCTGGGTCTGCCTCTGGCCACATAAACAGTCTTCTCACGAAACATGGACCAGTCCATGTTGTCCTCCCACTTCGAGACCTCAGGGGGCCTGGAAGCGCCCCAGAGTTGCGCAACATCCCGTTTCGCAATCATGTAACCCAGGGTAGCCCATCTGGTCTGGGCCACAGAGTAGTCAGTGGGCTCCCACACATTCAACAGACAACGTCGAGGCTCCGGCCGCAGGGCCACACCAGTCACATCAGTCATCACCTCAAGCACAGCAGTCCAGTAAGCCACCACAGCCGGGCACTCCCAAAGAATATGTAAAAAGGTAGCACTCGACGCACACCCACGCTTACATAACCCATCCAAGGAAAAGCCCATCGCCACCAGACGCGGACCCGTGACATACACTCGATGAAGGATCTTAAGTTGAACCAAACGGAGACGGGCAGGAATGGCTACCTCCTTGGGAGAAGAGAGCGCCGATTGCCAATCTTCGTCGTCCAGTTCCAACCCATCGCCGACCCAAGCCTCCCGAAGTCGGACCAATAAGTCCGCCCGATTATTGATCAGCTTTTTATAGATCAGGGAAATCGTGCTATCAGGAAGATGCCCATCAAGGACACGGTCTTCGAGGGGGGAAGACTCAGGCAGGGCCTCATCGGGAGCCAAAACTGAGGTGAGGGCGTGCCGGACCTGCAGATAACGAAAAAATTCCCTACCATTCAAACCATATTCCGCCTGGAGGGCCTGGAACGACTTCACACTACCTTTCGAGCACACATCACCCACCTTACAAATCCCAATCATATCCCAGCGGTCGAAACCCTTGGTAGACCAGAGACAGCCCAGACGTTCCGAGGCATAAAGCGGCGTCGCCAGCGTCAGGCGATCCTCCCATCCCAAACTCAAATTCGCGGCTCGCCACACAGTTACTGCAGCCCTGGACGGGCCCACAAGATGGCGCCCGGCCGAGCGAGAATAAAGCGCTCTATTAAAGTCCCCACCCGGAAGCTGGAGTCTATCCATCTCGAATGCAGGGTTCCGACCCGGTGAAAACATCACGTGATTAATAGCCGACAACTGGGAAGCCCAGTAATATCGCTTGATATCGGGGAGCGCCATGCCCCCGTCGTACCAAGGGATGGTGAGTTTCGCGAGTGCAATACGTGGACGCCCGTCCCAAATCAATTGCCTGTGAAGACTCTCGATCTCTCGGAAATAGGTCTTGGGGATAGCGTCATAGGAGTTCTGGAGCGCGTAAAGGAACCGCGGCAAGGATATCATTTTAAACAGGGCCGCCCTGCCCAAAGGAGACAAAGGAAGCTTACGCCAACGGGCCACGTCCAATCGCAATCTAAGCAACGGGGGGAGGAGATTACGCTCAAAGCGGAGCGACGAGTCCAACGTAATAAAAATCCCTAAATACTTGAAACCAGACTGGACCACCTGGATAGGAAGTCTGCTCGGCAATGGGGGCAAAACACCCGAAAGAACATACACACAGGACTTGGCCCAGTTGATAACGAGGCCGGAGTTGGCACCAAAGGAAGCAAGAACGTCAAATAAAACAGACAGAGATTTACGCGGGGAGGTGAGATATAAAAGAATGTTGTCCGCGTAAAGCGAAACGCGGTCCTCAAAGTCCGGGGACCAGCGAATCCCTTTGAGTGAAGGTTCCCACCGAAGCCAAGCAGCCAATGGTTCCAGAGCGAGTGCAAACAACAACGGCGACAAAGGGCATCCCTGACGGGTACCTCTACCAAGGGTGAAGGGAGCCGAAACCCTACCATTCACCACTACTTGTGCCAGGGGTTCCGCGTATAGTAACTTGATCCAACTAATAAACTCAGGCCCGAAACCAAATTTCTCAAGAGCCGCCCAAAGATAAGGCCACTCCACCGTGTCGAAAGCCATGGAGGCATCCAACGATGCCAAAATGGCCGGCTCCGTCAGAAGCCCCGCCCTCGCAATCGCGCCGTGAAGACGACGTAAGTTCAGAGCCGTGTTGCGATGCGGGATAAATCCGGATTGATCCGGATGGACCAGGCCACTAATGACCGTCAGGAGACGGGACGCCAGGAGTTTCGCCAATACCTTGGGTTCAACATTTAGCAGGGATATGGGCCTATAGGAGGAACAGAGATCTTGCGGTTTACCATCCTTGGGGATGACAACTATCGTGGCCAGTCGCTGATCATAAGGGAGAACACCCCGTTCCTGGGACTCCAGAAACATGGCGCGAAGATATGGAGCCACCCTGTCGGGACGCAACTTGTACAGTTCAATTGGCAACCCGTTCGGGCCCAATGCTTTGCCCGAACGGAGTGAACGGATGGCAGTAGCTATCTCATCAACAGTAAGGGGGGAGTCCAACGCCACACGATCTAAATCGGAAACACCGGGCAGAGCTATATCACGCAATAGAAGGCGAGAGTCAGCCACATCTCTCATAGACACAGGGGTATACACCACACGGAAGTACTTGGCAAAACGGTCAACTATTCCAATCGGGTCCGTTACACTCTCACCACTCGCAGACTGAATCACGGGTACCACACGATTAGCTCTCTCCTTCTTATCCAGCCATGCCAGCAATTTACCCGCTTTGTCACCCACATCATACAAACGTCCCTGTTGCTCTCGAAACATCACTTTAGCAGCATCTGTGACCATGGACTTATAGGCAAATTGTTTCAGACCCAGGGCATGGAGTTTCTCAGACGTGACACCAGATTCCAAAGCATCTTCCAATGCCGAAATCTCCCCCTCAAGGTCCACCACCTCTCTATTCCTCGCCCTTTTAGCTTCAACAATAAAGGAGAGGGCCTGCCCACGAATCACCGTCTTAAAGGCCTCCCATAAGGACACAGCCGAGGAAACCGACCCCTCGTTATCTAAAAAATACGCGTCCAAAGACTTAAGCAAAAGGCTGCGGGTCTCGGGGGAAGTAAGGTACCACGGATTGATGGGAGCCACCCGGCCCACTGCCTCCACCCCAACCTCAAAACGAAGCCAGAGCGGAGAGTGGTCAGAGATACCCCTGGGCAGGTGCACAATCTCACGCACCGCTGGCGACTGAGCCGCAGGCATCAGGAAATAATCCAGTCTAGACAGACTCCCATGGGCCCCAGAATGGAAGGTGTACTGAAGCTGAGTAGGATGCAAAAGCCTCCAGCAATCCACCAAGCCAAAGGTATCCAAAAATCCACCCAACCACTGCTGAGCCGCAGGAGTATCCCTAGGGGGGTGGCGATCCTGGAGACCGGAGAACACCGAATTAAAATCACCAGCCAGAAAGAGAGTACTATCAGGGAGGTCCAACAAGACACGGCCCAAATCTGAAAAGGTAGAAGTCTGCAAACCGGGGGGCACATAAACAGTGAATAAGGAGAGGGCACGGCCCTCATATCTACCCACAAGGACAGCATACCGCCCCCGGTCATCCTGAATCACATCATCAATAGCTAGGGGGAGGGAAGCCCGAACAAGGATACCCACACCCCTAGAACCCGAGGTAAACCCCGAATGTGCTACGAGGCGATAGCCCCACCTATTCATTGCATGACAAACATTGCCTATCAAATGAGTCTCCTGTAGGAAAACAATGTCAGGAGATAAACGTCGTATACATTTCAGCACCACACTTCGTTTGATACGATCTCCCAGACCGTTAACGTTCCACGAAACAAATCTCAACCCGCTACCCCCATCCCACCCGACAAAGCCAAAAACCCCCACCAATGAGCATGACACCAGAAACATTGTCAAATACAGGATAAAGTCGCCTTGAAAACAGAACACACAAACAACGAACTTCCCAACCACCCTCCCCCAAATAACAAGAGAACACCCCCCACCCTGCACCCCTGCAAAAAGCTAAAGAGCCACCCCAACCTGCAGTGTGCCTGTCGCCCAAGAACCCCTATTCTACACAAAGACCCCGGAGGAGGAAAGGCTCCGTCCCACCCGCCCCCCGATCAAGACCAATGACGAGAAAAAGAACATACATCAAACACTTAAACAATAGAGGAATATAGGCATACACCCCTGGTAAAGTTATTCAAAACAAGGCACCAGGCATAGACGAAACGTTCAGCTCTCTACACCACCTTCAGCACCGCCCGGGTGGGCATCTGACTCAGTCTCAGGAGGTCGGCTAGGCAGGGAGTCCAGCCAGTCATTCACAGCATCCGGCCGATCAAAGAAGAAAGTTCGGTCATTATACTCGACCCGCAGCCTGGTCGGAAAGAGCATAGCGTAACGCATCCCCATGTCCCTAAGACGCTTCTTGGCACCACGAAATCCCATCCGCTGCTTCTGAACCTGTTGGGAGAAGTCCGGATAAAAGTTCACCGTGGCATTCTCAAAGGCCACCGGGCCTTTCACCCGCGAAGCCTGCAGGATAGCGTCCCGATCTCTATAGTGGAAAAGCTTCGCGACAATAGGTCTCGGCGGGGCGCCTGGCTTACCCTGGCCCCCCGGAACACGATGTGCGCGCTCCACTGCGAAAAATGTAGTAAGGCCAGATGGAGAAAGGTGTCTGGATCAGGTCTTCAACCAGGAGATCAACAGAGTGGGGTTCTGGGTTCTCCGGCACACCAACCACGCGAACATTACAGCGACGTGCCCTGTTCTCAAAATCCTCCAAGCGCCGGGTCATGAAATCGTTCACCCTACGGAGATTGCCAATCTCCGTCTGTATCTCAGAGACGTCCGTCGTGAGGCTGGATAATTTGATATCCAACGACTTCACCTTTTCGTTCGTCTTGGAGAGATCGGCTCGAATTAGATTCACCTCAATCGCCACAGTGTCAAGTTTGTGGGCCAAGGTTTCGTACTGTTGGCCTATGGATTCCCTCATGCCCGAAATGGCGCCCATGATGTCCTGCAAGGAGGGCTCCGTCGACGCGTCCAAGACGTGGTCAGATGCAGTGGGACCGGGCAGGGCAGCTCCGGGGGACCCCTTAGAGTGGGTATAACGGTCCATAACATTAGATTGGACCGGACCCCCGCGCAGAGGTGTCTTCGTCTTGCGCGTCTCCTGGTCCCCTCTGCCCGCCATTTTGGAGATGCGTCACAAGGAGATACACCAGGGTCAACGGGCCGGGCACCAGAAATGGAGGCCCCGGGACCAAAGGACCGCAAGAGGGGTACCACTAGGATAGAGGCAGCCAATCAGGAGAATAGTCCAGCCAAAGGCCCAACAGCCGACGCGTGTCCTGGCACCAGCTCTGGCCCGACCCTCTCACCAATGTTCCAGTCTGAGGCAGAATCGAAACCGAAACTTAAGAAGGGGACCCACAAGGCCAATCCCCCTGCCGTTGTTGTTCAACTCCAAGACGGCCACCGAACCTCACCCAGTCCCGGGCGCACCTCGAGGGCGGAGCCCAAAAGTTCAATTCGCCATATCTCAGGCCCCCGGTGTCCAAATCAGTTTCCGAAAGGTCCAGGTAGATCAGCCCAACGTCCTCTATACAAATCCTCGCGCAAAATCAGGATTCATGCAGGATATTATGCCGGGAGCGGCGGGGGTCCGGGGAGCGCTGTGCTCACGCGGCCATCTCGGATGCCCGCCAAGCTCCTCCCGCAACACATAACATTAATTGCTCATTACATATAACATCCTGCTCATGTGCCTAAAATAACACTATGACTGAAGCTTCATTCACCCATCAGTGTGATGTTAGGCAGATGACCAGAATGTCACATGTAATATACCATGTCTTTAAAAAACATGTACTTCCATATTTTTTAAGACATCAAGTAAGCATATTATTCAGCCAGATCCATTTCAAATGAAGCTCAGCTCACAATGTCAATTTAAACACATAAGCAGCATATTACATGTAATTTACCATCTCTGCCGCTGCAAGCAGTATATGTGTCTCTGCTCATAATATTTCACTGTCTCTACTGGCCATAAACAGGCCACCTATATATAACCATATATATATACCAGACTTTTTACCAGAAAACATTTTCCATACTAAATCGTTTTTAACACAGAGCACAACCCATTTAAATGACCACTACAAAGCAAAGCAGAAACCTAACTCATTAACAAAATTCATTTCCATTATATACATCATACAAAAGCACAATATGATTCTTAAAAACTCAATATAAATATTTATAAGGTAGACTCTCACAATGTTAACATCTCTCACAGCATTGGTGGGGAGATGCATAAACACACAACTATGTCAAAGATTGCACATGCAGCTTGTAAATATGTCTCTCTTTTTTTGTAAATTCTATCTCAATGTATGCCATTTAAAAAAATAATTTCCAAAAATGCATCCTTTCACATGCGGCAAGCCCTAAGTGAAAGAGCCTGCGTCACTCTTACACCTGCTGTGAGGCAGGTACAAAATTTTGACACAACAGCGTCCTAAAAGTGACGCAGTGAAATCTCATAGATTTCACTGCGTCATTTGTACAACCCTTCTTTGCGTCAATACGCCTCCTTTGCATACATTACACCTGACGCACGTATAATGTGGCACAGGGCTTTACAAAGTGACGCATCTACCTAGATGCGTCACTTTGTAAATATAACTTAACAAGGTGCAATTTTTACACCACTGCTGTGTCACAAAAAGTGACGCACCGGCGGTGTAAAAGTGACGCATGGCCACATAAATGAGGCCCTCAAGCGCACCACAGGGAAAAACAGTGTAAAAAATTGTAGAAAAAATAATAATTTCAGCAATACATCCTTTCACATGGGGCAATCCCATGACCTTACCTTATGTAATGTGAGAGATTTTAACATTGTGAGAGTCTACCTTATAAACACACAGCTATGTCAAAGATTGTGCACACAGCTTGTAAATATACACCCAGACAAGAATATGAAATGCCGTGAGAGATCTTATCACTGTGAGAGTCTACCTTATATACACACAGCTATGTCAAAGATTGCTTTGTCTGCCTGCATATTTACAAGCTGCGTGCACAATCTTTGACATAGCTGTGTGTTTATGCATCTCCCCACCATTTCATATGGTTTTCTATCTGCTATTCCTATCCCTCTCCAGACATTCACTCCTTCTACCCATGTTACAGGTTGCACAATGTGCTTCAAAAAAATGAGCATATTTACAACTCCAATGAAACCATTACACAATTTCTAAACCAGCATTGAATCCAAGCATAAAAAACTATTCATAAAGAAGACTACCTTATAAACACACAGCTATGTCAAAGATTGCGCACGCAGCTTGTAATTATGTCTCTCTTTTTCTGTATATTCTATCTCAATTCATGCCATTTAAAAAAATAATTACCAAAAATGCATCCTTTCACATGGTGCAAGCCCTAAGTGAAAGAGCCTGCGTCAGTCTTACACCTGCTGTGAGGCAGGTACAAAATTTTGACACAACAGCATCCTAAAAGTGACGCAGTGAAATCTCATAGATTTCACTGCGTCATTTGTACAACCCTTCTTTGCGTCAATACGCCCCCTTTTCATACATTACACCTGACGCACGTATAATGTGGCACAGGGCTTTACAAAGTGACGCATCTACCTAGATGCGTCACTTTGTAAATATAACTCAACAAGGTGCAATTTTTACACCACTGCTGTGTCACAAAAAGTGACGCACTGGCGGCGTAAAAGTGACGCATGGCCACATAAATGAGGCCCTCAAGCGCACCACAGGAAAAACAGTGTAAAAAATTGTAGAAAAAAAATAATTTCCAGCAATACATCCTTTAACATGGGGCAATCCCATGACCTTACCTTATGTAATGTGAGAGATGTTAACATTGTGAGAGTCTACCTTATAAACACACAGCTATGTCAAAGATTGTGCACACAGCTTGTAAATATACACCCAGACAAGAATATGAAATGCCGTGATAGATCTTATCACTGTGAGAGTCTACCTTATAAACACACAGCTATGTCAAAGATTGCTTTGTCTGCCTGCATATTTACAAGCTGCGTGCACAATCTTTGACATAGCTGTGTGTTTAGGCATCTCCCCACCATTTCATATGGTTTTCTATCTGGTATTCCTATCCCTCTCCCGACCTTCACGCCTTCTACCCATGTTACAGGTTGCACAATGTGCTTAAAAAAAATGAGCATATTTACAACTCCAATGAAACCACTACACAATTTCTAAACCAGCATTGAATCCAAGCATAAAAAACAATTTATAAAGAAGACTACCTTATAAACACACAGCTAACATTATGGAAAAAGGTAAAAATATCATTCCTTAATTCACAGAGACACACACTATGATACTTGTAAAAAATCTTTAAACTCTCTATCTTTTTTAAAATAATCAGTACTCACCTTTTAAAATGGTTTGGAAGATGTCAAACAGTGTCAGTCACAGTCAACAGATATTCTTAAGCAGAATCTCTGAACAATGCTTCCTTCACTGGGAGCCTTTCAATAATGGGAGAGATTCTTTCTGAATTCAGAGCCATATTCTTGCACATAGCCAATAAAAATTATTCCCCCACAAATTCAAAAGCAAACTGCACATTTTAATTGGTTGAAGATTTTAAGACTTTGAAACTCACATAACATTCACCCACCCCCCCAGTGCTCATTCACCAAGTAACCATGGTAACTCCCTCTAAAACCAACACAGAGTTCACAAGTTCATTTTACTATGTTGCAAAAAAATCCATCAAGCCTGCTTGACCTCTCAATCTACTAGCTAATGAAATGCAATGTTTCTTTAAATGACTTTTTCTCAACCATTGAAATGACTTCTTTAAAAAAAAAAAATGCACCCTATTTTCAGTGGAGATTTTTAACAAAGCTCCATTCATTTCTACTTATTCATCTGCACTGATTCTCAAACACTTTTTTTCATAATCAAACTGCCATTTCATTTCCACAACTCATCTGACTAGAAGCACACCTATCTTCACACACCTAAGAAGAGTTTTCCTCTTGAATATAAGACTCTGCATTGGTACCTACTTGTAGGTACAAAAAACACCCACTTAACACAACAGCTCTTTTCAGAGCTAACTTACCTCTAAACACTCTACATTATTGTTTTACTATAATTTTTTACACTGTTTTTCCCCGTGGTGCGCTCAGGGTGCGCGTACCGGAGAGCGTACCGGGGAGCGCAGCCAGCGCTTACCCCGCAGAAAAAAAAAAGTTTTTTGCCCTTCAAGGTCCTTCTAGGCCCCCCTCACAAAACCTAGGGGGTCAGGGGGTGTCTACTCTGCCCCCTTTTATTTATTTCCCCCTTTCTTTTTGACCTCTTGTGTCTCGATTCTACCGAGACACAAGATGGCGGACTCTCAAGACTTTTTAGAATGTTGACAGACACCCGACAGCCAATCAGCTTTCCGCTCGCGCACTCCCATAGCGCGCCAGATGCGCTCCCCGGTACGCGTACCGGTGAGCGCTCGGAGCGCGCCTATAGATATATATGTGTTTTTGAAGTAATTTTCAAAAAAACAACTGGAGCAATTTTCACCTAATAAAGCAAAGGCACATCTGCGTACCAGTCCCTACAATTTTGCCAAGTTTGGCGTAATTCCGTTCAGCGGTTCTTGCTGTAGACTTGTCAGACCGTCCTATGGAAATTAACATGGAGAAAACACGTTTTGGGACCCCCCTTTTTTCTCAGCTCCCACTTCACGAATCCCCCCCAAACTTCCAGGGAAGGAGCGGAGCGGAGCTGGCCAAAATTTTGGAAAATTACACACAAATTCCTCAACCGGCGTCAGAGTTATTCCCAATAGAATGTTGCGGATTTCCTATGGTAGCCAATCCTAACTATAACTACCTACTGGCGACCGCCAGTAGGTAATATATATATATATATATATATATATATATATATATATTCACTGAAAAAACCATAGGTTATAGACCATATATAGTTAGGAATTAGCATTTACAAAACCTTATTTTACTCACACAAAACCATTAAAATTCCATATATAGTTAGTTGCACTAACTATATATCGCGCACCCGCAATCCACTGCTGATGATGTCACATATTACATCATTCATGACATGGTCAGTGACATCACTGATGACATCACTGATGACATCTCAAATGACATCACTGATGACATCACTGATGACATCTCATTTGACATCAATGACCACATCACTGATGATATCATTCATGTGACAATACAATGCATCTCCTCACATTTTAATATAACCTCTGTTTCACCCAGTGTTAAATACAGAGTATAATTTTTGAAACCATTGATACACCAATACTAGTTACTACATACGCACTCACTGATTGCTACGTCTACACACACCTTCACTCATTCACCCATACAATCATTCATACATACAATCACTCATCTTTACAACACTATCATATGCACTCATACACCTATACAGACACTCACAGTCTGCCACTCATCCATGGAGTTACTCACACACCTAGTCAGTCCTGTAAAGAATCAATGACACTTCCATTTTCTTGTCTATACAGTTAAACATAGAGCACCTTACATTTTCAAACATATACTAACACATACTTACCTTCTTATACAATCATTGATACAAGTACACATTGATCTGCACAGAGTCACGCACCTCCCAGCTAGCCACACACACACTCAGTCTCCCATACAAATACTTGGGCAATCAATCAATAACCCATTTAGTTAGTCATATAGCTACTGATCAACACATGCAGCAGTTTACAGAACAACAGACATAATGATGCACAAATTAAGACAGTTTAGTCACTAACCCATGCACTCAGTGAGACACATTTAATCACTCACTCATACAGTCAGTCATGCACCTACTAAATCCTTCGTCCAGACACTTACACATCCACTCATTCTTCAATATGTAAGACATATTTAAACTTTACAGAAACAAAAAATCACTGGATGTTGTTATCAGTGATGTCATCAGTGATGTCATTTGAGATGTCATCAGTGATGTAATCAGTGATGTCACTGACCATGTCATGAATGATGTAATATGTGACATCATCAGCAGTGGATTGCGGGTGCGCGATATATAGTTAGTGCAACTAACTATATATGGAATTTTAATGGTTTTGTGTGAGTAAAATAAGGTTTTGTAAATGCTAATTCCTAACTATATATGGTCTATAACCTATGGTTTTTTCAGTGAATATACATATATAAACATATATAATCTGCATATCTATATAAATATAAATGCATGCATACATATACATATATGCATACATATGCATGTTATTTACATGAAAGTTTTAAAAACACTAATAAAAGCAAAGCTAAAAAGCCACCTCATTACAAACAGAATGGCTTTAACTTAAACAAGGGCGAGATCTATTGCATTTTCAATGCTTGTTTACTTTGGTTCTATCAAGAAGGCATTCAGATGTGTCACACATTTGCCATAAATTCTGAATGTTAGCACTCTAGTTGCTCATTAGATCACTGTAGTAAAGCTAGTGCTCACCAGGGAAGTCTGCTGCTAATCATGGTTTGCAGCCATTTTCCCGCATTTTTTATCCCGCAGACTTTCAGTCCGCATACCATTATCCCGCAAGGTCATTGACCTCGCATACCATTATCCCGCATTTTTTCAAAACGCATGTGCATTTATCGCGCATGCCTTTACAAAGAATTACGTTTTAAAGGCATGTATGGTAAATGCATTTGCGTTGTGAAAACCACGATGACGAGAGAGGTAAGTGGCTTTGTGTTAATTTTTTCGTGGGTTAGTGATTGTGTAGTGTAGTGTAGTGTTGTGTAGTGTAGTGTTGTGTTAGTGTAGTGTAGAGTTGTGGTGGTTGTTTAGTGTAGGGTCATGCTGGGGGTAGTGTTTTAGGGTTTAGGGTTGTGTTGTAGTGTTTGCGTAGTGTAGGGTCATGCTGGGGCTAGTGTTTTAGGGTTTAGGGTAGTGTTGTAGTGTTTGCGTAGTGTAGGGTCATGCTGGGCGTAGTGTTTTAGGGTTTAGGATAGTGTTGTAGTGTTTGCGTAGTGTAGGGCCATGCTGGGGGTAGTGTTTTAGGGTTTTGGGTAGTGTTGTAGTGTTTGTGTAGTGTAGGGTCATGCTGGGGTGTAGTATTTTAGGGTTTAGGGTAGTGTTGTAGTGTTTGCGTAGTGTAGGGTCATGCTGGGGGTAGTGTTTTAGGGTTTTGGGTAGTGTTGTAGTGTTTGCGTAGTGTAGGGTCATGCTGGGGGTAGTGTTTTAGGGTTTTGGGTAGTGTTGTAGTGTTTGCGTAGTGTAGGGTCATGCTGGGGTGTAGTGTTTTAGGGTTTTGGGTAGTGTTGTAGTGTTTGCGTAGTGTAGGGTCATGCTGGGGTGTAGTGTTTTAGGGTTTTGGGTAGTGTTGTAGTGTTTGCGTAGTGTAGAGTCATGCTGGGGGTAGTGTTTTAGGGTTTTGGGTAGTGTTGTAGTGTTTGCGTAGTGTAGGGTCATGCTGGGGGTAGTGTTTTAGGGTTTTGGGTAGTGTTGTAGTGTTTGCGTAGTGTAGGGTCATGCTGGGGGGTAGTGTTTTAGGGTTTTGGGTAGTGTTGTAGTGTTTGCGTAGTGTAGGGTCATGCTGGGGGTAGTGTTTTAGGGTTTTGGGTAGTGTTGTAGTGTTTGCGTAGTGTAGGGTCATGCTGGGGGTAGTGTTTTAGGGTTTAGGGTAGTGTTGTAGTGTTTGCGTAGTTTAGGGTCATGCTGGGGGTAGTGTTTTAGGGTTTAGGGTAGTGTTGTAGTGTTTGCGTAGTGTAGGGTCATGCTGGGGGTAGTGTTTTAGGGTTTAGGGTAGTGTTGTAGTGTTTGCGTAGTGTAGGGTCATGCTGGGGGTAGTGTTTTAGGGTTTAGGGTAGTGTTGTAGTGTTTGCGTAGTGTAGGGTCATGCTGGGGTGTAGTGTTTTAGGGTTTTGGGTAGTGTTGTAGTGTTTGCGTAGTGTAGGGTCATGCTGGGGGTAGTGTTTTAGGGTTTAGGGTAGTGTTGTAGTGTTTGCGTAGTGTAGGGTCGTGCTGGGGTGTAGTGTTTTAGGGTTTTGGGTAGTGTTGTAGTGTTTGCGTAGTGTAGGGTCATGCTGGGGGTAGTGTTTTAGGGTTTAGGGTAGTGTTGTAGTGTTTGCGTAGTGTAGGGTCATGCTGGGGGTAGTGTTTTAGGGTTTAGGGTTGTGTTGTAGTGTTTGCGTAGTGTAGGGTCGTGCTGGGGGTAGTGTTTTAGGGTTTAGGGTTGTGTTGTAGTGTTTGCGTAGTGTAGGGTCATGCTGGGGGTAGTGTTTTAGGGTTTAGGGTAGTGTTGTAGTGTTTGCGTAGTGTAGGGTCATGCTGGGGTGTAGTGTTTTAGGGTTTTGGGTAGTGTTGTAGTGTTTGCGTAGTGTAGGGTCATGCTGGGGGTAGTGTTTTAGGGTTTAGGGTAGTGTTGTAGTGTTTGCGTAGTGTAGGGTCATGCTGGGGGTAGTGTTTTAGGGTTTAGGGTAGTGTTGTACTGTTTGTGTAGTGTAGGGTCATGCTGGGGGTAGTGTATTAGGGTTTAGGGTAGTTTAGTTGTTTAGTGTATGCTAAAGGCATATTCGTTCTAAAAGTTTTTGTTATTTTAATTTGCGGCCTAATAGTACATGCGGGATTTTTTTTGCGGACTGATGGTATGCGGGATTTCGTCATATATTCGCTAATCATACTTTCTATGGCAAAATGAACCCCCTCATTTTGTTCCTTTTTAAATTAAATGTTTTAAGAGTTACCACTTTATTCCAATCAAGATGGCTTCAGGTGTGCCATACCTTTGTAATAAGTAGGACTGTTAGCACTCTAGTTGTTCTTTAGAACACTCTGGGACATTCTGTCAGGGGCTATAGTTGGGCTACATCTGGCTGATATTTGGGCTACATTTGTTTTTTTTGTCTCTGGTGGCCATCTTTGGGCTACATTGGGCTACATTGGGCTACATTGGGCTACATTTGGGCTCCAACATATATATAGCCCAATGTAGCCCAATATATATTTTTCAAAGTTAATTTTCGTAAAAACCACTGGAGCCTATATCTTGAGACATAGCAAAGGCACATCGGGCTACCAGTCCCTACAATTTTGCCAAGTTTGGTGTAAATCCATTCAGCCGTTCAGGCTAAAAGTGAGGCCAACCGCCCTATGGAAAATTGCATGGGAAAAACACGTTTTGGGACCCCCCTTTTTTCTCGGCCCCCCCTTGACAAAACCCCCCCAAATTTTCAGGGGCTGCTCAGAAACAAAATGTTCCATTTTCCTGAAACTTTCAGCCAATTCTGTCCTCAAACGCCAAAGTTATTCGACATAGAATTTTCAAAACTCCCATAGGAAAAAAATCCTAACTATATATACCTACTGGCTATCGCCAGTAGGTAATATATATATATATGTGTGTGTATTGTATTGTATTGTATTGTATTTATCATTTGTATCGCGCAGCTGTCACCCTACGGGTATCCTGGCGCCCACACAGGAAGTGGTCAGATGGAATAACAATACACTGGCTGTCATGACATATAAAACAGCCGCCAATCTATCAGTTAGTCAGGGGAATTATACTTTGGCAAACAACCATGTTTTCAAGCTCTTTCTGAATCCTAGCAGCGTGTCAGTTTGCCTGATGTTCTGGGGAAGCTCGTTCCACAGCCTAGATGCGGAAGTGCAGAAGGCTCTGCCTCCCATCCTCGATCTTCTGATCCTGGTGGTTGCTGCCAAACCCAGGCTAGAGGAACGTAAGGATCTGGTAGGCTTATACCAGTTGAGCCTTTCCTGTAAGGGAATAGGTCCTGTGTTGTGTAGTGCCCTATATACTATACATAAGGACTTAAAAGCAACTCTACTCCCGATTGGCAGCCAGTGTAGATCTCTGAGCGCCAACGTAGTGGAGGAGCAGCGAGGTCTTTTAAGTGCCAACTTGGCCGCTATAGACTGGACCCTCTGGAGCCCCTGTAGAATGTATAAGGGAGCCCCTAAATATAGGGAGTTACAGTGGTCCAGTCTGGCCAGAATCACACTCCTAACCACTAGTGGTCTAGACTCATCAGGTAGAAGGGGCAAAATCTGTCTGAGCGCTTTGAGCAATCCAAAGCAGACACTGATGGTTTTATTGGTCTGAGAGGTCATTTGGAGATCCGCATCAAACATTACCCCTAGATTGCGCACGGTCTTGACAGGGATGCAAGGATCAGCTCCCGGCGCAAGTCTGATCTCATAAGAGGGTTGCTGACTCAATTTGGCTGATGAACAGTAGACTACCTCTGTCTTACCCTCGTTGAATTGGAGGGAGTTTGTCTTCAGCCACCTGGGGACCCTGCTCATGCAATTCTGAAAAGTCTCCATAGTCACCGCCTGTCTTCCTTCTAAGGAGAACACCAGTTGGGTGTCATCGGCGTAGTTTATCAGATCTATTCCGTAGGATTTGATCATGGGGATCAGGGGCTGCAGATAGAGATTAAAAAGAATAGGGCTGATCGAGGAGCCCTGGGGTACTCCATGATTGACTGGGGACTTGGGAGATGAAAAAGGTGCTAGGGTAACCACCTGTTGTCTGCCTGTCAGGTAGGATCGAATCCACCTCAGGGCCTTGCCCTTCATGCCCAGTTTTTCCAGCCTACTTAGCAGAACTGCATGGTTAACCGTATTGAATGCGGCCGACATGTCCAACAGCACCAGGACTGAGGAGTTGCCATTGTCGGCCCGCATTCGAAGGGTGTCCAACATGGTTGCCAGTGCAGTTTCTGTTCCGTGGCCTGGGCGGAAGCCAAATTGGTCCTTGTCCAGTAGACAGTTGTCTTCCAGATACCCTGACAAGGATCTACTGACCACCTTTTCCACAATTTTTATCGGGTAGGGTAGGAGGGATATGGGCCTGAAGTGCGCCGGAATAGTAGGGTCCAGTGAAGGCTTTTTAAGCAGGGGGGTAACCACCGCCTGCTTCCATGCTTCTGGCACTATGCCTTCTTCGAGGGATTGGCGGCAAATCTGATGCATCCAGGGGAGCAGCTGTGGACCATATTCCTTCCAGATCCTATGCGGAAGGGGGTCTAGAGGCGACCCTGATGACACATTATGGGCCATACTAAAAAAGAGCTCCTCTGTAAGAGGGATGACATTTTCCAATGATGACAATATTGGTGGGGGTTCCTCTTCTTCTGCCTGTGCCACTGCCTCTTTTCCGCTAGCCCTTTCCTCCTTCAGTCCTCCCACAATTTTAGCAATCTTTTCCTCAAAATGGAATGCAATCTCATCACATAGTTCTTGAGTGGCAACCACCTTGTTACTCATACAGATGGGGTGTGAGAGATCCCTTATGATGTTAAATAGGGTTTTAATACTGTTGGGGGACTGGAGAATAGTAGTGGCATAGAAGAGTGCCTTAGCTTTGGCAATAGCTCCTTTATATTTTACCTGTTCCATTTTCAGCAGTTTTTTATCTAGCTCTGAATAGCATCTGCGCCATTTCTTTTCTGCCTGTCGGCGTGCATTGCGCAGGGATTTCAACTCCTCATTAAACCAGGGAGCAGAAGGTTTCCTCTTATTTTGTATATTTTTCAAAGGGGCAAATGTATCCAGAGTATTTATGATGTGTTTGCAATATTTTTCATAATTCAGGTCTACCGATTCCTCTGGATCGTAGGATATGTTACTTATGAAGATAGGCTTTGTTTTGTCCTTTGGTAGTTTAGACCAGTTCCTTCCCTTCCTATAGGTCACCGGACACTCACTTCCGTTCCCCACCGTGGGTATGGAGATCTGTAGCTGGATCAAGGAGTGGTCAGTCCAGTACTGAGGTAGGATATCAATCACCTTAGTCTCAGTTTGGTTAGCAAAGACCATATCCAGGATATGTCCCCCTAAATGAGTTGGTCTTTGTACCAGCTGATCAAGGCCCCAGTTATCACAGATGTCCTTCAGACCCCTCAGATTGCACCCCAACGACCCATTGTCCCATAGATTAAAATCTCCCAAAATCAACATTCTGGAGTGAGACAGGGCAAGGGCAGCAATAATGTCGAACAGCGCCTGATATTGTGTGTGTGTGTGTATATGTATATATATATATATATATATATATGTATATGTATATATATATATTTATATATATATGTATATATATATTTATATAAATTCATTGAAAAAAACGTAGGTTTCAGAGATGTTATAGTTAGTTGGACATTTGACTCATATCAAACCTGAGAAATTCGCTTGTTACAGTTAGTTGAGCTAACTATATCATGCACGCCCGCAATGCACTGCTGATGACATCACATATTACATAACTCATGACATGGTCAGTGACATCACTCATGACATCACTGATGACATCTCAAATGACATCACTATTGACATCACTGATGACATCATCCACGTGAAAGTCTGACACACCTCCTTACACTGTAATATAACCTTTGATACACGCACTCTAAAGTACAGACTACCATTTTCGAAACCATAGACACACCAATACCAGATACTAGATACCCATCCACTGATTCCTATCTATATATTGTGAGCCAGACATACACTGATAGTCACTCATACAAGCGGTCACTCATTATTACATCAGTATTATATCCACTCATACACCTATACATACATTTACACAATGCTACTTATCCATAAAGTTACTCACACACCTGGTGTGTGCCTCTTTGCACACACCTACTCAGTCATGCCAGAAATCAATCACACACCCATGTACTCACCTATGCAGATATATACACACCACCTGACTTATTTATACACACACCTCTTCCCTTATTTATATAGATACTATCACATACTTACTCTCTTATACAATCCCTAATACAAGTACACATTCATGTATGTAGAAACTCTTGCATTCACTCTCTCTTACGTATAGTCAAGTATGCACCCCAACACTCACATATACTGTCTAAAAACATATATAGTTACTCACATATATACAACTGAGACATCAATCACTAATCAACACACCTGTACAGACAGTCAGCTACCCACACAGCCCTTTGGAGATGCACTTTAGGATTTATACAACCAGTGAATCAGTCATTCAGACATATATACACAGAGTCAGACACCCCCCACCCACCCACATAGACACTCAGACACCTATACAGATACTCATACAATCAATCAATAACCCATATAGACACTGATGTAGCTACTCAAAAACCCATGCACCTGATTACACACCAACTGAGACTAATAGAGACATTCACACAGTTTAGTCACTAACCCATGCATTCAGTAACATATGTTCAATCAGTGACTTATAGAGTCAGTCATGCATCTACTAAAGAATCCATTCAGGCACTTGTACATCCACTCATTCTCCAATAGACCTTGGCATAGATATATATGAAAAATATTAAACTTTACAGAAACACAAATTTATTTATTTATTTATTTGTTGGTTTGTATAGCGCTTGAATCGACTCCGACTGGAGTATCTCTGTGCTTTTGGAGCCGGTAATAACAGAAGTAGTGAATGAGTGAGTGGAAACTAGATCTTATTTCTGAATAGAGCAGTTTTCAGGAGTTTCCGGAATGTAAGATATTCTTTACATTGTCTCAGAGACAGAGGGAGTTTGTTCCATAGAATGGGTCCGGTAATAGAAAGAGCTTTACACCCGTGTCTGGTTTTTTTGGCACGGGGGACCACTAAGAGGAGATTGTTACTGGACCTAAGAGATCGAGTTGGGATGTAAGGGACAAATTTCCGCTCGAGATAGGCGGGCCCCTGTCCATTTAGACATTTGTGGATCAGACAGCATATTTTAAATTTGGCTCTTTGTCGTATTGAGAGCCAGTGCAGCTGCTCAAGGAGAGGTTTGGAGGCAGTTCTCGGGGGGACATTGAGGACAAGGCGAGCTGCCGTGTTCTGAATGACCTGTAGCTTCGCCAACACCCCTTCATTGGCAGAAAGCAACAGGCCATTACAGTAGTCGATCCGACCTAGGATCAGTGCTTGAACAAGGGTTTCCCTTGTAAAGTCAGGTAGCAATGGGAAAACTTTGCGTAAGAGGCTGATGGTATGGAAGCATGTTCCTGAAATATAATGTGTGTGTTGTTTAAGTGACAGATCCTGGTCGAATCGAATACTCAGATTCTTCACGACCTGTTTGGGTTCAGGAACTGCTCCTAGGTCTTGAGGCCACCACTCCGGAGTCCATAGCATTTTAGCCTCCCCAAACAACATTACCTCAGTTTTGCTGACGTTGCACTGAAGGCAGTTGGAGGACATCCAGTTTGCCACTGCTTTCATGCCTGAAGAAAAGGAGTTTCTAACATCAGCGGAGAGAGTCTTAAAAGGGAAGAGGAGCTGCGTGTCATCAGCGTATGATATGGGGATGAAGCCATACCTGCGCATCACTCTTGCCAGGGGTGCCACATAGATATTAAAAAGGGTTGGGCTTAAACAAGAGCCCTGTGGCACCCCTTTTGAGATCTCCACTTCCGCTGAACGATACGCACCCATGGTGACTCTCTGGGTGCGATCAGATAGAAAACTCTTCAACCAGTCCAGGGCTTTGTTCTTAATGCCAGCGTTCGACAACCGTTCAGTCAAGATAGTGTGAGACACGGTGTCGAACGCTGCCGAGAGATCTAATAGGACCAAGATGACTGATAGGCCCTTGTCCTGGTACATGTGTAAATCATCAGTGACAGACAGGAGGGTGGACTCCGTACTATATTTTGGCCGGAATCCAGACTGAGAGTAGTCCAGGGCGCCAGCAAGTTCAATGTGTCTAGACAAGTGCAGGTTTACATGTTTTTCAATCAGTTTCCCCAAGAATGGTAGTAGGGAAAAGGGCCTGAGGTTGGCTAGGTCAGTCCATGGGTTCCTGATGGGTCTGACAAGGGCTCGTTCCCATTCTTTGGGGACGGTACCTGAACTGAGTGAAAGATTCACTAGTTTTTCAATCGTTGGGCTGAGTTGTTCTGCTAGGACAGGCATTATCCTGGCAGGGATGGTGTCCTCTGGACTCCCACTCTTAATCTGTAGTATTAATGAGGAAGTTTCCTGTAAGGAGATGGGGGGGAAATGTATCAAGTGAGTGTACATTGAGTTTAGGTTCCGTATCCATCTGGAAAAGTATCAAATCTGTGGAAATTATCATGTTGGCACCAACTATTTTATCGTAAATTTTATCAATTTTGTCAGTGAAAAAGCAAGAAATTTCGTCACATAACTGTTGAGATGCCATCTCAGAGGATTCGCATGCAGTTGGCTTAACAAAAGTTTGCAAGATTTGGTAGAGTACCCTAGGAGAGTTCCCTGCATCATTTATTTGTGAGGCAATATGGGTTTTGCGTGCTACGCGAATAGCTTTGTGGTAGAAAGATAGTGCATCCCAATACTTTTTCTTGTCCTCTTGTAGGTGGGAGGTTCTCCACCTTTTTTCTAGTTTTCTGGCATTTAGTTTTAGTGTCCTTAAGTGGTCAGAAAACCAGATTTCTTGTTTTTTTCACGGATGATGTCATGAGTGATGCCATGAGCGATGTCAGTGACCATGTCATGAGTGATGTAATATGTGACATCAGCAGTGCATTGCGGGCGCGTGAGTTATAGTTAGCTCAACTAACTATAAAAGGTGAATTTCTCTGGTTTTATGAGTCAAATGTCCAACTAACTATAACGTCTCTGAAACCTATGGTTTTTTCAGTGAATTTCTAAGGTTTTTTAAATGGTAATTTCTAACTATAACATCCCTGAAACCTATGTTTTTTTCAGTGAATATATATATATATATATATATATATACATATATATATATATATATATACATTCACGTCTCCTTCCCAGACGGTGAAAGAAAAACAAAGGACGCTGCGGGATTCAGAAAGGTAATTTTATGGATTTTGCATGACCGGTTTCAGCGTGTGCTTTCATCAGATGCGACTGTCCACAATGCGTGCTCCCCATCTCACGTTGTTGAAATAGGCTCCTCCTCACAGTTGTGTAGGAGCCTCACCTGCTTCCCATTAGCTGACTGGTGCCAATACAGGAGACTACTAGTCCCACAGTGCAACATGTCGGTGGTCCGGTGCTCAGGGAAGTCGCACGTTGTTTTTAGCCCTTCTGTGTCCCTGTCTTCCTGCCACGAGCTCTACCCAATGCAATTATCATGTTCAAAAGTGTTTCAAACCGTTATCTGGGTCCGCAGTGCAAGTGCAGCTTGAAGGCATTAGGTAAACGAGCGTGGCGGGTCACGGAAATAGTCCAATACCTTGGTTACTCTGAAATGATGCCTATGTATCCGTGGCCATCTTTTAGCGGAAGGGTCCTCTGTGCGCTCACAGGCAATGCGCTTTGAATACATTCACTTCTCCTTCCCAGACGGTGAAAGAAAAACAAAGGACGCTGCGGGATTCAGAAAGGTAATTTTATGGATTTTGCATGACCGGTTTCAGCGTGTGCTTTCATCAGATGCGACTGTCCACAATGCGTGCTCCCCATCTCACGTTGTTGAAATAGGCTCCTCCTCACTATATATTCACTGAAAAAACCATAGGTTTCAGGGGTGTTATAGTTAGCTGGACATTTCACTTGTACAAAAACATTGAAATTCCTCGGTTATAGTTAGTTGTACTAACTATAACTCGTGCGTCCACAATCCACTGCTGATGATGTCAGATATTACACCATTCATCACATGGTCAGTGACATCACTGATGACATCACTGATGACATCTCAAATGACAGCACTGATATCACTAACTATGACAGAGGAATTTCAATGGTTTGTACGAGTGAAATGTCCAGCTAACTATAACACCCCTGAAACCTATGTTTTTTTCCGTGAATTTCTAAGGTTTTTTAAATGCTAATTTCTAACTATAACATGCCTGAAACCTATGTTTTTTTCAGTGAATTTCTAAGGTTTTTTAAATGATAATTCCTAACTATAACAGGCCTCAAACCTGTGTTTTTTATAGTGAATTTCAAAGGTTTTTTAAATGATAATTTTAAAATATATTCATTGTTGTATTCTATTTATGTTTTTAACTACAATTTTGTAATCTTTTTATTTTTAGATATCTTATTTTTTAAATTACATTATACATGTTTTTTTAAAAACATTTTTTAAAATAAAAAATATATTTTGTAATTATTTTATATTCTAAAATGTACTTAAATTATTTTTTTTACTATTTTTTTTCCTTTTTTGGGGGAGTCGCACACCCAAAGCGCACCCTGCTCGTTTACTGCGCGAAACGTGTCTGCCATTTTAGGATTGGTGTGTAGGATCCGCGTATAGTGTGCGATGAGTACGACTTTTCCAACGCGGACGCTATGCGACTGGTACGCGACTTCTGGCGCATACGCGAGACTTACGTATTACACGACGTGACGAATGCGCAGTAGCGCGTGACGTCTTATGTATATCAGACGCGGTGGGGGCGTGACTCCTGTGACTTTTTTTATGTTCATAAACGTATATATATATATATTTAATATAAATATTAAGACAAGACATTATCTGAGGTAATTATAAAAATAATATTCTTTAACTTTCAAAAAAAGTACATTACTTTTAAATGCAATTTCGCAAAGTCGCGCTGGGTGCGAGCTGTGTGCGTGCTGGGTGCAGGCATCCTAAGCGTACCCCATGTGACCACAAAAAAAGAGATTTGATTGGTTCATTAGACTTCCTATTCTAAGTATTGAAGGACCCCACCCATTTCAATCTCTCTTCTTAGACCTTTTCTTAGGAAAAGATCTGTTGAGAAGAACAGATTTTTTTTGTTAAAGAGCTCATTATCCTGATAATTTTGAAAATGGCTACAAATCCACCTTCTTCTTCAGACTCAGAACATTCAACCACTGAGGAATTTCTTCCAGAACCTCCCCCTCCAGAGAGATATTCATCTATTGTGTGGAAGATTTTCACATTCCAACCTGCACTAAAAAAGGTGAATGCGACGAAGGAAACATGCAAAATCTGCAAGGCGGTCCTCTCTTGAGGAGACCCCACCAAAAAATACTCGTGTGGGACAGCGAGCATGCGGAAGCATTTGCAGACACGCAATCCTGTCAACTTTTCTCGAGAGGAGATGAGAAGGCTACAACAAAATGCTCCTGCACCACCAGCTGTTCCAAGCACATCTGGGACAGCACCATCTATTCAAGTTCACCACCAGATATACGTCCCCAATTTGCACGAGTCAGGTTGAATTGAGTAAAATGCGGACATCTAATTGCTTATGGAGAACAATCAGTGGACCTTGTTTGTCGGGCTTTGGATAATCACCATTGTTAGTTTTTTTTTCTCCTCATAGTTTTTGGTTCTGTTCGTCCTGTTTCCCTGTTTAAAAAAAAACCCCAAAATAAAAAAGTTGTTTAAAACCCCCCCAAAAAATAAAAAACAAAAAAACAAAAAAAAAGCTTTTTTCAGAACTACCTACTCTGGTTAAAAAAGAGCTAAACTTGTATGCTAGTGTGTGAAAGTTTAGATGAATGTCTGTGTAGTGCATAATTGACTGAAAGAATGCATTTGTGATGGTGGTGAATGCATAAGTACAGAACTTTAAGGACGTGCTGCAGCATGACACTGTTAACTGTTTAACTACAGCATGCTGTGGTACTTCCGAAGCACAGGGATGCAACATTTGTATATAAATATGTTGCAGGTCTGTGCTTCCCTCTGCACAGCTGCTTAAACTGCAGCCATGCGCTGACGCAGGCACCCTTGCACCATGTTGCAAGGATGCCTGCGTCGTGGGGAGATTTTTTTTGTGCAGGAAGGGACACCTTCCTGCACCAAAACAATCACAAGAGGCTTTTTCCTCTTTCAATGCGTGCTGTAGAATGCAGCATGCGTTGAAAGAGGGAAAAACGATGAGAAATGAAAACATTTCTCCTCGTTGCACCTCGCTACGCCACCTCTAAGGTGGCATAGCATTCACACGCATCTCCAGATTTACGATTTCTTGTAAATCTGGAGATGTGTCTTGTTCCATGGGTGTTGCATTAGAACACCCACAGCAACACCGATGGAACGCCCCTCCGACGCACTGTGCTGCGTGTGAAGGGGGCGTATTTACAAGGAGAGGAAAAGTCACGCAGGGTGGCATTTCCTCTCCTTGTAAATATGGTGGAGCCCCCTGCGCCACCAGTACATCACGAAAAGAGATATAGTGGTGGCACAGGGGGCTTGTAAATTTGCCCCTTAGTGATGTGCTTTGAGTTAAATAGTTTTATTTCTTATAATTCTAAAATTACCAGGACCTACAATACCACTATATGACTCTATTGTGTGCTATACCATGTATCTTGCAGACAGGTGCTCTGAAGCTGTCTCCTATTTGATACCCGTCTGCATTAGAATTCTGTGGCACAAATCTAGTCCATCCGTCTTCCTTTTTTCAACTGGGTGGAAACACAGTCCATTGTGCATTTTAAGACTTACTTAAACTTACCTCAGCGGTAATACATCTCAAAAACGCTACACATTTTATTCACTTGTTTTTTATAATGTAAAATATAGTAAATTCCATATTTTAAAAATAGGATCTGTAAAAGAAAAGAAAAAACAGTTATAACATGTAATAATACATTTTTAACAGCACAGCATAATTTTAACATTTTACAAAGTAATTTCTTTGCCTTTTTTGCAGTGCTCAGAATATATTGAATTTCACTAGTAACAGTGATTTCAATCGTACTCATCACATAACAGCGGGCAAAAAAAACCCAATCAATTAGATTGTTTAAAAAAAAAAAAAAAACATTCCATCCACAGTAAAATAGCGGATAATACAAATCACACATATATAAAATGGTTACTGCTAAGAAAATGTTATAACTTAAATTTATAAACACTGTAAATGTCGGTCAAAAATATACACCGCGACAATGTGGAAGAAAAAGTCCATAATTCAAAGATATACTTTTCTTTGAGGCCAAATAGTATTTTTGCACTTCTTTTTATGTAAATTGTCCAATGGTAATCCTATTAAATCATAATATTAAATTTCTCAGAGGCTGATTTATCTTCCTAAAACTTTGGCTTTAAAAATATTAAGTATGAATTTGGTAATTTGCTAGGCAAACGTTGTTTAAAAACCAACTGAGCATCATTACATAGTGTCCAGCCTTTGTCACATTTTAGATAGGCAGTGTAATGTCCAGATGTTTTGGAAGGACCATCATGGAAAATGATTGCTACTGCTACAAAAGTCCTTCCTGATATTGATAGTTGACTTGCTACAAAATGTTTTATTAAAGTGTCCAATTTTCATCCATCAGCTGTACAACGTTGCATCATTAAAATTATATATTGTCCAGATATTTCTAATAATAATGTTGATAACATTTCTGATTTGCATTGGCTACACTCCATGTTTTGATTTGCAGCTTTAACTAATTTATTGAAATACACAGATTTACAGCCGGTAATGTCAAATATAGAACTCTTTCAGTGTCAACATTAGTGCTACATGAATACATACAATTTTCACAATAATGTTCCCATTTATAACAAAGGCCAAAAATATTTTCTATTTCTACACCTTCAATTTCCAATACGGTAAGCATATACATTAGAAATTCCTGAGCATCTTGTTGGATATTTTGTGTAAATTGTGTAGAACTAGAACATACATCCAAAAGATCACGAACATCAGAAACGGTTTGTATTTTATTTGTATCAATTCTCAATTTTTCATAAACAGAATGCAACAAGGAGCAACATTTTAACCCTGATTCTCCATAATTGGCTGTTGCAAACCTTCAAGAAAAAAAACAACATTGACCACTACATTAGCATAGCAGTTGACACCAAAACTATTTTCAAACTGATAACCAACAATCTCTTCAACAGTGTCCTTTTTCTTTTTGCTTGCAATCACAACATTATCTTGGTTTTTCTCTTCTCTACACCTTCATTACAGGTATTCTCATACCTTCTTTTTCGACCAAACACACGCTTTTCAAATACAGGATAATGACCTAAATTGGGAGCATATGTTCTTCTTAACCTATTATACTCTTTGACACAGTTTGCATCTGCAGTAACCTTTGTGTCATCAAAATGAATCAAAAACAAACCAGATAATGTTCTGACTCGCGACAAAGCAACATATGCCATACCCTATTTAAACACAGTATTTCCAATGTTCACCAAAGCACTGTCAACAGTTAAACCTTGAGATTTATGAATAGTCACTGCATATGCCAGAGAAACTGGAAACTGTTTTCTAAGGACATATAAATCTTTAACAAGCAAAAAATGAACTGAACAACAACCAATTTGTTTAACTTCTTCAATCTGACCAAATCTATTTTTTAAGAATTCAATACCATCTTTATTTTGATAATTAACAAAATCCACAACTTTGCCCATTGCTCCATGAACTAATCCTTTTTCTACATCCAAATTACGCCTTAAAATTATCTGACAGTTTCTACATGCATATAGATTCTTTTCTAAACCAGCAGTTTTAGATATTGATTTTTCTAAAGAATCCAATTTTGTCTTAAATTTTTCTGTCAAAATAATAGTGATTCCTTCATGCTCTATTTTATCGATGGCTTCCATTTTTATTATTTCTTCATTTTCCAGTTTCAAAAGTTATTATTGAATATAGAACACTCACGCACTGTTGGCATTAATCAGATGACAGATTTTTTTTCTGCAATTTTCATGTATATTTTCTCAGGAACTACTTTTTCATTTGGAAACAAATTGGAAAATAATCAACTCTGCAAAGCTTGGTTTCCATGTTCAGTCAGTAGTCCAATTCTTAGATCTTGGAGAATAGTTCCATAATCAACATAATTTGCCTGTCGCATATTTGTAATGAGTTCTTTGTATTCAAAATATAACCAAACGTTCACGTTTCCAAACTACCCAGAGACTTTCTGGTGTCTTCATGCGCAAGTGTTTTAAATACTGGTTGTCCTTCTACAGGAGTCAGTTGCAGTAGACCTCCAAAAACTATGACGTGTTTTCCTTCAAATAACACGTCGTACTCTGTTTTTAGAATTTTCTGCATTCTTAAATGCACAAAGGCAAGCATTAAGTTTGATACCATGCTTACCTCATCAATAATGAGAAGTTTACTTTTCTTCAAGACTCTTAAAACTTCGCAACAAGCTTCTCCAGATAGCTTGTCGTATTCCACTTTGTTTTCATGCTCTACTAGTAGCATTAGTAAACGATGTAAAGTAATTCCTTTAATGTTGTGTCCTGCCAACCCAGTTGGAGCAGTGACAACACAAGATAAATGTGACTCCGTTTTTTTCTGTAGATAACTTGTAATTACTTTAATTTAAAAACGTATTGCTGTTCCAGCTTGTCCACTCACGCTCATTCAGATAGGTTGAAATGACGTCCATGAACACTCTTTCTTTTCATGAAGTAATCCATGGTCAATCTGTTGTCTCACTTACTCATATATTTGTTTCTGTTCAACATTTAGTTGTTCTTCCAAGTTTGCTACATCTTCTTGAGCTTGATGCATTGCTGTTTCCACCTCATTCATGGCGATTGCTGCTTCCTTTTCAACAATTGGTTGTCCTAGTGGCTCTTGACTCAGCGCAGCAGAACTTTGATTGTCTTGAGAACTGTCTCTAGCAATCTCAGCTGCAATTGTAGCTTCTTGATCAATTTCATTGTTCAACATTTTGACAAATTTTGCAAAAGCACTGCATTGTATGCTATCTTTACAATCATTAAAGGAATCCTCATAGCTATGGAAATCTCCAAGTAACTCCAGTACTGAATACCATGGTATGAATAGTTGTAAAAGGGCTAAATAGTCAAATTCCCTTTTATCAGCAGTGTCGCAACTCAGCTTTCTGTGATAATCAAATTTCCTTTCGTTTGTTTCAGCAAACATTCTTCAGAACAAATGACTCCATATTTTCCATCATTGATGTTCTCTGTAGTAGTCCGTTTAAAAGTGCAGTTTTGCACCACTTCATAGAGACAGATTGACTCAAGATGATGACTTCTGTTTGGGTAATATGTGTCCAACATATTCATTTTCAAAATATCTGTACTTTCTGGATCTTTTTCTGCTAATTCAATTTCTTGTACAGATTTCAGTACTCGATTTCGCATTGCTGCAAGGCCTAGACTCACCAAAAGAATCTTCTAGATTTGGAGTATAGACTTGCAGATGATAACCAATCTGAGCATTCATATGCTCCGATTTCTCGATGGGATAACATCTTCAAACTGAAACGGTATAATTTCTTACTTAGAGTCTTCTCGTAAGAAATCTCTTCCCACATTTCTTTCAATTCCGTCTTTTCTGATTTTGTAATATAGGACATTACATATCGAGCAACAGCAATGGAATTGTCCGCAACATACTGAATATCCATATTAGCATTCCACATAGACAAAATAACTGGGTTGTATTCATTTATGTATTTTGACTCTTCATTTCTTCTTAAGTTGTAGGTATTTTTTGGAGACTTTCTTGCGATTGTATGTCACAAAGATAACATAAAACTATTCACTCTTCCTATGGATATTACAGGACGTGGAAATGCAAAACGAAATTTGATGTAGAACTTATCCTTAGATTTGTACTTTCGTCAACAGTATTTTCCACATTGGTGGCTTTGGAATCGTAAGACTTGTGCTCTTAAGTTGTTTTCTTCTGTGCTTTTGGGTACAGCACATGTAGCATATTGTTCAATAAAAGTCAAAACAGTATCATCCCCATCTTTTCCAAATTTGGGAGCGTCCTTAATCCATAACAGCATATGTATATGAGGAGCACCTCTTGCTTGATACTCCTTTCCCCAAAAGAAATCCACAACTTCTCCAAAGGAGGATTTTTTTAATTGCAGATAAAATACATCATAGCCTCAAATCTATGATTGAAATACCTGCATACATTAACTGGATCCAAAGAGCACAATTTCCCAGGTGTCTTGTATTCAATATTTTTTATATTGCAATTTGCCTCTCGAAGAAATTCAAGTAAATCATCCCAAGCGTACTCAGCACAGCTTAGGGTAAGGAACCATGTAGTTCCATATTATACATTTCAGTTCTCCATGACGACGGTACCAATATTCATTAGTCGCACGCTGACATGCCATCAGCTTAATGAGCTGAGATTCTAGATGATCATCTCTCTATGCACTTTATCCATAATATCTTTTGCAGATACATTTTGCAGATGTACTCTAGTTTTTAAAATGTGATTGACTGCATATGAAAGTCCAGACAAGTCACTCTCAAACAAAAGATGAAATATATAAGGAATACATTGTCGAAATCTTGGATCTTCTGCATACAACTTTGTTGTACGATATTCGGATGCTGGAATCTGCACAGGACGTTCATCATATCGTCGTCTTTTTCCAGTTGGGAATAACTGTGGAAAACAACGAGCTTCCAAGCTCTCTTCCCATACACTCATGGGAGTACCTTTTGCTTTTTTCATTTGTAACAACTCAATAATGTTCCCCATCACTTCTTTTGAATGAAGTGGATGCACACTGTAATGTTCATAGATTTCTTCACATCTTAACATGTCCACTTTTTCAATTTGTCCACTTGACGTTCCAGTATCTTCTGCTAAAACTATTTTGTCTTCTCCCACATACACATTTCTATAGTACTCATTGTTTTTATCAGATACAATATTGCCTATTGCACTTTCTTAACATCCACTAACTCCTGCCAGATTTTCTTATTCTTAGGTGGCACACCATTAACAAGAATAACTAGTGGTTCACTTTCTACACTGTCTACACCAATAGTTTCAATATTTTTCTTTAAATCTAATGGTAAATACACAATTCTTCCTTTTAATCCTCTTTGTAAATCTGAAGGAGGCAATTAACCTGTTTTAGGCTCCATACGAACAATAGCCTGAAACGGGTGCAAACATTAAATGAGAATAGACTCATAGGTGTTTAAATCTATCAATTCTGGAGGAATAGCAACTCACTCTAAATTAATATGTACAGCTGTAGCGGGCATTTTATTCTCATCGAATTTGTTATAACAAAATTTACAAATATGCTGATCAGAACCCGGATCAAAACAATTCTCTACCAACAAATAAGTTGCAAATTCCTTCCACTTATCATTATTTTCTTTTTCACTTTTTAAATACAGATCAACACTCCTAGTCTGATTTTTATAGTGAGTTCGCCAACAACAAATACAAGAACAATTGGCCTGTCACCTGAAATCACCTTAAACTTTATTTCATTTTCAACATTTTTTGTACAACTATGTTCAACATTCTCTACAACATTTTCTTCTATTCATGGCTGAGTTTCTTCACTCTCTTCTTCAGGACCAAAGTAACAAAACTCAATATCATCACAAACATTTTTCACATGTGATACTGACCCACGCAAAAGAGTACTGTTCAATTCATTTAACTTTAGTGCTGGACTTTTTGCATAATACAATCTTCTCACTAACTTCCACATTTGAGTATAATGTACTGCCATCATCCTGAAATGGTGAAAAACACTTTGACATACTGTCCTAGAAAGACAAGCCAGAGAATGACCATGCAAACCAGTATGTTTTCTCACTCTGCAAGGGTCTAGTCCTTGCAACACCTTAATCTTTTGTTCAACACTTTTTTTTATAATATGCTTGTAAGAAATTGCGTAATTTATCAATAGATTCTTGTCGTACACTACAAATACTACTGCAATTCCAAGTGTACACTGGGGCTTTAGGACGTCTGCCTAGAACTTCATCAGCTATCACTTCTTCTGCATTTCCAGGAACCATTTTCTATTTGACGATTGGACAACCATTTCTAACCTCATAAGCTCGACCACTGGTGTCAACTGCGTGCAACAAATCATTGGTCTGTAATTAACTCTCTTCATTAAAAAAAGGCTCAGAACTTGAACTGCGTTTCCATTCCCCTAAGAAAATATCACTAAAATGACTTCCGTCAATTACTCTTTTCGTCTTACTTTTGGCCTTCATTAAATGGATTGGTTATCTAGTGATCGAATTCTCTTTAATACTAAAATGAATAGTTTCCTCTTTACTTCAAAAGCCTTTTCAACAATGGATTCGATATGCTCCTTCTTTTTATAAAATAGTGATATCTTTCTATATTTCTTTGTATGTTTCATCAAATTATGGACTACTCTATTGTAAAATATTTTTTTGCGGATTTCTTTATATTGATTTTCCCTTCTTTTACTATAAATTGTATCCTTTGTATGTACATTGCCTTTTTTCCTTTCCTATTCTTTGCACTTTTTTGTGCTTGGAGCATTTTCAGTGCTTTCAACATTTCCAGTTTTTTCTAAATCTAGTAATATTTTTAATAAAGTCATTTGTGGTCTTACCAGAATTTTTTTCTCTTTTTAGCCACATTATGTTGGTCATCCAATACTTGTGGTTGAGTTTTTTTCAAGTAAGTATCCTTTTTCTGACCTTTTCTTCTTTCTTTCTCCGTCATGGTAACTTTATTTTAATGATGATAAACAGTATCAGCAAAAATAGTCATAAAAACTTATTTATTAATGACTTTATAAATGATACTTTTTTATTACTGTACCACCACATTTTATATCAATTACGACTAAGAAATTGTAGGCCTGAAGCACAAGTGGGAAGGTGGTTAGACCACTACATGCATAGTGCATAGCAGTTTGAAGCACTCCATAACACTAAAACCTGGAGCACTGTATGAGTACATGCATATTAACTAAATGATCACAATACTATAGGGAGAGACACTGAGTGATTTCGTAATTGCTTACCTTTTACTTTAGTGAATAGATTAGTACATGGTACATAAACGGTCACTATGGTTTTGCAACAGTACAGATTTAGAGTTTAGAGTAGTGCAGTGGTGTTTGTCTAGTGTAGGGGGTCATGCTGGGGTAGTGTTCTAGGGTAGTGCAGTGGTGTTTGGGTAGTGTAGGAGGTCATGCTGGGGTTGATTTAAGGTTTAGGGTAGTGAAATGGTGTTTGGGTAGTGTAGGGGGGTCATGCTGTGGTTGTTTTTTTTTGTCAGCCAAATTGGGGAGAAAAGCCATCAACTCTCAACTATCCCTTTTTCTTCAGGAAAATAATTTGTTAGACTCCACTCAATATGGCATCAAAGGAGGCCACAGCACTGAGTCTGCCATGATTGCATCTACAGAGGTAATCAGAGAGGCGTTAGATGCTGGAGGCAGGGCCACCTTGATATTATTAGATCTCTCAGTGGCGTTCGACACGTTCTACCATGACCTCCTGTTGGACAGTCTACCCGGGACTGGAATGTAGAGGATAGCTTTTACTCTGCTTCGCTTCTTCCTTTCAGATAGGAAACAGTTTGTGGCTCTTGTTTCTGATCCCTTTTCTCTCCCATGTGGAGCCCCACAGGGGTCTGACTCAGCCTAAGACTGTTTAATGTTGATGTGTCAGCCCTGGCTTCCTAAATAAGATCTTTCAGTTTTCTCTAACCTTATATGCAGATGACACACAAATTGTTGTGTCTCTATCAAACCAGGACATCAACACTGGCAGCAGCTTCCATGACTGCACACAGGCCATTAGCAAATAGATAAGTAGCAACTGGCTAAAACTGAACTCTGGTAAAGCTGAGGTCATTTTTTTCGGCAACAATACCTCCTTCTGGTCTCTCCATTGGTGGCCAGAGGAATTGGGCTCGCTGCCTATCCCTGGTATTAAAGCCAAAAACCAGAGCATCTAAATGGACAACAAACTCACTTTCATTGACCAGGTTAACTCAGTCATGGCCTCCACCTTTTTCCTTTTGAGGGTGATTAAAAATATTCTGTGCTTTATCCCATCCCAAGTCTCAGAAAACGTGTATGGCCTCTCTTGTTTTGTCAAGGCTGGATTACTGTAATGGGCTATTTCTTTACATGCAGCAGCAACATCTCAATGAGTTGCAAGTGCTTTAAAATAACGCTGCTAGACTTCTGTCTGGTATTCCTAAATTTAGTTCAGTCAGAACAGTAATCCAAAAACTTAATTGGCTGCCTGTCATGAACATGATACAAATCAAGGCTCTGTGCACAGCCTTTAAGGGAGTATTCAATGTTGGTCCTACTCACCTTAGACAAAAGTTTGCCCAGTATATACCCATTAGAATACTTTGTTCCTTAGGTGCCAAAACCCTGATTGTTCACAAATTCAAGAAATCTAACTGCGGTGGAAGAAGCTTTATCATTTGTATGGCCAAGGCTTGGAATGAGCTGCCTTATTTCATATGCTCTGCTCCCAACTTGCTCAGTTTCATGAAAGCGCTGAAAACTTGGCTGTTTAACATTTAGACCCCCTTTTTAGGTCTCCCCTAGGCAGCACTTGTGCTGTCTCTTCGAGACATGCTGTAGTCAGGATTTGGGCATTAAGCTCCACCCATATTCCACCCATGGTTTTAATTGACTCCTTTGACTGTCTTTTGGAAATGCATTTTTTGTTTGGTTAATTTGTTTAGTAGTCCCTCCTTTTCTACTATTGCAATATCCCATAAGGACTTCCCCTTTTACATGTAATCTTAGGCTATATGTTTCTTTTACAATTTGTGAGCACTCTTTTGTTAATCAATTCTGCGCGGCTGGCATTGCAGGCAGGACAGTTACGGACTTCTCGCATCTTGCTCCGAACCCGTGTTATTGTGCCGGGAGACCGTCAACTCCTATTGTGGAGTACATCATATCTAGTGGGCCGCTGTCTTGATTTCTGACGCGGCTTTTTGAATACACACCATACCTACAATTTGGGAGCTTCACTGCGTTGCAGATCGACCCTCGTTACAGAAACCACCGCCAACTGCATTACGTTGTTAGGATTTTTGTACTCACCAATATTGATCCCAACTAACGGCGATAGGCCATGCCTTACTCTTTCTGGAAACCGGCACCTTGAGTAGCGTTACCCAGCACTTTATCTAGACCTTTCGTTATTCTTACGGTGCCCGTTCCATTCAACGTCTACTTTAATATTCCACATCTACATCACAGACCTAGCCCTGACGAAGTTACAATACGTAACGAAACGCGTTGGCTGTGTATGTTCTTCTTGGTAAAATTACCCAAATAAAGAAAAGAAAAAATCAAGACCACACTTCTCTACGTAATTCTTTTGAGTGCGCCTTCCATTCTGTCTTCATTCTTGTTTGTTCTATTTGTGCCCAGGGACAACGGGCACAGGAAGTGTGCTGCATCACCCTTATTCTTACTCGTACCAGTGTTTTGGTTGTGCTAAACCTTGGTCTTGTTGTCCTGTTGCTTCTGTTAACAGTTACGGACTTCCACAACTGCATTTCCCGGGACATAATTGAATTTTTATTGTATTTGTTTTTCTCTTGTGGGGTGAGAGTTCACATTTCTTACAAGTGCTTAAGTTGTTCTTGTTTTTGTTTATGTTATTAGTTTAATATTACTTTAAGCGCACCTTTATGTTTCTGAATGACGCCACTTGCATAGCTGAACATTGCGCTTCAACACATGCATCTTTAATTGTGCACAGCACTGTGCACCGCCTTCCTCTTGTTGGTTGCTTCCTCTTCCCGTGTTTGTGCAACACCGCTGTGACTTAAAATTTAACTCCACAGTGCCGCTTTCAAATCTAATGTAAGGAGTAGCCGAGGTGAGCTCCCCGCTTTAACACACAGCAAGGCCTCTTTCACTTTAAGTTTGCCTTTATTTGTTCAGAATCGGCGCCACGTGCAGAGCTGAGCACCGCCCTTTAACACATGTGCTTTCACTTCTGCACGGTGCCATGAAAATCCTCCTTTGTTGTTGGTTGCTTCCCGTTCCAGAGTTTGCTAGCACGCTGCAGCAGGGCTACAAATTTTTTTAAGGTGAATGCTTGCAGAGAGGCATGTGGCAAGGGACTGGTCGGGAATCCACGGTTGCTTTGGAAGAGCAGGGTTGGTATTTTGCACCCACCACCCCTCCGAGGTCACAGCTCTTTTTTAGTTTGACTAATTACAATTAAATTAGGGTTTGTTTACAGTGCATTTACCTAATCTCTCTATGCCGTATTCCACCATACACTTGCCCTTCCCACAACACTGCTTGCCCACCTCACCACCCCTCGGAGATCATTCCGTCCAAATTTTCCCTTCTGCCACATAGTCTACTGCATGTTCTAATTATCACTGAAAACATTTAGGCACCTTTTGCATGTCTCCTCCGCTCTTACTGTACTCACCCTCCCTTTCGTTTTGCCCCTGCATTCCTGCTACGAGGCCACTACACCATCCTCCCCTTTCTCATCTCTCCTCCCCATGCGTGCTGTGTGTTTATTCGGACAGCAGGAATGCAGTGATTGCTTAGTGCTGGGGGCCCACAGTGGCTGCACTTTTAAAGCCACATTCCAAAACTGCAACAGGACTTGTACCTTCTCCCACCCCGCTATCTATTAACCCTCAAGTACTGGATGCTCACTTCTACCAAAGCATAAACATATGGTTCACTGACAATCTGGCACCCCGGAAACATTACTTAAGGGCCCTTGAAAGGTGCTAAAAACAAACACCTTCTAAGTGACAAACATTTCCATTACAACCCCAATAGTTCTAACCCTAAAAAAAAATTGAGATCTATTGCATTTACAAATGCTTGTTTTTTCTCTCATTCGTACCCTGGACATTTCATGGGAGCTAGTGCCAGGACTCTTCTGGTTAACTGTGTGCTCTACAAAACCACTTAACATTAACATTATGAGATATCTTATTTAAAGGCAACGCACAATGGGGAAGAAAACAAAACCTAAATATTTTATTTGTAATTGAGAATTCTAACAAATCACCTGTGGGCAGCTATGACAAGAGATTATAGTTGCTACACTCCATGGTGTGGTTAAAAGGACGAAGAGCCTTTACCTACCAATTGGTGGCATACTGCATCATAGGGTCCTCTTGTCACACATGTGCAGGTGGTCCAACATGTGAGGGCTCAGTGCCTTGTGGGGGAGCTCTTAGGTTCTAATATTCTGAAGGCGGTGAGACTGCCACAGGGCACATCATTTGTTATATTATGAACAATTAATCTGAAAGCAAATGATAAAATACTAAAAGATGTATTTTCTGTTGTAGAAAGTGCAGTGCAGGTTTTCAACAGCTATAAGAAAAGGCAGAGTGATGACATCCAGTGCCTCTATTTCCCTCACTTATGTCATATTCCTTGTTCCTGGGGTGTACTGCCAACCAGCATCAATGTAGAAACATAGGATCTGCTTCTTATGGTTACCCCCACTTTTTGCTGATGTATCACTGTTTTTGGACTAGTCTGACTGGGATTCTGCCATCAAGGACCTCAGTCTATCTGCTTTCTCCCTTAAATTGCTCTGTATGTACTTTAGGTACACTCCATTTTGGATACTGGGGTACCCTTATCAGTCCCTAGAATATGGTACACCATGTACCCAGGGCACAGGTACCCAAGAGGCCTCCCATGGGCTGAAGCATGCATTATGCCACCCATGAGAGGCCATTCAAAATGACTTAACAGGTCTGCTACAGCAGCCTGTCTAAGCTGGTGCTTGCACCACTTACTTAGATATAGGTTCACTATATCTATCTAAATCACTACACTTAAAAACCTATCAGTCACCCCTATGGCAGGCCTTATCAATCCTGAAGGCAGGATGCTGGGTTTTACGTGAGAGGGTGCCCCTGCATTAGTAGGGCCCCTCTGCAGCCTTCGGAGACCATTCTCCGAGGTTGGCTGTGATGCAGCCAGACATATAGGTTAAGTTGCATTATAACCTCACAGTAAATGCTAACTTTAAAACGGCTGCTAAGAAACATGTTGTGTTTGGTGTCAAACACCTTGGAATCATACCTCCACACCAGTCACTGGTGTGGGAGGTATGATTCCACCCTGCAGAAGCGAGCTTCATGGGTCCCAGGCCTACCCAATACCAGCTTTCTCAACCTGGGCAACACAAATGGATGCTGCCAGCCACAGACACGATTCTGCTCTCCTGCTGCTGACCCAAGATCGAGCAGAGGAAGGCATGACAATAGGTACCCTGTCACAGGGATGTGTAACCACCTCTCATAGAGGGTTTAGTATATTGGAGCTGGGTGGGTGCACTCGGAGAGTGCCAGAAAGTCTGCACTGGGGCACACTTGGTGTCCCTGTGCATAGTCCAGCTCAAACCAGTTCTGGGAGCAATTGGGTCCTGCTCTGGCATGGAACTGGACAAAGGACATGGGTGTAGCCACCCCTCTGTCCTGCCCCTCCCCTAGGAGAGTCCCTTGAATCTGTCCAACCCTGTTCCATGTGTATAAAGTAGATTACCTGGCTACAGGAGTTTAGATTTTACTTGGACAAGATTCTACCAAGGAGAAACCAAGTACTTTGACTGTCTACATGATGCTGGACGACTGAAGAATCTCCCTTGGAGTAAAAGAGTTACTCCACTGCACTAGCAGGCACCTAAGTGCATCTGACCGGCTTGCTTCTCCCAAGCTCCCGAGGACTCCAAAGATTTCAGCAACACAGGAGGTGGGTTTCCGAAGGTCCCTGAGGTCGATCTGCCCTCTTAGTGAATCTGAGGCCAGCTTCTTCCATGGGGACCGCGTGACATGAACCCCTGTGCACCGTGTACATTTGCAAGTGCATATGCTTGTTGGTGATTCCTGAGCTTGTGCATTGGGCTCTGTATATTCCTGACCCAGAGCAGTATTTGCACTGAGGAAATCCATCCTCCTTGCACTGAGTGCTCCGTGGGCTGGTGCTTTGCAAACTTCCTTGAGGTCTCCTCGCGACTCCTGATCTGTCGGCCTGTGGGTCCTGGCGAGGATCACCTTGTTTGTTCTTGGGCTTCCCTGGTTGCACCAGACATGCCCTGACTCCCCATTTCTTGGAGAGTCCCCTGGACCTTACTGGTCCACACCGTAATCTGTTTGTCCTTCCTGTGTAGGTTGCATTTGCCAAGGCTTGTTGGTGCTCCAACCCCTCAACACTCGACATCCTTTGTGGGACAGCTCAACTCCAGATCCTGGTCATCCTCGATATTTCCTGGTCCCCGTGGCTGCAGAGTCAAGCTTCTCTTCTTCGCACCTGAAGCACATGACATCGGTGGGCATTCGACTACCGAGCCCCTGGTCACCTGAAGTGACCCAGGCTCTGTCCCCTCTGCTTTTAGGTTCCTCTCACCTAGACTCCAGGCTTGGATTCCACCAGACACTCTTCACCTTCATGGCAGCAGTACTTCCTTTCAGCTTTCCTTTGATAACGATGGAAGTTTCTGACACCACTTGACCCCTATTCACCCGGCTCCTCTGGGATAGGTAACACGGGAACCTCAGTACTCACAGGTGGGTTGGCTCTAGAACCTCTTATGTTCCAAAGGGTTTGCTTGAAATCCTCCTAGACGTGTCCTTACACTGCAACTTTGAAACCGCAACTTTCCCATAGAGTTCTACGTAACACGCGGTCGTGCTTCCTCACTGCACCCGTCCTTCTTGGGCTCCCTGTGTCACAGCCTTGAGTGGATCCTTGCGATCCCAGTGATTCTACGTGCTCTAGGCACTGTGTCTAGTCAAGTCGTAATTGTTATACCATTTTTTAAGTATATGGTTTGGTCTCCCCCTGGAGCCTGCTATGTATTGTGCTACTTACAAATGTTCTATTGATTCAGTATTGTGTGCTTTATGTTCTATTCTCGTGTAGAGAATAGTAGACATTGTTATATTAATAAATACATATTTTTATATAACTACTATGTGGCTCTCCTTTCATTTAGTCATTCAGGAGGTGATGTTCTGGTAAAACAAGCTACTTTACATTCCTCCAAGATTAAGCCTAAAGGCTGCTCTCTGTAGCTACCACTAGGATACCTTTCAATAAGGTCATCTTTGACCTCATACATCATAAGGGTCGTGTGGACTGGTAAAGGGTGCCCACTTTAATTAGGGGACAGCATATACCAGGCCACCTTCTAACAACCAATAGACTGCTTGACTGTAACTGGGTTCAATGAAGTGTAGATATTAACATTGATCCAGATTTCTATGTTAGAGCAAACCTGGCAGACTTTAGGTCAGAAATTGTTGGAGAGGTTTTGGCTTTTTCTTTGAGATTATTGGATGATTTCCACCGGGTCTTATAACCATCCCTCCTGCTCATGTGTTTAGACTGGGAATGGGGAGAGGGTCTATCTTGTGATCTTTAACTCTATTATCTTCTATGCCTGGTCAGTTTTTCAAGCAGAAACAGTGAGGTTTTGAGTCCACATGTTTCTTCTCATATAGCAGGTTATGTAAAAGCATTCACCCCACCTGGTAAGACAAAGAAGACACCAGATCTCCCTAGAAAGATAGGATGGAGTATGTCTTGATCTGCCCTTCCTAACTTATAACTTACAATCACCATAGCATCCACTTCCCCTCTGTCTCTCTTTCCCTCTTCCAATTTTCATATACATTTCCAGCTTTTTATGTACAACATGCTGAGCCCTAATCAGTGTTTAAATTGTAAAAAATAAAAAAGTGCTAGGGCTCTTGTCAGGAGGCTACTGCAGCTTGCACCACACCTTGCCTCTGCTATGCTGCTAATGAAATGAACAACACAACTACTTAACCATCCCACTGCTACAAGTGTGACAATTCTGACTATTTCTGGGCCCCAAAGCTTTAAGAATGGCTTGGGCGACAGTCAAGTCATTTTTAATGTATACTAAATTAATAATTCACTGTTTTTGTAGTCATCTCTAAATTAGCTAGAGAGTGCCACCTTTTGATAGACTGTCACTAGCGCTGGTATTGACAATTCAGTGCCAGTCTCGAGCACCGAAACTACTGGCTCAAATTAGGCATTGGCTCCAATTGCACAGTACCGGCTGGATGTGGATGAAAGTTTTTGAAAGTTATAAACAATGCATTTCAATAAAATTGTTTAACACATCCTCATCCTCTATAGCCTTACTACCAAATGGACTTACCGGAGTAGAGTTCACTGAATACATTTAAACCACTGTAATATTCTTCATTTTGTTCTTGTCTGACCATTGCACCAATTCAGGAGAGACCTCAAGACTTGGCTTTTCGAATGACCCCATCGGAGCTGTGCAATCCACCCCTCAGCACCTTGAGACACTAACGGGTGAGTAGTGCGCTCCACAAAACCTGATTGATTGGTCTTTCTTTATTTGTTCTCTTAGCGTCCCCATTGGGCCGGTATGTAATCTTTTTTCTTCTGGCAAAGTTTTGCAAGATCTCCTTCCTGCCCTTTGTGAAGGTTGAAAGGCCTCCTGTTTACCTTCCACTGTGCCCAAGCTAAGGTTTTATGTGAATCTTCAGCACTGTAAATCAAGCACTAGAGGGCTACACTATTTGGCATCACTAGTATCATAATGTAACTACACAGAATTCTGCATTTAAGGGAACAGCAAAACTTTTATAAAGTTATAAAGTTACAACTCTCTGCAAATCAAAGTTCAATGTAAAAAATGTTGTATTTTTCATTCAGGTCGTGTGCCTAAGGGGCTGACAAAATGAGTCCAATGTTAAACGGACATAGATGCATTTCAATGAGAGGTGCAAATGATCCAGCCTAAATATTTTTGGGTTCCATTGAGTTATATGAGGTAAATTTCTGTATGCAATGCAGCCAACACACTCTGTTATCATCATTGAGTTCCAATTGCACATTTGCAAATTGGTATATGATTTTAAGGAGACAGTGGCCCCTATAAAATATAGGAGGCCATGAGCTATTGTGCAGCCTGCCTAGCAGACTCTTAAAATACATTTGTGTTCACTGATGACATTGGGGAATAAAGAGTAAACACATTCATGCTGCAAGAGTGTTATGGGTATGAGGGAGCGCTAAAATTGCATTCAGATCTGAAAGACAGGTCTGTAGGAGAAACCCTATGCTAGAACAACATTGAAAACTGATTAAATGTTACGTATCCTTTTCTGGGCAAGCATCTTTTGGAGATTTTAGAGGTCTACTAGATCCAGATCTTTGCCAGGATCTGCGCATCTTAAAGGCATACTCATGTGGATGCAAATTTGGCTGCTCCAAAAATAGGACTTATAAACAGTAATCTCCCTTTGGGATGATCACATCTTCGTATTGTGCCGAAAGGCAAAGGACAGGCAGGTTGTAGAAGAAAGTGGATAGTCATCACACAAATACATAGGGGGAGATTTACTAAGATTTTACACCGCGTTTGCATCACAAAAGTGACACAAATTAGCTCAAAATATTTTTTTCTGATTTATTTTCATGGCCTAAATTTGTTGGGCGCTGAAAATACCTTGAAAGTAAATGAACGTTTCACAAACTTTTGATTCAAAAGTGTGCTCGTTATTTCATTTGGAGTTTTTGAAAGTGTGGTGACATCAGAGCACCTGGTGTATGGCTATAAATAACAGTGAGTGGTGAGTTACATTAAAGTGCATCCACCCATGCCAGTTGACCAACAAGCAGTGATGGACAGAACCTACAGATAACTCACTACTATGGTACTAATTCTTACTCTGTGGTAAACATTGGTGTGCTCTCATTTAAGAGTTTTTCAGAGACACAAAGTATTACTACAACCAACCTAAAGTTGATACTTAACCACTTTCTTTAGTGGAAGGAGAAGGATTTATGGAATTTATAGGTGGCTTTTGTCCAAACATGGTCCGCTGTCACTGTTCGAGCACTGCACAGGTAATACTACATTAGGTTTCAAATAGATTGACGCTGATTGAAACAATAATGTCCACCACCAATGTAACAATAAACATCTGGATCAGTGGAAAGGAAGATTCTTCATCAACCCCTGCAATGGCTGCACCTGTAGGCATAGCAGCAACCACCAAACAGATCATCTGTCAAAGGTGGCAGTGTGGACAGTGGGTCAGCTTCATGCCCTGCCACCATCTTAAACACATCCTTGGTCACACTTCTATCCACCATTTCACCAAAGCAAACTAATGTTTACAATTGCAGAAGATGCAACACCATTTATGCCAAAAGTTCCACTGCAGGAGGTGGTAGCGGTGTACAGAATGAAATGTACAGGTGACTGGATGAAGACCCAATGGCATATTCATATATAGCTGGCAAAGCTTGGATTGTGATGAACTTTGTGAATGATGTTTACGGTGTTTATAAGTTTTATATAATTAATGACTAGGTTGCTGTAAAATGTATCTGTTCGCAATGTAATATATCTTTTAAATTCTAAAACAATTATCTTTTCTCATAATGATGTCTAGATTATGTGCAATACTTGTCCTGAAGAAGGTGACAAATCATTAACTATTCACCAAAACGCCACGTCGACAGTTGTTTTATAATTTTTATTTGTTTTTAACATTCTCCAAGTACATTGTTTTTAACCATATTATTAATACATACAACGATTATAGTACTTATTTATGTATATGTGATAATGTTTACATAATTTTGTTAATCTACGCATTTGCACTTTTTCACATCTTTTTAGATACTGTGAATGTTTCTAAATAAAGCACAATATATTTGAATATACGGTTTATATTTCGTTTAAAAAAAATGAATGTATTTATTATCAATGTCTCACAATTAAGCAAACTTGATGTTTTCCTCTTTTTTTGTATATTTAAGAACATATTCTTTGTGAAGTTCTGTACATATCGTATCACAAAAGTCTTCCATTCGGTTTGCCGAGTTATTATATGCACTAGTGTTGTTTCTTTGTCAATGAAAAGAGAATTTCTGTTGTTGTTCATATTGGCATTAGAAACTGAAACAGTGGTTAGAAATAACCAGTCTGGCAACCAAATAGCTGTTATGTCCTGCCACCAATGTTTAACCAGCTGATGTTACCTAAGCATTCGAGGGTCTCATTGGTGTTGAGAACCTTCTAGCTTGAAATGCCAAGAGGCTATTCTTGCTGAAAGCACATAAACATGTAGTACTTAAGAAATATTATATGTCCGAAGAACAACCAGATGGTGTGGAGCACTGGACATCAATACCAAATCTGCACGTGGATGCTCAGATGATTAGTAAGGGGTCCCATATCCTAAACCTAAACATTACACTATCTTCATTGTCTCTAAGATCAGCACTTACATTTTATATAAAATACACTACCTTTACATTGCCTTTGGTGGTGGCAATTTTCAAAAGTCATTAATCATTATAAACCTTCGAAAAGACGAAAACTGTTGTAATGAGTGGATTTTATTTCCCAGCAGGAGGCAAGGTTCAATGCTGTAATCTACAAAGGTTTTGCTGTGCTGAAATCTAACCTTGAAGACAAAATGGCAGTGACCCACGAAAGATGAATGAGAATTGAAAAGAGTAGTAGTGAGTATACTGGTTGTAGCCACGTGCAGATTTCCCTTCCAGAATGTTGCTGATGTTTCAACTTTAGTTCTTTGACAACACAAGTTCTTTGTGATCAAGTAATTGAATGATGTGCAACTATAGCAGTCAATGTGGAATATTCTCCAACGTCAATAAAGTGTGCCTTTTTACCACCAAATTGCAAAAAATTGGTTTGTCTCTAAAGTACAACACTTACTTGAGTCACAAAACTCCTTTGTTTGCTTAATGGTAATGGACAGCTACATAATTCTAAAACAAAACCAAAAAGTGACAATGACTGGAACATTGGGAATGTTGAATGAGGTGCAAGTGACTGAGCACTGCTGTGCACTACTAGCCCAACCGTCATTCGTAGGAGTTAGGACAATGTTGGCAAATCACAGTTGTGTAGGGTAAGCGTGATATAACATTTTAAAATACACAACTAAATATACATTTTCCGGCACACAACAGATGTGCCATTTGGGTGACATGACAAATTAACCCTTTGCCTAATTATTTCTTTCCCACCAAATCAACTTTCACAACTCTCTTTCTTCTTGCTGTGACATCCACTGTGTTGTGAATTTCATTCCTAGTATTAAAAGATTGTACATTTACTGGGACATTTTACATCTACAAAGCAACTTCAGATTGGTACATGCAGTCAACCAGATATCCTGCTTTGTAATGTGTTCAGCATTAATATTCCATCCTTTAGTTTCAACCTGCAAAAACCCTAATTATAAAATGTATGCGTTTTTTCTGTTAGCAAGACAATCATGCATGACCATCAAAGCCACTTTATCCTCCGGAATATGTCTAATAGGGACCAATTATGTCAGCTAATGCCCAGCAGGCTAGTAATGAGCATTCTTCTGGCAGCAATACATTTTTTTTATTAAATCTGTTTTGATTATCAACAGTGGACAAGAGAAAGCACAGCATGTTCGGAGGTTTGGTATTCAATATCTATCTACTCCTTAGTAAGAAAAGAATGGAATGTACCAGGACATTCATACTTCTTTTTAGGGCGATAGCAAGAGCTAGAAATCAAAAATGACTTTTATTCTACAATATCCTCTTCATCGCTGGAAAGGTGTCAGGTATTTGTACTCATAATGGGCCATCCTAATGACACCCCCTCAAAAACATCAGTAAATAGTACAAAAAATCTCTCTTACCGTAATGCCATCATTGTTGAATCACATTTCAACTGTAGAAATATTACATTTCGCCAATGAGATGGAAATGGTCAATTTTAAATTGCCCCTTGGTTTACTGTGAGTTGTACCCACATATCTTATGAAACGTGTAATGATGAGACCATGTAATAACTCATTGAAAGAACATCACATAGGGTGAGAATACTATTGACAATCTACCTCTTTTCAATGTATAAGAAGGATACCTGGACAAGGAAGATTGAGTACCCAGATATACATTAAATTGTAGTTCACTAAGTACTGACCTTTTTTTAAACCACCAAGTTATGCTTGGTATGAAAAAGATTGGTCCTCCGCCGGGTATCGCCTGTACAAAACCTTTTTACAGTATTTTGTAACCTCTCTATTGACTTCTAACTGCATAAAAATAAGAGCAAACGTGATATAACCCCAAATATCTCCCAAGTGGTGTCTTCCCAGTCCTTCTAAGGTATTTCAAATGAAGAAGTTAAAAGAAGTAAAGGGCATATTTACAAGGGCATTATCTCCACTAAAAAGCCAAAAAAGCAGAGATAAAACTATCGCCCTATTTACAGAAGGGTGCTAACATGCATAATCACATGTTAGCACCCTTTTTCCAACAGAAGCCCATGTTCACACCAGAACATGGACTTCTATTGGAATTCTCAAGGGCATATTATGAAGCCCATTATTGCCGTTTTAGCGGCAGTTTTCTGCTGCTAAACCAGCGATAATTTTTAACGCCGTCCTTGATAATATGCCCCCACAACATAAAAAAATTCCCTACCTCCACTTGCAGTTTATTCCTCACATTTTCATGCTCTGAAAGTCTCTTCAGAGCGTCATATAAATATTCCCCAGGCACGACAATCTACAGTACTGACACAAGGCCACAAGAATGGCAGAAGTGTGCCAAAAGACTATAAAATAATATATAAATTAGCACAACCCCATGCCTCTACTTCTCTACGCACATGGCAATCGTTATACTTCCATCAGTAGGTACTGGAAAAGTTCGGACTCCAATAACGAAGGTGCCATTTTATCATTTCCTTTCTGCTCGTCCATGTTCCTGTTATCTTCCGCATTCTGCCAGAACTGCAATTGATGCAGAGACCAGCCACTCACGAAGAGGAGCCCTGAAGATGTGTCAGTACTGTGTTAATGTCAGAGATTTCTTCAGTATTCATTGTTAAACCTTCGTGAGAATGCTGTCTTTGAACGGCGTATTGCCTAGGTGGCAGCTAATTATTTTAAAAACTGTTTAACTCAGGTCTCAGTCGGGATGCAGGAAAACTGAAAATAGACACAGAGAAGATGGAGTTCATGCTGATTGAGAGGAACGCATGGTGGCCTACCAATCTGGGCCCACTAGTTTTCATCAAAAGGCGGAAGGCGCACTCATTGAAATCACAGACACGTCGTTTTTAGTCCAAATAGTTTTCTTCTTTATTTTGGTAATTTTACCCGATAAAACAAACAGCCAACGCGTTTCGTTACTTTACGTAATTTCGTCAGGGCATAGTATTCAGATGTTATAATAAACTAATAAGCTGACAGTAATAACCATACAATGAATGTGTGATGCCAAATCCACAGCTTTTAAGTTGAACTTAATATATACTCTTCCACATAAATATAATGCGTCAAACTCAGGAAGATACTACGTGGATATTCTATATTACTGCAGAGTCTCGCAGTATGGTAACTCCAAGGACCAGTGTATTGAGGAGCCTCAGCGGTGTTTATTTCACCTCCTATATGCGAATAATAGCGTAATTCAGAGCAAAGCTCCCGGCATGGTAACAGGGATGCACGAATCTGTGCGAGACTCTGCAGTAATATAGAATATCCACGTAGTATCTTCCTGAGTGTGACACATTTTATTTATGTGGAAGAGTATATATTAAGTTCTACTTAAAAGCTGTGGATTCGGCATCACACATTCATCGTATGGTTATTACCGTCAGCTTACTGGTTTATTATAACATCTGAATACTATGCGCTGACGAAGTTACGTAAAGTAACGAAACGCGTTGGCTGTTTGTTTTATCGGGTAAAATTACCAAAATAAAGAAGAAAACTATTTGGACTATAACCGACGTCTCTGTGATTTCAATGAGTGCGCCTTCCGCCTTTTGATGAAAACTTGTTGACCGGATTTGTGCCTAGGGACAACAGGCACCAGGAAGTGTGCAGCACCTCAGTTACATTCGGATTACACTGCTGTTTTGGTTGTGCTTAACCTTGGTCAGGTTGTCCTGTTCCTTATTTTCACAATCTGGGCTCACTACCTTCTCCGGTCCGGAAAGTCAAACATTTGGGAACCATATTTGATGAGCATCTACATTTTTCAGGTCAGATTAATTGCAAAACATCTGCCTGTTTTTATTTACTCAAGATACTAAAAAATGTTTTACCTTTTATTCCTCTTGAGCTACAAAAAATGGTTCTGGTAGCTTTGATCCTAGCTAGGATAGATTACTGCAATGCACTTTCTTTAGGGATAAACAAACAACTTTAGTCTTAGTTACAATTTCTACAGAATGTGGCAGCTCGGTTACTCCTGATGTTGCCTACATTTTGTTCAGTCTCCAAAAAAGAGCCAGGATTTGCATTGGCTGCCAATGGCTGACAGAGACAAATTTAAGGCGCTCTGTATGATTCTCAATGCTTTGCATGGCTCGGGTCCTTTATACCTGCAAAATATGTTCAAGTGGTACTCCCTGCGAAGAAAACTAAGATCTTCTCGCGCTAAATTGATGGTCATTCCAAAAATAAAAATGGCCACCTGGGTAGGTAGGAGCTTTTCTTATTTAGCCTGTAAACTTTGGAATTCTCTGCCTATGTCTGTAATGTCGTAACAAAGTCATACTCTTCTTAGGAGGTCGCTAAAGAGATGGCTTCCCTTTGCCCCTCAAAATAACCGTGTTCAGTTTGACTGTTTACCGAGGCTCGGCTAGTGCCAAGACACTTCAGTATTCAGGCGCTCAACAAAACCTTTACTTACTCTACTCCAGCAGAGGCCACCATTTGTGGCCTACTCCCAACTTACAGTTGGCTTGAAAATCCAGATGAGGGACCGTTGCTGTGGACGTCGACACTGACCAGGATTATCGGCCGCTACACTAGCCTTGGATTTCGGGAATATAGAAAGTGATGACTAAACCAGTTTGTGGATATGGAGGATTCTGATTAACACGTTGGGCCATCCAATTTTGGAAGATTGTGGGACATTTGAACTGCATAGTTCAACAGTCTTTGGCGCTTGCAAACTTAGGCTTCTATTTATTTTGATTGAGCCTTCGAGAATATATTGAAGCACGTGCCCCAACTAATTGCACCGAGATTAGGATATTTGAGCCTTGACGAAGTTCCATTCGGAACGAAACGCGTTGGCTGATGTCCAATTTTAAACTACTGCTACAATAAAGGATATATATTTTGGGGATTTATTTGAAGCTTACTCACTCCTTTCTGGTGCACCTTCCTTCTCTTTATGAATTCTACTCCCAACTTACAGTATGGAAGTAACCGGGGCATTCACTCCAGAGAGATGTAGCCAAAGCTAATGAGTAACCATAAAACATCCTTAGTTAAACTCATACAGCCAGTTATCAGAATAACCACAGCCACAATAAAGAAGGAACAACAACTAACCATCAAAACTACAACTATTTTCAGGAGGCACAACCGAAATGGAAGTTGAGCTCTATTCACTCGGCTTTCTTTCCACTTGAAGCAGATACACATACATACCATTGGTCAGCAAGGGTGCCCTTGGCTCTGATTCCTTGGGCTATAAGGCGGAAACAATGTAATAACACAACCTTCAACCAATGAGATTGAATTTGTGCATGATCATAGGGATCAGCACAGCACCTTTTTCCAAAGGTGTTGTCACAAAGCTTTGGTGGTCATTCTTTCACCAGCTGGTGCACACGATCAAACAATGATCACCAGAATGGTGTTAATCTAGGGTGAAGCTCTAGGTATCTCTGTTATATTCTTATGTCATGTTATGCAATTCTAGGAATACCATGGGCCTTTTCTGGTGCAGAGAACAGCAACAGGTTTAACTAGTTTGTTTAGGTGTGAGCTAGACAGGAAAGGAGAAGTCAACTGGTTGCTCGGGATGTGTGTCTGTTGGAGTAGTAAGTTATGACTTGCATATTTGAAGAAGAAATAAAGGAAGCTTCCTGGAGTTTGCTGGTGTTATGAGCTTCTTCACTATTGAAGAAAACTGCCCAGTAACTATGCAGATACAAGAAACATCTGCCCTGCAAAGTGAGTTGATTAGGACAGCTTGACAGCCACATCCATGTGTAGACTATGGTGAGGATCTCTTGTTTGAGGTAAAGTGTGACAGATCAGAAATTCCTGATGGATTATACTTTGTTGTACTTGTATGTGTTAGAAGGCTGTTAGGACAAACAGCTCTATCAGTTCTATGACACATGTTGAGAAGCAGGATATAGACTAGATGTTCTCCGTGCAAAGCTACAGATCCACAATCCATGACATATATTAAATCAGTGGTCTTGAATATACACAGGCATATATTATGTATGGTAGTGCCCATTGTGACTGTGAGGTCTAAATTTGTAGATGTCTCTGGAATGATCATGCTAGGAAAGCTTGTAGCAGTGGGCGGGATGAAGATAGATGGTTGAGGTTAAGAAGAGTAGAGAGAATTAGTGCACTGGTAATAGGATGTCTGGAGAGTGTAGTGGAATTGTGAAGTGTGATGAGTGTTAGGATCAGCAAGGGGAGTCAGATGTGAAATGATGTTGGATCACGTGTTCCATTTGAAACATTGGTAGATAAAAAGAAAAGAAACCACCATCAATGAATACGTTTTATTTGGCAACTCTGAATCAACTAACATATTCACGCAAAGGAGCCCTTTGGATGCATATACCTGGTCTGTAGCCTAGCAATATGCTGTGGTCAATGATCGAGATATGTGCCTGGTTGTTTCATGTCGCCCTCAAGTTCTTCTCCAGTTGTGACCCACCAGGTACATAATTTGCATCACAGTTTCACACAGCATTTAACCTCTGCGTGATGGCTTGCATCATTCTGTGTGAGCAGTTGAGGTCTCTTTAAAGATTCGACATTGGTTTCTGGTAAGTTACTAAGGTTGTGTGTACAGTTAATCACCTGTGACACAATAGCAGGTTTGCTTTCGAACATATCACTTTGACCTGCAAGTTACAACATTTGTGAAAGTTCCACTGTACTGCATTTCAACTCTTATGTACAATGTGTGTTATCCACAGCAGATTCCTAAGAGTTGACTGGATACATTTCCATTTGTTGAGTAGCTTAACCTGTACTTGACTGTTGATTGATGTACTTACTTATCAATACGTTTTATAGAGCATTACACAGTCAATCAGCCTCTTCTGAATCCCAATGATATGAATGAACATGTGTATTGTGAAATGTGTGTGTGTGTGTGTGTGTGTGTGTGTGGAGGGGTTAGAGTTCAATTGGTGAAGTATGGGCCCCAGCCTATTATTTATAATTTCCAGCTTCCGTTTCCATGGAATTTAGTTGCAGGTAGCCTAGAAAAAAATAATGTGTTGACATTTGCCAATATGCTTGCAATCAGTGCCTGTTATGTTGTACTTTGTTATGTACCTTTAATATACATTGCCTCGTGGTAGGAATGCTGTGAGGTTTTCAGAATGTAGAATGTGCATCTTCAGAGGAGCGGAGCGGTTGCAGAGCAGTAAGGCTGTTTGTTAGCTGCTCCCTGGCGCTCACCTGTTTATCCTATATTACTTCAATAAACCTAATCAATTCCTACCATTGGCCTCCTTCATTACAATTGGCGACGAGGATGGGATGTTAAGAAGGTGGACCCAGGAAATTTAGAAACCACTTGGTGAGAGATCCGGTCGAGACTCCTGAAATTACCAACTAATTTCACATACGGACTGCTACTAGTTACATCATTTTGCGGTGTTTTATCACACCCTTCGGATGTTATCAATTTAAACGAATGCCATTTGGATTAGTGTCGGCAGCGGCGGTATTTCAAAGATTGATGTATAGATTATTGGGGAACATGGAAATGATTGCATTTTTCCAGGATGATATTTTAGTAGCAGCCAAAGACAAAGAGGAACATGCCTCTAAATTAAGACAGGTTTTGAGTGTTCTAGAAAAGGCAGGACTAACAATAGAGTTATCTAAATGTAAGTTCTGCAAAAGAAGTGTATCCTATTTAGGGCACATTATAAGTGAGGAAGGTGTGAAACCCAAACCAACTTTAATTGAGAACATTGTGAATTCAGGAACACCTAACACTAAAGAGGAGATAAGAGCGTTCCTAGGAATGGCAGAGTATTGCGCGAAATTCGTAAAGAATTTTGCATCAAAGGTGTTTAATATTCAGAGTTTGCTTAAGAAGAATGTGAAGTTTGTTTGGACGAAAGAGTGCCAGGAGGAATTTGACAAAATTAAAGTAGATTTACAGAGTGTTAATGCTTTGGCGAGTTTTGATCCCAATGTGGAATGTTTATTGACAACAGATGCGAGCGACAAGGGCATAGGTGCTGTTTTATCCCAGAAAGATTCTAGAGGAAAAGAAGTAATAATTATTTTTGCTTCTAGGGCGCTTTCCCCAGCTGAAGTCAGGTACCCTATTATTGAAAGGGAGGCGTTGGCATGCGCGTGGCGCTGGAGCATTTTAGAGCCTTTGTGTGGGGCAAACCAGTGACCATTAGGACTGACCATCGCCCGTTAGTAAAAATTTTGTCGTCGGATGGCATTTCAGGAGCTTCAGCTAGAATGGCGAGATTGTCTATGCGAATGAAAGAATTAATTTATGAGATGGTTTATTTGCTAGGAAGGGGCAATGTAGTTGCAGATTGCTTATCTAGGTTGCCATCTCCACTTGAAGAATGCGTGGATGATCCCTGGGGTAATGTCAATATTGCTTTGATCCATGATTCAGGTGTTCCTGCTATTAGTAATAAGGAATGGTTGGAGGAACAGGACAAGGATTTGGAACTTAAAGAAGTTAGGAAGTATATCTGCAAAGGATGGCCAAAACAGTGTTTTATAGAAGGGAAATTTAGAGCTTTTTGGGAGGTAAGGATGGAATTATCTTTAGAAAGGGATATACTTTACAGAGGCGACAGAGTGATTCCTCCAGTTTCCTTAAGAAGGAAAGTTTTAGAACTATGTCATGAGGGACATTTTGGTATTGGGAGAAGTAAAATGGTAGTGAAAAGTATGTTCTGGTGGCCAGGTGTGGATAAGGACACGGAATTGTTTGTAAGGAATTGTGAGGTGTGTAGTTCTGCGGATAAGACCCTTAGAACCTTAAAACCCTGCATGAGTGAAGGACTTATTCCAGAACTTCCTTGGGAAACCATTGATGTGGACATCATTGGGCCTATTGGTGAGATGAAAGAGTTTGGATTGGTAGCTATTGATTTATTTACAAAGTGGCCTATTGTGAGGTTTGTGGATAAGGCAGATACATGTAGTGTGTTGACAAGATTTTTATTATGGAGGGTTTACCGGTTTGTGTCCTTACAGATAACGGGGTACAGTTTTTGTCACACATGGCTAATGATTATTTTCAGAAATGTGGTGTTAAACACAAGACAACTGCATTGTACAATCCCAGTGGTAATGGCACTGTTGAGAGATTCAATAGAGTGATTAAAGGAGTTATTCAAGCGGCGGTCAACAAAAATTTGGATTGGAAAGTCCAAGTACAAAAAGCTGTTTGGTCTTACAGGATTACAGCACAAACAGGTACAGGTTTGTCACCCTTTGTTATGATGAGAGGGAGGTTACCAAGAAGCAAATTCAATCCTGGTTGGTTGTTGAGAGGAAATGTTAAGCAATTGTCTCCTACAGAAGTAAAGAATGACTTAGAGTTACTTCATGCTAAAAGTAAAGGGTTTTATGATAAACACTATGGCACTAAATGTGTGAATGTTAAGGTAGGTGATTGGGTACGGGTTAAGAAACCTTTTAAAGTACCAAAGGGTGAAAGTTGTTTTGATCCACAGAAACAAGTCACTGAAGTTTTGAGAAATGCTGTTAGATTGAGTGATGGGAAGGTATGGAATATGAAAAGCATTGCTTTTAGTCATGATAAATCTGAGGAGGGTGATGGAGATATCACAGATGGTCAAAATATGTATGATTGGATAGAAGAACATTTTGAGAACAGTTGTTTACAAGCACAGTTTGCTGATTCTGAGGAGAATACTGATGCGACCATGCGTGACTCACTTGTTGTGAGTCAACCTTCTTGTGAAGAGGGGGGTAGTGTTACTGGTCAAAGTAATTGTGGAGATTCCAATAATTCCACTGGTATTTCTTGTAATCCCAGTTCCGTTGAGTGTGGTAATGGTAAAAGAATTTCTACATTGCCTTGTAGATTCAAAGACTATGTCATGAATTGATCGTAATTGTTCACACATATATTTTCTTTACTCATTACTTTCTTTCCTTTTGTTTTTTTTTCTGTTTTTTATTTTGATTGAAGGGGGGGGTGTTATGTTGTACTTTGTTATGTACCTTTAAGATACATTGCCTCGTGGTAGGAATGCTGTGAGGTTTTCAGAATGTAGAATGTGCATCTTCAGAGGAGCAGAGCGGTTGCAGAGCAGTAAGGCTGTTTGTTAGCTGCTCCCTGGCGCTCACCTGTTTATCCTATATTACTTCAATAAACCTAATCAATTCCTACCATTGGCCTCCTTCATTACAGTGCCTTCCACAGCCTTCAGTCCGGACTCTCAATTTTTTGCCTCCATGTTTAATTTGAAACATAATCAGATGTGTTATTGCCAAGTGCATGCTGGGACGCCAGGACCCCTCACTTTATCAGCTTAAGCAAGGGTGGGTTCCACTACTATATGTATATGGGATAAAACCTCAGAAAGTTGTTTATTTCTCCTCTGACTTTAAGCATTCTGATCTCCAAAGAAAACTCTCTGCAAGAGAATAACATGGGTGAGGGTGTGGCATAACGACCAGAGCTGCCTTTGGAGCTGGGGAACCAGCTTCTCATCTCAGTGTCGGCTCAACATCCCGTGATTCTGGGCAAACAATTTAATCTCCCCATGCCTACCAAAAGTGAATGTGTCCTTCCGTAATGTAATTGGTGCTCACGTAAAGCGCTGCAATACCTCTGTAGTGAGTTTGCTCTATATAAAAGAACTGAATTTGTTTTAAAAATCGGCCAAAAACATGTTGGAACTGTGCAATGGGGAACGCATGCAATAAAAGGTGCAAAATGAAAGATGGATTAGATGGATAGATGGAGAGTTAGATGAGAGAGTGATGGATGAGAGAAGGATGTAGGGTGGGAAGGATAAATGAATGAAAAGATAGATTGATTGATTGAGCAAAGGAGAATATAGAACGCATTGAAAGCTGGAGGGAAGGAAAGGAAGAAGAATGGATAGCAAGAGGAAGGTTGGATGGATAGAAGAATGGATGGATGAAGAAAAGCAAGTATTGATGGAGAGAAGGAAGGTGGGTGGATGGATGACATGGAAGGAAGGATAGACAAATTCATTGAGAACTGAGGTCTAAAAAGAACGAATTCAATAGATTGTTTTCAGAAATCTGTGAAGCAATTGCATGAGTGTTGGACTTACTGACCTTATGCGCTCACTCAATGCTATTTGACATATGATTCAAAGTGGGCGTATTTTATTTTTCTGGTTACTCCCTTGAGTGAAGGGGTGCGGTGAGCATCTGGAGTGGTGGTAGTTTTAGGAGGTATCCAGGCCCTTTGTCCAAGTAGTCATGGTGTATATTTCAGAGACATTTGAACTTGATCCTCACATCCACCAAAAGCTAATGAAGAACTTTCACAACCAATTTTCAGTGGTTTAAGTACATTCTGTTTGCTTTCTTTCGAAGTGTTTGCCTGTTTTTAAGGAGTTTTGTAGGAGTAAATTGTATTTCAGTCATGTAAGGTCATCACCAGGGCTCTAATCATCTCCATTTGGTTGCTAGATCAGAGAGGTGGATGGATTCTGTGGAGTAGAGAAAGCTGCAACCTGATGCCCTTGACCACTGCAGTGACTCAGGGAATGAAAAATAACTCGTAGTCTGAATGATAACTGGGTGTCAAATAGGATGACGGATTCCTTACTTCCATCATGGTGGAAGACGGTGCTCCTAGGTTGGGAGGTCAACAGTGTAGAGAGCTGCGCTAATTTCCTCCCAAAACTGGGATTTCAGTCTTAAGGCCTGATTTACATCGTAGTGGATGGGGCACTCCTTCACAAATGTGATGGACATACCATCCACCGTATTACAAGTGCAATATATCCTATGGTACTTGTAATATGGCAGATTGGGTATCCTTAACGTACATGATGGAGTATCTCATCCGCCAAAATTGAAATCAGGTTATTCACTTTCAGGTAGATCAAGTTCAAATTCAGCCAATGGAGTACATGCTTTAAGATGTTTGCATGGTAAGAAACCATCTTTTCTAACTGAAGGGATTTTGGTTCCCGATACAGCTCTGGAAGCTATATAACACATAGATATTGAAAAACAAGAAAGATAGGAGTGAGCCCTTTGGTACTCTACAGGATGCCTTGTGTGATTACTATTTCATTGAAAATCTGGGCTCTCACTGAAGGGAAAGGATAAAGTAATGGTACATTCTGCCACTTCATCCATAAATCCAATCAACAGTACACAGCTGTCCATAGTGTCATTTGCTACTAAAGGTTGAAGACTCTGACGTCTTCTCTCTTTGATATTACCTAGGACCTTCAAGTTAGTCAATGGTTTCTTGAGAAGAAGCATGGCGTTCGTGTGCTTTAGGAGATTGTAAAAAGCTGCTTTGAGAAGGGAGGCATTAATCATACATTTGAGAACTTCTACAACTGAATGTAGGGTAGGAAACTTGCCGTTTCCTCATGGTCATTGTGGTTTTTATTTTTTTTGCTGATCCTATATGTTTGCTTGCCTTAGAGCTCTGTGCACTTTACTCCTGCTAATCAGCAGTAAAGTGCCTGTGCTCCCCCTTTAAACCTTGTTGAATTAAAATATTATTGATTGGTATATTTAACTCAGCTCTAAGACCCTAGTATATTGTAGGAAATATGGTTATTGGTTGAGGGGAGTAAAACCCTACTCAAGCAGCAACCACACTTTGTCAGGGTGAAACACAAACAAACTTCAAATTTAATCCACGCTTAACCCTCTGTTACTTTGGCACAAAGCAGTCAGGCTTAACTTAGAGGAAATGTGTAAAGTATTTATGATATCCTTCCAGCAGTAAAATAGAACGAAAGAAAAATACCACATCAATTTAGAAAAATAGAGTAAAATATAATAATTATTTAAGACCAAAACAACCACAATCATCAGTACCCGAGAGACGCAGATTGAAAGTTTTTATGAAAAATTGTCTTTAGAAGCACAAAGTGTCCACTGTGGTTATTTACCTGAACCGGACCGAGACAACGTCACAAGTTCAGGTCAAGCTTGATGGTGCACAGGCCAGGCACAGAACCAGTTAGGTCATTGAACAAAGTACCTCAAAACCTGATTTGCAGAGTGTTGCGAGGTCTCATGTTGAGGATGCGTCGTGCAGCTGCAGTTCCGAGGAAGCTGCGGGCTGCATTGGGAAGTTCTGCATCATCGTCAAGGATGCTATTGACAAGGGGCTTGCAATGTGAAGTCTTGCTTTGAGGATACGGCGCGCAGCGGTGGTTCTGAAGAAGCTGTGGGGCTGCGATGCAGGGTCCTGCATCAAGAATGCAGTCAATTAGGGGCTTGCAATGTGAAGTCCTGCATACACGATGCGTCTCACAGCGGCAGTTCTAAGGAAATTACGGGCTGTGATGCAAGGTCCTGCATTGGGGATGTGTTGTGCAATGGCAGTTCCAATGCAGCTGCGAGCAGATGCATCACACTGTGTTGTTCTACTCACAGGTCCACAGCTGGGCTGGCATAGCACCTTCAGGCCAACTTCTAAGGGTCCAGGTCAGGGTTAGCACCACTTGGGGGACAGGACTCACAGCAGAGTCAAGATTCTGGTTTCAAGGTGGCTGGGGCCTTTTCTGTCTCTAAAGCTCTATTCAGGAGGCCAGTCACCTAGCCCCTGGAGTCACTCTACTGATCCTGGGTACAAGCTGCAGGTCCAGTCCTTCTCATTCAGGTATCAGGGCAGCTGAGTAGCAGTCTTGCTTGCAGAGCAGTACAGCAGTCCTTCTGAGTCTTCCGAAGATCCAGAGTTGAACTGAAGAGTTGGGTCTGAGGGTCTAATATTCATACCTGGTTCCCACTTTGAAGTAGGAGAAGGGTCTGGAGGTTTCCAACCTCAGAGGTGTATGACATTTTTCACCTCCCTTCCCTGGTCCCAGCTTGTCATCGGGCACAAAAGACTAGTGTCAAATCCTTTGTGAGTGTGCTTAGGTAGAGTCTTTGTGATGTGCAAGTGTGGTAGGTGACAACACCTCCCCCTCATCAAATCAGAGATGGCCCATCCTGCCAACACTTATTCCCCTTTTTCTCCCTGCCTGGGAGCAATACACAAAGACCAACTGCCAGCTGCCCTTAGTCATGTGACCCAGGATACAGACTGCAGGCAGGCAACAAATGGTTGGGACAAGAAAATGGCGACTTTCTGAAAGTGGCTTTTCAGAATTATGGTTTAAAATCCAACTTTACCTTTAATTAGGGTTTTACATTACAATTCTTTAGACAAAAAACTCAATATTCCTATCTGCTCCCAATTTAAAGTTATCACATATTCAATGTAATAGGGTAACCCAATGTTTTTCACTACCAGGACATGTAAAAGTTAAAAGTACATGTCCAACGTTTTAAATGCACAGCACCATGCACTATGCGCTATTTAAGTCCCCCTCAAGGGGTGACTCATATGTGTCAAAAATGAAGGTTTAGGCTTGGCAAAAGGTTTATTTTGCCAGGTCGATATAACAGTTTAGAATTGCACACACAATTCAGGTTTCAAGGGCTACTGAATTTGGTGATATAATAAGTGCTGCAGGCCCACTAGTAGCATTTAATGTACATTACATGTTGTACCACTTTACTAGGGACTTACAAGTAAATTAAATGTGCCAATTGGGTGTAAGCCACTTTAACATGCTTTTAGGGAGTGACCACAAACACTTTAGGACTGATTAGCAGTGGTAAGGTGCACAGAGTCCTAAGGCCAAAAAAAACAAGGTCAGCAAAAATGGAAGAGGAATGCAAAACGTTTGTGTGAAAACGAACCTAAGACTGACAGGTCTAGCATATATGATACAAAGATGTTCCCAGGGTCTGGAAGCTAAATGCCAATAGTGGATTGCAAAAAAGGGGGAAATTTACCTAAGCCTCTAAAACTGGTTGAAACAATGAATGTACTCTGTGCATAACCGTGCAGCCCCACCCCAACCAGAAATTACAACACAGTGTACTCTTTTGCAGAGTGACAACCACGGTTTCGAAGACATTCCAAAAGTTCAGTGCATCTTTGGATAAATAAGGTATGCCCATTCCCTGATATAACTCTTTTCACAACACTTTCAAATGGATTGAGGATCAATTTAAAAATTAAAACTCTCTTCTCCTTGTATTTTCCACAAACAGTTCCCATGGATATGATTCATCCTGCCCTGATGAGAGTCCTGTGATTCACACAAAGAGACTCGAAACACGTCGGCATTGCAATTGGCATTGCACTTACCGTTTTTCTAAAAGAGACAGCATTAATGACATCTGTCTATTCCCTATTACAATGAATTGGAATAGTACAATATCGTAATAAGGAAGTGGGTGGTAAAAAGGTTTTGTTCACCCTCCGGGAATAATTTGATAAATACATTTTCATGTTTCTTTTCCCTGAAACTGTTTATTTGTTTTTTTTTGTATCATTTTGTGAGTATAACTGTTTATGCACTTAAATCTGTCACATATTGTGTTTCTGTAAATATTATATGTTTTTGTGTAAACAATTGTGTATGGCCTGAGGTGAAGTTGATGATGTTCCCTTTTTTGTCCATAAAGTTTTCTAAAAAAAAGTTTCCATAAAGAAAAAAATACATAAACTAATTGCCAGGATAAACTAATAAAGTTGTGTTTATCCTTTTTTCTGTACATTCATTGTTTCAACCAGTTCTAGAGGCCTAGGTAAATTTCCCCCTTTTTTGGAGTATAACGTGGCCCAACCTACCCTCTTTCCCACAGGGCCCAACCCCCCCTTTTTTTGTCAAATAGTGGATTGCAGCACCTATTGAGCCGTTTGATACATTAGTAGTGCAAACATGGCTTAAGGCCTGGCTGGAGCAATGTAAAAGCTGCAGCATGACCTGCCTAAATAAAACCTTTGACAGGTAGAACCCCCTTTTTAGATAACAATAAGTCACCCCCATGCAGACTTGTGGCCCTCAGGGAAGGTACATGGTATTTGAAAATAGGACATATAGAAATACAATGTTAACATGCCCTTGCTGTGACTATCACCAGAAAGCTATTTTTTCACTTTGGCAGGCCTAGCTGTCCTATGTGGAAAACCAGAGTACAAATTAAAATCCTATAAATCGGGAATGGGAATATTAATTTAAAAAAACTATTTCTAATAGTTAATAAAAAATCCAATTCAAAGGTGAAGTCGAATGTTTCATAAATATTAAGGCAAAGTTACTTTAAAAATGTTACCCTTTCTTGTCCAGGCGTTCCTGGAGGCTAATTCTCCCAGCCATGGATTAGCATTTCCATAGGTGTGAAAAAAAGTGTAAAAAGCTTCACAGGAGCAAACAATAGCCTGTCCTGAATGGGCAGAGGTTTCCAAACTTCACAAAATATGTAGTGTTTGGGCTGTGAGGATTCTTTTTTAACAATGCAGTGCCAAATCTAGGGGTGGGAGGCATTTATGGATTTTCACACTGTGAAATTCTGCAGAGTTACATGAAACCTCTGCAAAATTCTGCGGAGTTAAATGAAACCTCAGCACTGACTTTTAGCACAGAGAGCTTGTTCAGCACTGCAAAATCAGTGTGAACTGCCCCATGTGGCGTGCCAGAGGGCTCTGCTCTTTTGCATCTGCTTGAGTATATTATCTACATGAGGGGCAGCTTTCTCACCGCAAACGGTCCCAACCACCCACGTAGAGAAAATATTGCCGGGCACCCTCCAATCGCCTGAAAAAGGAGCTAGGGGACGGCAATTTTCACTCATGCTTGCCAACTTACCACTGGCGAGCCACGAGTAAGAAACTATTTTGTCACATGGAGGTTGGGTCAGAGTTTGGCCAGTACTCTGCGTTACAAGCATAACACAGAGTGGCCAAAAGTCTCTGAACTCCGCAGTTGGAGCGGTATTTATCATCAGCCCCTAGTCAAATCCTGCTGGAGTATAAATACTGTTTCACAGGTCTGCAGGGTTTACATATAACAGTGGAACACAGGATGACAAGACACTTCTTGTGTATACACTGTCTGGTTTCTAGAAAACCCTACTTTTGTTTTATCAAAGTTCTTTATTGTGGGTACTGCCCGTGCCTCAAACTGGATTTTAGTTCTACATATGAAAGTACACTAGGATTACAATAGTACTGTCCCACAACCCTCAGCCCTCAGAGCCCAAGTTTAGTGTGGTGAAAACTTTCACCATCTACAAAAATACCCATTTTTGATAGTGCTGGCCCCTGGAACAGCTACTCGATTGGTTAGGGTGTGCTCAAAAGTCATTCTGACCCTCTAGCTTGTGTTAAGCACAATTGTGGAATCTCTAGGCATCCACTTCAGAAAACTGGTGCACCTAAGGAAGAACAGAAGAGGCCGGGTTTGGCTGTCTGTGACATGAAAGCACCCTTGAATGACTGGACCTGCTCCCTCTAGCATCCAGGAGAAAGAAGTGAACTTCATTGGTTATAAGGCTGACCTCCTGTTCAAGCTGCAACAATACAGCAAGTTACGAGAGGCCTTTCCTGCAACTGCACAGCTGGCCAGTGGCAACTGGACCTGACCTGGACCCTGCTCTTAGCCTCTGTCTGACACCCTGTGGGTCTCCCCATAGGTCCTGGGAACTTTAGAAGTGTACTCCTATGGGGGATTGGGACTTAAAAGGCAGAAGGTAAAATCTTTGACTAGGAGAACATCGCTGACTTATCAGATCCTCACTATTCATGGTCAGCCTCAAATTGCACTTATGTCTTGGCCTACATTGGCCATTAACTATCAATGGCGCTTTGTGATTTTGGCACCAATTCTACTCAAAATATTAACAATTGATATGTAAGGTTTCCCTTATGAGACTTTTGTCCTGTAGGTGTCATTTTATTTATTAAATTAAACTCTATTTTTTTATTTGCTTTGGGATTTTTATTATTTTGCATTTTGACTTTATTACTGTTTTGGTACTGCATAAATATTTTGAACCCTAAGTTATGGTTGTCTGCAATGTGCCATGGCTACAAGGTTGAAGAGCTCAGGAAAATGTAGTGGCATTGATGGTTAACATTGATAAGGGTTTTGATTGTTCCTTGAGCTGTGCAGTCACCCACCCCAAAAAATACTCCTATTTTCTACAGTAGGAATTACTTTGTTCATGAGGTTGTGCTGGGTTATCGAGATTGATTGGATGCTTGTATTTTTTGGCCAGCCTGCTTATCTCCTCCTTCGTCTTCTGAAAGTATGTGGTGAACTTGGATTAAAGCGAAAGGAGAATTTAGGATTCTGGTGATTTTCAAATTTCAGAACATGTTAAAGTTCAAACACTGCTGATTGGTCACACACAGAGTGGTCTCTAAAAGCATTTGGGTCATCCATCTCCAGGCAGATGTTCAAAATCTCTTGTTTGGTTCGTAGCCTTCCGAGTGAATTTAGCAAGGTAGGTCTTTTTCATTCGCCTAATAGTTTTGTATTAGATCTTTTATAGGCCAATGTTAGGCGCTATCCCACTCCATAGGCGTGACCTGTTGATTGCAATAGAGGGTTGAAAGTTACTAGGCCCATTGGAATAACATACTGTAGTGTTTCACTCAGAAATTCCAGCTTCTGAACAAATAGGAAAAAAAGGCATGCAGGAATCAGTGCAGGAATACAGATTCTCACATTATTTCCCAAAACAAGTAACCCCCATTATTTCGCCACCTCTCGAATTACCGCAACCCACTGTTAAACCTGTCAGCCCTAGGGTGGTCCTACCCTACATTTTTTGCCCTCTTTGCCTCCTACTGGACCCATATTTTTGTTGAACATTAGGGCCACTTACCACTGCTAAACAGTGCTGAGGTGCAGGTGTTCTCCTTTAAAAATCATGATGACCCTAGAGTATCAGCTACAGGCCCTGCTACTGCAGTGAGGCCTACCCTTCATTTATATACTGGTAGTCTGCATGTTCTGGGACTTTTTGCTACTGTAGCCTTTGGTCCCTGGTTGACAGACAGGTAGGAAAGGGAACACCCCAGAGCCTCCTGGATTTTCCAGTCATTTCCAACCCCTAGATTCTTCCAGAAGGTGCCACCCCTCCCGGTCACATGACCTTACTTTAGGGTATATTAGGGAGGGTTCTGGCCACACATACCTGTTACACTACTGGACCTGGAACACTCTCTGCTGGAGTGAAGACTGCTGTGCTAGGAAGACTGCTACACTGCTGAGGCTGACTGCTCCTAGGAACTGCTGCCCCAAGTTAGCTGAGCTGCCCTGCCTGCCTGCTGATCTTGCCCTGCCAGAGGGGAACCAGGAATACCATCTCCAGTGTGTCTCCACAATGACTTGACTCCTGTGACTGGCCCCCTGTTTATTGAACTGTAAAGATTCCTAAAGACTACTATAATCTATTCTTCTGCAAACTTGACCTGTCAAGCACTGTGTGGAAGAATAGCTGTTGCCCGGGCCCCTGAACCCACTGTGGGCCGCCGGGAGCACTGCTGAGGAAAGGGCTGTGTTGTAAAACATCACCGCCGCGGGCCCCGTGTTCAAGTCCTTGCAAATCTACCTCCCCGTAATCACCGCCGCGGCCCTGGAGCCTCATGAGGCCCAGGGCGCGTCATCACCACGTCAGGATTCGCCGTGCTGGTATTGGGCGCTGGCACGAGGTGTCGCCTAGCAACGTCGATTGCAGGAAAAAGGCGAAGCACACTCCTTCTCATGCGCAGCCAGAAGACAGTAGCATCAGGGGAAGCCCTCCAGAGTCAAAGAGGCGGACAGAAGAGGCCCCGGGCAGAGGATAACGCCGTAGAAGGCGGAGGGACTAACTAGCCCCAGGTAATGAGCAACTCCACCAACAGTTGTGGGTTGCCTCGGCGGGCTGGGGAATCAGCTGGTCTGCCGGGGACTGAATAGCTTACTGTGTGGCAGCCCTGCCATCGGGGACAGTATTAAAACTGCCAGAACCTAAGTGGGACATCGCTCAAGAGTTACACGCCCTATTAACCTCTTGATTGGGGCATTTTTGTTGGCATAGACTACCTACGTCATTTCCCAAAAACCCATTGCCAGCGTCCAAAAGGGACTCAGGCTCATGAATATCGTAAACAGTGAATAATCTTTCACATTTGGGAACTTGGACTAGAGTGCATACCCCTGCCAACTAGAGACCCTGGTTGTAACACCCTCAGTAACAGTAATTCCAGGGCAGTCAAAAAACGGAGATTAATTAGGGCCGCTCTCAATAAGGGCCACTGTCTCTTATTTTGGATTTTGCCCCTATCCAGCACTGATCTGTACTATTGGTATAAAAGGTAAAACTGGTTTCATTCAGCTTTGCAAGTTCTTTACAATATCTAATTGTAACAGCAATCACAGCAACCCATACGGAGGGGAAAACGGAAATGGGAGGACAGAGAAAACATTGATGTGAGGCTCATCACACTTTCTTTGGTATCAGCTTACAGAAGTCGGTAATGAAACAATACCAGATTAGAAACAAGTATTGAAAATGCAATAGGTCTCGCCTTTGATTAAGTTAAAACCATTTGCTTTGCTAATGGTATTGTATAGCAAAGCAAATGGCTTTAACTTAATGAAAGGTGAGACCTATTGCATTTTTAATGCTTGTTTTTTCTAGGAACCAGGAGATTAAGTGATTTGCCCAGAATCACAGGATGTTGAGCCAATGTAATCCCCCGATGTCAACATACCAGTTTAAGTAAACCTGCCGCCGCTGAGAGGGAGGGGGAAGCTGACTCCGATGAGGAGACCCTGGCCATGAGCCAGGCAGGGTCACTTTTAATATCCGTTCCGATAATTTTTCCTGCGAGCCCATTCGGGGCTTGAATCCATCCAGGGCCCCTAAGGCAGGAGCTGTGAAGAGTGCACGGCGAAACCCTACGCTGGACCCCGGTACCTCCAGCCACGGCGCTCCTCGCAAGCTGAGCAGAGGCTCCACAATCGCCGGACACACGTAAACAGAGATGTTGCCTCCTGCGCCCCAACCCTGAGAGCGAGAACATGCACAGGACGACCCTACAGCTGACCCCCCCAGACCAGCGAAGGAAACTGCACCAGGGAAATCCCGTGGATCCAAGTTGCAGTTCGTACTTTCATACTAGAGGGCCGAGCCGGAGCTGGGAATCATTAGTAAGGTGAGTCTGCGTACCAGTTTTCAATCAAGACAGCAGCTAGTGGTAGACGCCATAGAGCCACGGATTCCCCTTTTCAATCAGAGGGCAGGAAGCCTTTATTTCACTTTCACCACAAAACTACCTTCGCAACTCGGTGGGAACCTTTACAAGGATTCCCCTTTCCAATCACAGGGCAGGAAGCCTTTATTTCACTTTCACCACAAAACTACCTGCGCAACTCGGTGGGAACCTTCACAAACCCCCGAGTGCAGCGCAGCGATGGCAAAGGTGCCAACAGAGAGATAGAGAAGGGGGGGCCAATCGGCCCCCACGCAGGCATGGCAGGGCCCGGCCCCTCCTACACCCCGCTCCCCTTCGTGGTCGCCTGTCCCCCGCCCTCGCCCCGGAAGTAGTTGAGCACTTCCGGGGTGAGGGGGCGGGGCCGCGACTACGAAGGGGTTAAGAGCCTGGGGAGCGCGGGAAGCGGCCTCTTTGTGCCCGCGCTCCCCAGGCTCGCTCCTCGCCCCACCGTGGGGCTGTGTAATTTTCCTTTTCGTTTTTCTTCTAGGTTCCCTGCAGTGTTCGAGCGGCAAAGAACGGGAACGCGACGGTGTGCGTTGGAGCAGTGAGAGCGCGAGGCTTCGTTGTTTTGTTGCAGATCCCAGAGACCAGGCGATTTCGTGGTGTGGCAGGGAGAGAGCGCGACGCGTGATCAGAGCCTACGAAGGGACCCTGTGAGCTCGGCGAGGTCTGGGAAGGCAGAGTCGGACGCCTACGGGAGTGCGGCGCGTGAAGATTTGAGGTATTTTGCGGGGCGGGAGGGGCTCCGCAGCCACGAGAAGCGGGCTACCGGCGGTGAGCGGGGGACGGTAATTGTTGGCGCGCTGCCCATTTAAAGTGAATTTGTTATTGTAGTACCGGCGGTGAGCGGGGGACGGTAATTGTTGGCGCGCTGCCCATTTAAAGTGAATTTGTTATTGTAGTACCGGCGGTGAGCGGGGGACGGTAATTGTTGGCGCGCTGCCCGTAGACAGTGAAATTGTAGGCTCCGCGTTACTGGGCTAAAAAGCGAGGCGGTCATATTTATTGAACAGCCTTTTTTGTAGCGCGGGAGGCCGAGCATCTGGGCATCTGGTATTGTTAAGCAGGGACAGCTAGGGCAGAGAGCGGAGGGGAGACAGGAAGAGTTTTCTCATCGTGTTTAATTGTTGGTTAAGGGTAAATAAGGCAACGGGTGCCTTTTCAGGTGCGCTGCAATAACACAATGATTGTATAAGTGAGGGGTGTTGCACAAACGGTGTTTGGGAATTTAAAGCAAATATTTAAGATTGTATATTTTATATCCCTGTGCAGGCCACCAATACACAAAGGGTTAGATGGTAATATAAACAGTGAAGCCCCAACAGTGTTATAAGAGGCGATATTGAAAGTGCTTGTACTATTAACTGTTAGTCGCAGGTTACTTATTTACAACTTAAAGAGGTATATACCCTATTGTGTGTACGTTTTGCAAAGTGGTGGGAAATGTTTCATGTTAAGCAATAAATGATCTGCAAAGACTCTGCTACAGTTTAAACAAAGTACTTACAAGTTAATTATTTACTATCGAATAGATAGATACTCGGAGGGGTGACTGACTTGCAAGGCACCCAGGAAATTCACATTTTTGCCTTGTTTTATAAGGAATATTGTCTCTTTGCAAGTTGGTAGGAAAAACACCTTGGAATTTGCAATTTTTTCTTACTGGTATAGGGTCGTACCTAGTTCATTTACCCATTATTGGAAGTGTAACGTACTTTGTTTTTCAGGACTGCAAGACTAGGTTGTGGTCTTCATACACCAGCACAGGCGTCTTCGATTGGGTCAGGTATTCCAGCTCGTGCACCTCCAACTGGGTCAGGTACGGAGCACGGTGTGCTCATAAATATGTCTCAAAGAAGGGGGCATGGGAATGCGAATGTGGGTTTAATGTTCCAAAAAATGATGCGCAGAATGTCTGCAATGGATAAGCGATTGGGGAAGTTTGATAAATTGGATAGGACTGTAGCGGAATTGGGGGCTAAGGTGGATGCCCAGGCCGGGCCATCTGGAAGACCTAAGCGGACGATAGTACCGCCCAAGCCAAGGGGCGTCTTTGTGACGCCACCCAGGCGGGCAAGAAATAAGAGGGTGGGGGGTCGGCCACAGAGTCCTACTCCCATTCTACCTCCTGCTGCACCTATCCCGCCACCTCAGGTCCCGTTGGCTGTCCCAGCACCGGTGCCCCAGCTGCCAGTGGCAGTACCAGTCGTGCCAGTCATTCCGGTGGCGGCACCGGTGCCGCCTGTGGCTCCACCACACGCTCCGGTGCCCTTGGGTGCGGCCCCTACCCCTATCCCCGTGTCGGGGCCAATGCCAACAGACCTGGCAGCCCAGGTGGCGGCTGTCCTCCCGTGGTTGGGGGGGGAGCGCTGCCGGCCAATACGGCCCTCACAGCAGAGCAGCAAACATTGGTTACTCAGATACTGTTGGCTAGTGGTCGGGGCGCCACGCCGCCTGCACCAGTTTCTCCCCAAACAGGTCCAGCGAATGATGGAGGCCGTGCCAAGACCGCGGAAGCGACGTTACCCAACAACAATGGTAAGGAGATTGCCCTGCCACTGCTGGGCAAGGGAACATTGCCCTCTAGGGGAGAGTGCTTAGCGCAGCATGTGTCACAAAGTGTGAAGGAAATGATATGGGCTGACAAATATGTTAATATTTTTTCATTACTGATAGATAACAGAGAATGGGAATATGCAAAATCACAGAAGGATATGTTGTTGCCTAGTGAATGGAGAGCAAAATTGTACAAATTTAGGGTGGAAGAAAACATCATCAACTGGGTGAGGGCTTTTGCAGTGTACGGCGCAGTAATTGGCGAACGCTTTAAGGGAATGCAACCAGCTATGAATTGCTATCAGAGTAGAATCACAATGTTCCATGAGAACCATGCAGGGGATGTGTGGAAAGAATATGATGTAGCTTTCAGAAAATCTAAAGAAGTTGATAAGACTTTGTCATGGGACAAGGTGGATTCTATTTCATGGCACAATCAATTTGAGAAGGGTCAGGGAGCAAGCACTAGCTCTACTGCGAATAAAGGTTATTCCCCCAGGCCGCAACAGCCGTTCCAACAGCCCTTTCGATCAGCACCGGGTGGGGAGACGGGCCAAAAACAGAGAATCAATGGAGGGGCGAAGGGGGTATGTTGGGACTTCAACAGGCGGACATGCCACAGGGCACCAGGCACCTGTAAGTTCAGGCACGCGTGCAACCTATGTGGGCACCCTTCCCACCCAGAAACAACATGCCGAAATAAAAACAGTGGTAGGAAGAAACCTGAATAGTAAGATCCACCCCATTATAGCACATTCACCCATTCAGTTGTCAGCTATGATCCCCTGGCTGAACAGGTACCCTAACCACACTTCTGCTAGGTTATTGCAAGAGGGTTTCACACATGGTTTCCGAATTCCTGCTGGGGGGTATGTCGGGACACCACAGTGCAGAAATCAGCTATCAGTTCTTTCCAATCCAACACTGGTGTCGACAAAAATAGGTAAAGAGGTGCGTTTAGGTAGGGTAGCGGGACCTTTTCATGTCATTCCCACGCAGAATTTTGTGTGCTCTCCTTTGGGGGTTGTTCCAAAGAAGGAGAAAGGGGAATTTAGGCTCATCCACAATTTGTCTGCACCTAGGGGTACATCCTTGAATGATGCTATCGATGATGCAGTTTGCAGTGTGAAGTATGCGTCCTTCGATCAGGCAGCGGACATGCTGAGGGGTTTGGGCGCGGGAACACTGATGGCTAAATCAGACATCGAGTCGGCCTTTAGACTACTCCCTGTTCACCCAGAGGACCAGCACCTTCTAGGTTTCTCTTTCAAAGGGAAGTACTACATGGATAAGTGTATGCCCATGGGATGTTCAATTTCATGTGCATATTTTGAACAGTTCAGCACTTTTCTGGAATGGGCATTAAGACAGCGTACGGGTCACCAGTGGGTCATGCACTACCTGGATGATTTTCTTTTCCTGGGTCCGGCGGGTTCACGGGAGTGTGCGTCAGCATTGCAGGAATTTTGCGTGCTCATGCACTCTTTCGGGGTCCCGTTGGCGCAGGGGAAGACAGTTGGACCAGTAACATGCCTCGAATTTTTAGGCATTGAGCTGGATTCAGTAGAGGGCTGTTTTAGACTACCAGAGGAAAAGATCCAAAAATTCAAGCAGACACTAGGACTGTGCTTACAAGCGAAGAAAGTGAATTTAGGACTGTTGTAGCAGACAGTGGGGCAGTTAAATTTTGCATTAAGAGTAATTCCCATGGCACGCCCCTTTTCACGCTCAATTGCGCAGGCCATGAGGGGTCTTCGGGAAAAACATCACCGGACACGGCTATCTGCTGAGGTGCACCAGGACATGCGGATATGGATTGCATTCCTGGCGGACTTCAATGGCAGAGTGCTGTGGGGTGCACCCACGCTGTCCTCGGAGGACCTTGGTTTATGGACCGATGCGGCAGGCAGTGTTGGGTTTGGTGCCATCCTTGGCAAGAAGTGGGTGGCACAGAAGTGGCCCGCCTGGTGGGAGGAGAGCGGGCTGACGGTGAACATTGGTTTCCTCGAGCTCTTCCCAATCTGGGTGGCACTGAAAGTCTGGCCCGAGGAGTTGGCCAACAGATCGGTAATATTCTGGTCAGACAATATGACAGTGGTTGAATGCATCAATCAGCAAGCTGCAAGGTGTCCACTCATTTTACGCCTGATCAAAGAGATTGTGCTGTGTTGCATGACAGGGAATGTACTTTTCAGAGCAAAACATGTCCCGGGGGTGTTAAACAATGCAGCTGATGCCCTTTCTCGCTTTAAGATGCAGGTTTTCAGGGATCACTTGCCGGAGGCGGAGACAACCCCGGCCCACTTCCCGTCGACTCTCTGGCAAATTGGTGCCCCCAACTACATGACCTCGTGGCAGCCAGCCTAGCACCCAAGACAAGGACGGCATACGAAGGGGCGTTCAGGTCTTACTGTCACTTTCTGGGCCAGGGCTGGGAGAGTAGGTGGAATATGGAGGCTAGCTTCAATGGGTAGTTAGGCGCCTTACACAGCGAAGGGCGCACGGCGGCGACAGCCAACAGGCACAAGGCGGCTATCTCCTTTTTCGCACGTGCAAAAGGGGGTAGGGACCCTACGAACAGCTTCCTGGCTCAGAAGGCGTTGAAAGGATGGCGGCGCATGCAGCCCCCGTCCACAGATTCTAGGAAACCGATAGGTTTTGAACGCTTATCAGCAGTTCTACTCGCTCTACCGGACACATGTAGCTCTACGTCCGAGGTGGGCCTCTTTAAAGCAGCATTCTCTTTAGCCTTTTATGGGGCATTCAGGGTGGGCGAATTGGTGGCGGCCAATAAAGGTGATAGGGTAGGCGGCCTTCAGCTGCGTGATATCAGCATAAAGGGCGACACTATGTTGATCATCATCAGGAAATCTAAAACTGATCAGGAAGCTAGGGGCCAAAGCCTGGCGTTACATCGTGCGAGGAACAATCCCTGCTGCCCGGTGACACATGTTGAGGATCTGATAAGACAGCGGGCACAGGAGTGTGGTGGGTCACTGCTAATGCATGGGGATGGGACTCCTTTGACCAGATTTCAGTTCCAGATGGTACTAGCCATGAGTATGGCAAGAGCTGGTTATAACCACAAAGAGTTTGGGACGCACTCCTTCCGGATAGGGGCAGCCACGGAAGCAACAGCCAGGGGTTTGACCACAACTAGTGTGCAAAGGATTGGGAGATGGTCCTCAAGCGCATATAAACGCTACGTGCGGTTGCACATGTTGGGAGAGCTGCCGCCATGTTGAGTATTTCTAATACCTGCTGTTTTTCTGGTTATTTACAGTTTCACGGGCCTGTGACGCAGGACGGAAACTACCCACGGATCATCAAGGCAACTTATCTACATCATGGAGGAACCAGGAGGACAGACAGAAGAAAGTGGTCGTCTGGGTAGTGGGGCATTCATATGTCAAGCGTGCTAACCCAATTTTTCTTGCAGGATCAGGTAAACAGAGGGTGGAGAGTAGGGGGTGCACGGTCTCCTTCCATGGCAGGGGGGGCTCCGCCTCAATCAGTTCAGGGACTATATGTCGGACTTACTAGCACGACATACTACACCTCCCTCGGCGGTGATCCTTCATTTAGGGGGTAATGATCTGACAGGTTTGGGTAGAAGGGTCCTCCTGGAAGAGATTATATCAGCAGCGGGGTGGCTAGCGAAGCGGTTACCGGGTAGTGTGGTGGTATGGTCACAACTGATACCGAGGATGCAATGGAGAGGGGGAGACTCAGTCAGCCCGTTGAATAGCTCGTTAAAGAGGGTCAACAACAAGCTTGACAAGTTATTTAGAACTCCGGTCTTACAGACCATTCCTCATGGTTGCATCTGGGGGGAGCACTTCTACCTGCGGGACGGGGTCCACTTGACGGAGGAGGGGAATGCCCTTTTTATAAGAAATATCTTGGCATGGGTGGAAGTTTTTGCAGGGAGAGTATGATCTTTCTATAAGGGGTGTGTTCTGGGGGGGGCCAGATAGTCGGTCGACTACCTGGCCTGTGGCGGTAAGGTCATTAATCGGTGAGCAGCATTTTAAGGTCCTTACGGGGGGGCGGACCCATTCACGAAAGGGGCCGCCCGCGGGAGGGGCCATTTGTCTCTCTCAGAACTTCAGGGGCAGGATATGATATCCAGTAATTTAAAGGGTGCGGGGGAGGGAGTCTACGCTTTCCTCAGGCTGGTAGCCACCCCTCACAACACTATGACGTCACTAAGGTGCGCGAGTGTCTGGGCCCTCCTGTTATGGTTAAATGGAGTTCAGGGAGCGCACGTGGGTGTAACGTGCCCTGGGTTGCGCATGCGCATCTCGAACGTGAGAGCGCAGCTGTAAAAGGATCTGACACCGGTTGGCGACCTTGCCGTAGGACTTTATTAAAAATATTAGAATGCAGTTTAATTTTCAGGATGATTAGATTCGGTTAGGAAACACGCTGTACTAGATATTTGTTAAGGTTAGCCCATCATACTATGTCGAAACGGATGTCAATCTAATCTTCTGAAAAGTGTGCATTTTAATAATTGTCAGAAATGTTTATTTGATAAAAATTTTTGATTTGTTTTTATATTTTAATAAATACGGCCAGGGGGGGAGCCTGTACCCCCTGACTTCCAAAGACCCCATGTGTTGACTGGTTAAATGGGTAATTCAGTCAGTATGTCAAGGGGGGTGGTGGCCGGCAGTCCCAGACCATGACATAATTGTTCCCTTTTTTCCGCCATTCCTTTGCTGAGACCTTTGTCACCGCAGTCTCCGCCCCCACATAACTTTTACAAACTCTCCTCGACGGAGCTTCGGTTCGTTCCTAACATAAAAGTGAGCGTCAGGAAAGGAGTCAACTCATCCTTCAGAGGTGCTTTTATTGAACAGTAAAAAGTGATCATGTGTGGGCGCATTTCGGGCTCAGAAAAATGTATGCATACACAGGAGCAATGCTGAGATGGTTGCTAAACTGACTACATGCAAGGTAAACTGTCCTCGTGTGTGCAAAGGCAGTCGCTTGTTTATAATTGCATCGCGCTTTCACTTTAAGTGAAAGCGCGATGCAAAAATAAACACGCGGCTGCCTTTGCCAAAGCCAAATGATAACAAAAAAGTGTGTAATGGCTAATTAGGAGACACTGTCTCCTACTGCCAGTAAACGATGCAATCCCGGTGGGCATCACCAAAAGAGGACAGGGTGGCAACCAGGAGGGACTAAATAGCCTCAGTTACAATTAGAAGTCTCCATTTAGCATAAGCTATGACACTATCTGACGCACACCAATAGAAATTAGCGGCGGAGCTGAGACACGGCTTCGGAATTTGTATTGATTCCAAGAAGCACTCGAATGCCAAGAGCAGCGGTTGTGCGCTGCTATCGCCAGCAGAGATCTAAAAAGGCTTGTAATTTTCCCGTCATATGGAATCCTTTTACCTAATTACCTCAAGTACCAAGTCTACTAATGCTGCCCTTTCTTTTTTAACCTTAATCTATTTTCCTCCCTGAAAACGTAAGAAAACAATGGTTATAATTTGTTCTCCTAAAAATCCTCACAGTGCAGTCCTTCGGTAAGTCTCCTATGGACTTATTATAAGGTTTTCTGCACATAAGTTCAAAATGAGTTACAGTCTTGTAATTCAGGGACAAAATGATATGCACATTGTCAAGATGAAACAGGAGAGAAGCAAAGTCTAAAATAAGAATGTGAAAATCTCAAAAAACGTGATAGAAAATACGCACACAGAAAACCATCCGAGTAGCAAGAGAGTGCAAAAAGTAGAAGTAAAATGTTCCAATCTGATCCATCTTCCACAACCCACTGGCTCCATGATGATCCTCCTCTAAAGACTGCAACATGATCTGCTTCGGGAAGCAACGAGACACTGACTTCACTCTCATTTTATGCGATCTCAATCTAAGATGGCCATATCTGAAATCCTGCTTCTCACGAGATTCAAGTTGATTTTCTTTTCATCATGGCGTTCACCACCGCTTATGCCAGCTTTCCACCGAACCTTAATATCCTTTTATTGTTCTCTCCAATTGCGGTAAGCATTTAACACCATTCGGACTTGTTATTACATGTAACTCGACAATTACTAACACCGCTAAATTGTGTAATCGAGACAGTTGAGGTATGTCTGCAGGAAATACCATGGGTGGACCTCATAGAGCTGTTGACAGAGGTCATAACAACTGGTATTGACACTGGTGGGGATCTTGGTGTTATGGTCATGCATCCTGGTGGCAGGGAGAGCCTGAGGACCTCTAGAATCCTTGCACTCTTCTTTATGGAGAGTTTTTTTTTTCAAATGTTATCTGAAATGCCTCTTCTTTGCTCATGAAAAAAAGGAGAATAGTCTTAGTTATGCCAGTTTTTAAGCTTATCAGTTCAGTTCAAAGACTTTATTGCAGTTGTATATAACCATAAAAGCACATTCATTTTACAACAATTGCAGATCCAAGGTAATTGCCTATGTAAAATAATAAAATACATTAAATTTGTTCCTAATAAAATAATGTAATTCTTTAAGAATCATCGTTGTGGGAATAAATTTAAAACACACTATAAAAAGTTTAAGTCAAGTATGCCAATGTAAAAATAGTAAAAATATCCCTCTTATCTACCGATCCCAAGGTACATACCACAAGATCGCCTCCACCCAAGCTAAAGTAAAAGCTCCATGAATTGACCTTTTTGCCGATGGTATAGTTCTAATGTATTTTTAGCAGATTCCTGCGAATTGTCCACATAGAGAAAACAAACGTTGCTATTGCAACCACGTAGACTGGGTCAGTATCTGTCTTTAGGATCCTAAAAAAGACAAGGTAATTCCTATTACCCAGGTTCTTACAAAGTTGAATAATCCGTTTCTGCCTAATTCTTTTATATGCCGGACAGAAGAGCATAACATGAACTACAGTTTCCTCCTCCGTAAGGCATCCAGGACAAAGACGATTAGGGACTCCCGCTCACCTATTTGTAATTGCATGTAGCGGGAGAGTTCCATATCTGAATTGAAGGAACAGCTTTTTCGCTAATGTGGGTTGTATGGAATCTATCACCTGTTCAAATTCATAATGGGACTTAAAGTCCAAGAACCCATACGTTAGGCTTGATGTATTTACTGACCGATAAACTTTCATTAAATTGTACTCTTTTATCGTATTTGCCAAAGTTTTCTTAGTGATGGCTGGGCAGAATACTTCTGGATTAATCCAGAGGTTCTCCATGCCAATTGCACTAAGAGAGTGCCTTACAAATAATAACCAAGGAATGCTGCCTGCCCCTAGTGATGCCATTACCGCTTTTAATTCTTCCCTATAGCTAACCAACTATGGGATGCTCCACAACCTCCGCCAATACAGCAGTGGACGTGAAGCAATGGCATCAGCAATTGGAGAAATATTTAGGTCCATCCTTAGCGGCACTAATGGTGTGTTTCTTGGAAGGGTCATGATTTGCCTAATGAAAATATTTTCAGTTATTGTGAGAGCGTTTGATAGTCTATGCCCCCACAGTTCCGCCCCATATAGGGAAGCTGACCTGCCTTGGACTTTATATATTACAAGTGGTGGCTTATGGTTTTTAAAACACAATTTTTCTGAACTTTTAAGATTCTCCCCACAGCCTGTGTAAGTTTTAGGTTGGCCTTATACATTTGTCGATGAGGGGAGGCTCTCAAAGTGGCACAGTCTAAACTTTTTGCATTTATGAAGGTTGTGCATAACAGAAAGACAATTGATTAGCTCTCTGGGGCCCTACACTGAAGTTCACCTGCAGAGTCACAAGGTGTCCTGTTCAGGGACTCTACAGTACCACGCAATTCAATTTGAGAGGGTTCTGAGCTATAGTGCAATGCGGGAGTGCAGACACAGGGTTAATCATCGTGGTCAATGCCCATGTATATGTAGATGTGGATGGGTCAAAAACTTACAATTTCTATATAGCATTTGGGAACATAGTTTGTTTCCATGAATCCCAAGGATACAAATCAGTTTAGTCTATTTAGGTTTGACCTGGTTTCCCTTGACTTTTTACAAACCTTTGCAGCTGAACAAGTTATGTTGGACGGTTGCCAATTAAACTGCAGCCAATATTTTGTGTGTTGCATACCAATTCATTATTTATCCTTTATTGTTTTATTGAAAATAATTGTTGAATGTGTGTTAGGTGAAAAAAGGGTTTTTGCCATTCAGTTCTGCATTTTTTCCTATGATGGAGTGAAGTCATTCATTCTGAGGCTTCATGGGCTCAGGAATTTAGGGTGTAAAAGGCAAAATAGATGTCGGATGGCTCCTGGAAAGGAGCCAATAACAGGGGTTACTGCTGGAAAGAAAAAGTGTGGGAACACTGGTTATGTGAAGGATGGCTGGAGGTCTAGAGACTCACTGAATAACGGGAGGCAGTGGACTGCCGGAACAGAAGTGGTATTCCTGCTGTGAAGTGGATGAGGTGACTACTGCCTTCAACCCAGTGTGACATAGGGCTACAGCAAGAGATTTAGGGAAGCGATATTCCTTATAATGTAAACCGGTGAGGTACTGGCATCAATTATGAGGCCCTACCCTGGCCAGCATCAGTACCATATTGAGTCTGGAGTGTTCTGTTTAGCATCATTGACTCCGCTCCTGACCCAGATCATGTGTCAGCTGGAGGTTGCCACTTTGCTAAGACGTTTAGGCATAATTGGTGGCTTTTCCACATAGCATGTTGGGTGGTGCAGAATTGATGTTTGCCAGTGGATTGCCATCACTTGCTCAGAATAGAGATAATGGTGCACAGTGGCTGGCCATATTAGGGGCAAGCTCAACGTCAAGGGTGGAGAAAGTTGACAGAGGTCAACATGCCACCACGGGGAGCAGTGGTGGTAGATGAAGGCATAGGTGAATGGTGCTCAAGGGTAAGAGCATGGCAGCTCCAGCTTGACTAATTATCCTGGGTAATTGTATCTATGCCTCAGTACTCAGTTGGTGGATGATGGCACCGGCTGATGAGCACTCATAACTGCTTGATGGTGCAGATCTTTCTTTCATGGAACAAGGTGACCACATGCATTAACAAACAGGCAATCAGGAATTCAGGCACCAAATGGTCCTTGGGGAAGTGGTGGACAGGTGTTGAGGGATTCATTTGTCTATAAAACACAAGCAGCAGTTTGTATTGCAGTTCACTCTTGGCACTCTTGGCACCAGGGACACAAACCAAATTCTACACTCTGGCAAAGAGTATGAGGTGCTGTCCAGCCAGAGTGGTGGCAGCAAGGCACACACAATGAAATATATTTGATATCAAGACAAAGCCCAGTATCCTTGCTTTATTATTAATAATAAGGGTGCCATACATTTTACAATATAATTAAATAACACAGAAGTAACAACAGCAAACTGAAACTATATATTAAACACCATTTCTATACAATTTCTTTATTCTCACTTTTTATGGTTTGAAAAAATAATGCAGTAATATGAGTGACGTACTGGTATATTTACAAACAAATGGTGTTGTGCGGTGCTGCAAGCAATTTAGCTGTGCCGTGTAATTTTAAAAACGTACAGCTGCACCGTATTTACAAGAATATGGCGCACCCTTGTGTTTCCCTTGCGCTAATGGCCTTGGTGCAAGGGTGTCTGCATTGCAGGGAACCATCACTGCAATGCAGACACCATTGTACCATTGCAAAAGGGGCACCTTCCTGCACATAAACAATCTTTAAAGGTGATTTGCTTCTTCTATGTGTGCTGCAGAGTACACCACACATAGAAACAAAAATGAGGAGAAATAAATAACAGTATTCCTGCTTGTTGCGACAATCTAATGCCTGCTATTCAGTGGTGTTATTTTTTGGAGCTGCCTCATAATTACAGATCTTTATAAATCCGGGGCAGAATCAAAAAAGCAATGGGTGTTGCGGTGTAACGCCTACAACAACACCCATTGCACTCCCCTTTCACACATATACCTGCGTGAAAGAGTACGATATTTACAAAGCAGTGTTAAGCCACGTAAAGTGTCTTACCCCCTTCGCTGCTTGCGTCGGCCAACAGCCATCGCGCACACTACCTCCGCAGTGCTGCGCACGTCCGTTGGCCGATGCGGCTCCGCCCACTGCGCTAAACCGCCGCACCGCGGCGGAATTGCCGCCGCGGTTAAGCGGCTAATGCTGCTTTTCAAATAACGAGCAGGGCATTGCGCAACCAGAGCATCCTAAAAAGTGACACTCGGGTGGCGCAGTGCCCTTGTAAATATACCCGTAGTCTCCCAAGACTCTGTCATATATTGATATGAATACCACCAAATAGCCACATTATCCAGTGAACAATAAATCGCTTTCATTTATTTTACTTCCAGTTGTGCCTCTGGTATGAAATCTTGCAGCTCAACGGGATATTATTACTCGTTAGCGAGAGCAAATAAAAGCCTGGAACACAGCAAATATTACCTTTTTATTGGGCCCTCCGTCACTCATTAAAAGGGAACATGACAAGCGGCTGAAGCCGGAAGAAAGGGCGGACCACGTGACACATCTCACGGGTCTTTCTGCAGGTCTGTTTTGTACATTGATAGCCTGAGGCTGGGCCAGTCTTCCTGTGTGCTGGCGCTCATTTAAATACCCCAAGCTGCATAAAAGAATAATCTCTCTGGAACTGCAGCATGGTGGCGATTGCATTTGGTGCAACCAGCAGTACATTGCTCAAACTGATCCGCTTTTCTCTGTGTCCCAGAGGGTCTTTTAGACTGTGTGCCACATTACACACATCAATAAATGACAAGGCCCCGGCCCAGGGGGGATATGCCTTTACATTTGAAAGGCTTCCTTTAGCAGAGCAGGATTTCACCGCGATATTTACAAAGCCCATTCTCATTTAGGCATTCTGCATAATTTGTGCAATTCCAATGAATGATGAAATGTAGCTGCTTACTATTTCTGCTAAATGTACGTTGAATTCCTTTAAGAGGTTATTTTAATGCAGGCTGAATTCTTTAACCAGATGATAACAGTTCTCTTCTGGTGTGGAATAAAAATAAAGAATTGTATTTCAGAGCACTGAGAGCTCTAAAACTGATCCTCTCGAAATGCGCTGCATAGAACAGATTCGAAGATATTCCGTTGCAGGTTTCAGTCTAAATTTTGGCTGGGTTGTGTGGATTAAGCTCTCGAATGTTACAGTCAGCTGATGAGTTTATAGAATAGATGAGCTCTCATCACAGCCATGCATTGCTATACGGTGCAGATGCACACAATCTGTGTACTGCCTTTGACTATTATATCAAGCAAATGCCCCAGCACTCTCTGCCGCAGTAGACAGCTGTTTCATACTGGCGCACATAATCTTAGTACTGCTTCAGTATAGGAGCATAACGCAGGCCCCGCAGCCCCGTGGCGCAGGGGACCCCCGACCAGGGCTCGAGTTGGTGTACCACGCGGGTGGACGGTGTCCCCCCATTTATTTTACCTGGAGCGCGATAACTGGAGCAAATGGAGCCACACATTCACTCTTTGGCCTCTCTGGGGCTAGATAACAGCTCATTCAGAACGCGGCTCACGCGCTAGCTTCTCTGATGCAATCGCATCTAAAGGGTGAGCGATGGAAGGCAATGAGTCTGATGGTGCAAGCCACCTTTCGTGACGTCACTTCCTGTTGTGACGTCAGCGTCCCCCTACTTCTTTTTTTAGGATTTGTGCCCTGCCCCCAACCTATCAGGGGGGCCTTAATTAGCCCAAGACCAATGAATATCTGTTAAATACGTGAATCTCAGGAACCATTTATCATATTTTGTCGGGGACCCCCATCCTTTGCATTCCGCAATTGCTTCAGTACACATTATATCATCCACCCATCCACGTGACTGTAAAATTGCCACCGTGTATGGTGTATCGTACAACTATGCTTGATCTTTATGTTACTGCAATAGACATCATACTGTATACATGATTCAGCACTGCAGGCTCCCACATGACACTCTGCCAGTGTGATACAGGTCACCCTAGTGCCTGCGCACACGCTTGCGATACTAATGTTACGTGATGCACATGATCACAGTAATACAGCTATATAATGTGATATCATACAGAAAAACATGATCTTTGTCCTAGCATATATTTTAAACAATATGATCATGGGTTTTCAATATATGATCAAAACGTACAACTAAAACATGTGAAAAAGTACTTCTTATCGATTATATTAAATGACGTACATTGACAAAAGGAAGAGACAGGCGAGACAGTGGTCTCATGAGTATTTAATCATCGTGTTGTACACATTCTTTTTTCCAAATGGCAATATCCAACATTGAATCCATCAAGAATATTATTTCAAGGTTACTTGGTAATTTCTCTTTTTCGGGATCCTTCTTTACTTCATGCGTGATTCTCCAAACAGATTACAAGAAAGATCTGTGCCTCAAAGAAATTTGACATTTGATTTAAGGGTGGAGACCATGATCAAGTTTACTCTATACATAACTCCCTACCACGATTTCTTGAATGTAGAAACAATCGTATAGCTTGTTTGCCTAGCAGCTACAGGGGTAGTTATACTTGAAGCAGATATGTTTTTCTATTACCTCTAATATCATCATTTTTGTGGAAGGGCTAAAGCAGAAATATTTGTTGTGTTAATGTGTGATGCAAGTCTGGGATTTTATCTCTTATCTGAGAGAAAATGTGTAGTATTGTAGAAGTATTTTTCAGAAATCTTTCACAAGTTTTATTTTTTCACTGTTCTGCACTTCACCAATTTTTTAGATCTCTTTCAAACATCAAGTTTTCGAGTCTATTGGCGAGGTATCTATTTGTAGTATTGGGTTATTTTACTGGCTTCTCAAGGGACGTGTTACCAAATCTAACATTTTCTGTTTTCGTAAGGTGTGAATAAATACTACTTAGCATGGGTGGTTGGAATACGCTTCCTAACCAGATTTACTTTGATTTATGTGGATTGACGACAGCTGTTATTTGATTAGCATTCAAGTTTCATCCGCCAAAATAAATCAAGGAAACCATAAGTGTTGATAAATAGTTATATTTGGGCAGAGCAGATATTGTTCTAGTTTTGTTTGCTCCCTAAAATCACAAATTTAGATATTTCCTCTGTCTAAAATTCAAATTTAGTTCATAGTAGGAGTCATAATGTTTTTGGGGAATATGTACCTTAAAAATGTGAAATAGATATTACATCCCTAATAGGAAAACAAATCTTTAATGGAGCTTTTAGAATTTTAGAGCCCTTGCTTTTTTTCCATTTTACTGTGTGGTCAAAGAAATGGTCAATCTAATTTATAAGTCCTAATAAGATTATGTCATATTCATCTTTCACCATGAAAGATGTAACGGTTAAGATATTCGGGACTGCTCAAGACCAGTTTCTTTCTAAATCTAGTGACAAATTCTGATCATGTCATACCAATAACAGTCTGGCACAAAACCTGGGGTAAGGCATAAATGACTTTACAAGTAATGCATTAATGTCAAACAAACAAGGACCCCCTGATTTGGCGTTGTCAACTCCAACGACAGGGACAATAGATATATTGTAATTCTTAGGTAAATATACGATGGCTACAGAGGAAATTCATACACAGCAATTAATAATTTTCAAGATAGACATTATTTAAAAAGGAATTTTTAAAGAAATTTTCTGTTTTTGTCAGCAATTCAACATTTATTGATTAAAAATTACAACCATTTAAAATCATAATGACCTGTACACAAGGACAATTAACTAAAACACAAATTTATGCACAATACTAAAAGAGAAGAATAATATTCATACAAAAAAACTTAATGTATATATAGACACACAGCTAAAGAGAAAATTATTCTGTTTCCTAAATCACGTTATGTTAAAAACTTAACAGTTAAATGTTACTAAAACATCTCAAACTACGTGGCATGACATCATATAAGAATTACAATATATTTACAAGTAATGCACCCTGCAAAAAAAAATACAATGAAAATACTCTCAGCACCTTGAATCCTGATAATTGATTTCAATGAACATCACCTTGATTTACGAAAATAAAAAGATGGTGTTTGCAAAATTATTTCTGTTCAACCACACATTGTTAAATTTAAAAGACCAGTGGATGAAACAAAACATTTGCCAATTCTTTTTTTCCGAAAAACATTTTTTATTGTTTGATATATTACAACAATTGCTCTCCCAAATTTAACACAGCGCACATCGTACTGCTCATGACCATTCTCCACCACCCACAATCCCACCAGTAAAATGTGAACTACGGTACCTGTTCACAACATTCTTATCTTTCTAGACCACAATAGGCCCACAATTTGTTCCAAACCTGAGGGACACCCCGTGCTGTATGTATTGTTTCTACTATCTTCGTGCACCAGTCAATGCCTTTCTTCCAGGCTGCAAAAATTGTATAACTATAGGTTCTTACTAATATCAAAAACAAAAATATTAGAAACCTTTAAATAAACATGTAAGTCATCAACAACTTTGCCTCACACAATGTGGACTACATATATTTCAGCAAAATAAACATAATTATAATTACAAAACTTCAAAAAAACAACTTTTTACATTAAGAAAATGTGAAAATAACCTTTAAACAGCCTACTGTATTAATGTAGTAAGCATCTAATATTACTAATACAATATAAATCTGTCAAAATAAAAAAGAAAACTAAATACATCACAAAATCAATTAAAAATATTTCTAATAACTACACATATTTAAACAATGTTTACAATAATTATTTTACAAACAATAAAATCAAAACTAACTAAATGCATGTTAAACATTATGAAACACACGTTATTTAGTGTACACCATAAAAGAACATAACTGAAAAAAATTCAAATCTAAAGAAAACTAACTAATACAAATTCACCATAAACAAATTTAGCCAATACAATCACACAGCCAATTAAACCAACAATATATAAGGCACCCACGTTTTATTACCTTACTACTCAAAAACTACAAAAGCTGCAAGGAGATGTGACTCTTGCATTTGCTAACTAGAACCTGAAAACAGAAGAGGGTTTATGCATATACAACAGCCTTGCAAATGAATTAAAACATATATTTAAGTTAAAACATGAAATTAATTGAAGTTAAAAAAATCTCAAATAAGAAATAAATAACAAAACTCACTACTACTTCTATTTCTTTAAATTTAGTTTCTATAAAGAAATGACTACAGCACCAAGAAAATGCTAATCTACCACAAAGTAAAGCCAGTCACATACATGAAAAAAGACACAGAAAAAATAAGTACATGGAATTTATTATTAAACAGGAACTCACCCTAAAACGGTTAACAATAAAATCTTACTAACTCAGCCCCCCCATGGCGTACCAACAAACAAACATTTAAAATGAAACTAATGAAAAAAATTTTAAACCAAGAGAAAAGAATCTACCAGCTCCACATTGCAACACCCCCAACGGATAACCTGCGAATAAAGTATTTAACCTCTAACAAGAACATACATGTAAGCAAAAAACCAGAAAAACTGTTGAATAATTGTGTATGTAAATAACAAACATATTTTAAATGTTACAATTGTAATTATGTATAGTATTACACTATTTTTAGACATAATGACAGAAAGTGCAAGATACATCACTTCACACAATAGAAACTGTCAATTGGCAAAATACAAAATGTTACTCTAATGCTTGCTATGGAAGGGCCACTACAAAAAACAAGCATTTGCAATGCAATAGGTCTCGTATTTGCGAGATTTTGAGAGCTACTGGCATTCTAAATGACAATGCCTTTAATTTATGTGTTTTGACAACCTGCAAGCGGTGCATAAAACACGCCCTTTCTACTTGTAGTCCTTGTTGACTTAATAGCACCAAGAGATTTTGTTTTGGTAGTGTTTGTTAACGCTATACGAATGTTCATTTAAAAATAATTGCATTAATAATGATTATTTATTTTTCCTTGTGCATTTCGTGTCTTTATCTTTCATTTTGTGTTTATCATCTGTTTGCACTGATTTGTGGCTGTCCGTATTTGAGTCTGTGTTTTGTGCCAATATGAATCTCGGTGTGAGAGAGTGGGGAGGCAACGAGAGAGAGAGCGCGTGCGTGTGTCTATGTGTGTGTGTGTTTGCATGTCTCTCTTTCGGTACCACGGAAAGATGCAAACAGTAATTGGCTGCCTTTGAAACGGAGCCTGGTTGTGGAGTGGAGGGAGGGGGTGACAGCTGGAGGTGCGAACCAGCTGTAGTACGGGAGAGCTGAGGGGGAGGCGAGGGGCGTGCAAGGAGCTAGGCAGAGCATGGCGAAATGGAGAGACTACAAGATTGTTTGACGAGGGAAAGAAAAATGCCCGAGGGGATTGGGTGGGTGTTCTGAATTCGGTTTTCATTTGAGAAACTCGGATCACTTCATGTGGTTTTAGTATTGTGACCTGGATAAGAAGTGTGGGGGGGGGAGGGGGCGCTCGAGCGCGGACTGTTACATAAAAAATGCTGCGGGTCTTTAATATAGCACACATCACATAACTGAATTGTCTACTAGTACTTGAGCAATGGCCGGTGCTATTTCTCCACATTACGTCACTTTTTATATTATCTTAAGAGTTAAAAGTAAGAGTCCACGCTTCAGGAAACAGGACCTGCTGCCTGTAGGTTATACATTTCGCTGAAGAAAGCGCTCAACACCATAGACATATACATACAGATTGCAACTCCACTCTTCAGACGCCTGCCGGACGCACTCGCGCACTTTATGAACACCGGTACGGTTGGAGAGTCCCCGCCACAATCTGGTAGGACAGTTGGTATGGAGGCCCTGGCGACTGACCCTACCACTCCCACCCAGTAATGGCCCCCCAAGCATGTCCTGAGGTGTGAAGATGGTCTTTGAAGGCTGTTTACAGTCTTCCACATGGTTTTCTGGTGTGAGAGCTGGGGACAACTGTTTTGGGGTGCCATAAACTCGCCCGTGAGGTGTGAGCTCCCCCTCCCTGTGGCTTTCTTTCATGGAAAGCTGACCCGCAGAATCCCTCGCCCCGTTCAAAAATATTTCTGCGATTTGTTTTGGTTCTGGCTGGTGGGGCCTCAGCCATAAATGAAAGATAAAGGGAGAGACTGCGGCATGGGGCGCAAGGCAGAGGGGGGCTGTAGAGGGGAGAGAGCACACAAGGGGGGCATGCAGTCAAAGAGAGAGAGAACGGCAGCAGACTCAGGAGAGAGCACGCGCACAGGAGGGTTAGAGGAGAGAGACAGTCAAAGAGAAAGAGAAGCTGAGACAGGCAGTCACAGAGAGAGGCAAGCCAGGCAGTGGTTAGTGAGAGAGGCAGAGACAGGTAGTGGAGTGAGATAGAAGCATAAAGAGAGGAGCGAGGCCAAGTAGAAAAGACAGGCAGACAGAAGGTCAATGGAAGAAAAAGAGACAGGCAGTCAAAGAAAGAAAGCGAGAGCCAAAATGGATCAAGGGAGCAGCAGGGCAGGGGGAGAAAGGAGGGGTGATTTTGCGTGGCTTCTGGCGGGGGGAGAAAGGAGGGGCAGCGGAATGCGTGCGAGGGGAGGAGAAGTGTGGCAGGCAGATGTGCGGCCTGGTGAGGGGGCGGGAATGCGAGCCTGGTGGGGGCAGGCGGATTAGGGAGATGCTCGTGCTTGTGTGGTCACGTGACCCGCTTTGTGGCCACGTGACCTCACATGCACTGTGAAGAAACGCCAGTGGTTTCACTAGCCGATCAAGCACTATAATTCTCCCCCATTTCCCATTGCTTCGCAATGGAAAAGGACGAGACCTAATGATGTTGTAATTAATGTAAGGGATCACAACCACCCTCAAATGTGTTACAAATATAAGTAAGTCATGTAATTGCAAGATATAAGAGAAACACGCACCAGCTCCCTAAAGCCCACAACTAAAATACTGAAAGACATACTTCCTAAAGTCCCTGAACACATCACAGGCCAACTAGCATTTATACCCACCTAAGACACTTAGGGGCTGATTACAATGTCGTTAGGAAGGTCTCCGGATGGGTTTCAGTATTGTCGAACCTGATTCAGAACCCTTGTTTCCTACCGAATCGTACAGTTTTTCCAACGACTGATTAAAATGCCCAGAGACCGTTCAAGCAGAATGAATCGGTTCCGACAGGCATTCCGGACTGCCCGGTTCTTTCAGAGCTGATTCGTACAGCTCTATGGACCCAGGTTCTGGTCGAGCGATCACGATGACTGATTCAGACAGCTGTTCCGATTCAGTTTTCCAGAGTCAAAATGGCGTTCGAAATCGGCCTTTGGGGGCCCGTTGCAGTTCCCCATTCACCCGGAGGCATCCAAATGTGGCCCATGGGGGTACCCAAAGGACCCCTCTTCCCAACCATGCACAATGTAGCAGGCACCATAGGGTGCCCGCCACAGCGTGCAAGGTTTTCCCCAAACACCCCTTTTCTCAATGGGAGCCTGTGTCAGAACAAAGGCTCCCAATGAAGTCAATGTGAGTCCGACTGAACGATGTTCAGAGGCATCGTAATTGGTCGTCAGGACTCACAGGACCTGATTCATTTTAGAAACTACTCCGGAACCGATTCGTTCGGGACAGTTTCCACATGACATCGTAATCAGCCCCTTAATTGTATGAACTTAAAAAAGCCACCAGCGGTTCCCCTTCTGCCACTGCAAGATACTAAGATATCCAATTACCTGAAAACATAACAGACGCACATAAGAAGGGATCTTTCGTCTTACATAATAACTTAACATTGATAAATGAATCCTAATATTTTCTACAACAGATAACATACTAAAACTAAGGTATTGACAAACATAAATGATGTATGGGTACAGCAACACATTCTCATGTTCTCCTTCCAAGAAAATAGACAAAAAATGAGTGAAATAGACCACAAAAGAGCATGTCCACAAAATTAAACTAAAAAAAAAGACTATCTTCCTATAGAAAACAATGTGAATATATGAAACAAATGTTTAAATGATGTTTAAAAAATATTAGAAACGTGAAAAATCAGTGAAAACGTAAAGTATACATTAAATACTAGTAGTAAAAATATACAATTATTTGACATATGATAACAGGGTATGATAAAAATTACATTTTCTCATTACCATTAAAAATCTATTTTTATTTGTGAAATATAATTTAAAATAAACAATTTGTTTCAACACAACTTATTGAAAATCAAAAGAAAATATTTAAAATGTCAAAATAAACACAAAAAAGTAATACACTTAATTTTACAAAATTATAATTATCAATTCTAAACAGTTAAAATAATTATTTAAATACATTTCACGTAAATATTTACTTTATAAAGTGTAGAACTTAAATATTTTAATGTTCAATTCTTGTTTTTAAGTACAAAAATGTGATATCATTTACATTAAATACACAATTTAAAAAATCAATACATTTAAATTATGAATAACAAATTATTAATAATAACATTCTTTTCAATAATTAACTTATTTAAAAAAGAAAAACAATAATGTTCGAAATATGAAATAATTAATTTGCATACTAATAAAAATTAAACATAAAATCAAATTAAAATGTTCACATTTTAAAATTCTCCCCACCCTAATACCCCAAAAACCCAACATCCTGCTACTAGAACACAATAACATACAATTTTATTATACACATTATTAAAACATAAAAACAATTTCACAATTTACATTAAACAATATAATTTTATTAAACACACACTATTCGAAAACATTACCAATCAACTAAAATAAAAAAATACAATAAAATATATAACACACAAAAACAATATTCAGTACAATGTTATTATATCTAATGCTATTTTTACAACACTGTTAAAAACAACACTTAAAATGATATTCTTACCTTTGATATTACTGTCCACTTGAATTTTGATATCGCAATATTTTTGACAATATTTTAGTGTCATTATATTTTTAGTCGATATTTTGTTCAAACATACCCTATGGAGTGGCCACTTGTGTGTGGCTTATGGGGATTTTCAGATCCCCCCCTTTCCCCTTTCTGTAGAAAGTCATTACACTTGGCCTGGTGATATAGCACCATGGGCTTTTTCCTACCTAACCCCTCTTTCTTTTGCTCAGGCGTGGTCTGGAAATCCCTTTCTTCAAAACTCTTTTGGGGCCATTTGGAGAATGTTTCTGTGTTAGTCTGGAATTTCTCTTCCTTCTGTGGAGGGGAACCTGGACCACCCTTCTTGTGATCACATTCAGGTTCCTTCCTTGTACTCTGGTGCTGAGCAAAAGGTCAGCTATGTTCTCAAGCTCTCTGGGGGCAGTGAGAAATTAATCTCTCAGTTGCTGGAGTAACTTTGTAAATCAATTACTCAAGAGGAGCTCCTTCACAAACAAATCACACAGTCCATCATAATTCTTGACCTGACTGTCTTTCACCTAATCATCCAGGGCCTTATTTATGCAAACTGTTGCATCGCTGCTTGAGAACAGCGATGCAACAGTTTTCAATGTGCCCTCCTTGCAACACGATGGATGCGTCATATTTACTAAATGACGCATCATGTCGCAAGGAATGACAAATACGTCAGTATTACTGATGCATCTGTCGGTACAAAACTGACCCATTGCTGGAGTTGTGTCGGAAGCGTGACACAACTCCAGCAATGCAGGGGGAGGGCTATGAATATATCACTGTGTCACCCTTACATCTGCTACAAGGCAGGCCTAAGGACTTGACACAATGGCATCCTAGAAGTGGCGCACCGAAATCCAAAAGATTTCAATGCGCCACTTCTTTGAGGCTTGGATGCGGGGGAATGACCATCCTGAATACATTATACCTGACTCATGTATAATGTAGCGCTGGGGTTTACAAAGAGACGCATCTGACTTTGTAAATAGGGCACAAAAGTGTCACATAGTGAGCCCCTCAGTGATTTCCTAGATTAGTCTACATACTCCCCCAAACACTGGTGTGATTGTTTCTGACTATGCCTATATTTCGGGCTATACTTTTCTGGGGTTAGATCCAATTTTCAGATCACAGTGTCTTCCTTGGGTATATCTAACCCGATCAACTGCATCTAGAACCAATAGTGGTGTATGTGCTTCCACAGACCAACTCCCAGTCCTACTGTGAGACTCTATGCATATGCAGGGCCACTTCATTTACTGCAGTGTTATCCCCATCACATAGGTAGGCACGAATTATTTTGGGGTGCGGGTCCTTTGTTGACTTCTCCTAGGCACTTCTGTTCTACTGCCACCATCATCAGTAGATGGCTCAGCATGGATTCCTTCTCTTCAAAGGCCAAAATCATATCTTCTTCTCAGCAGCGAAAGTCTTCTTTTTTCTGTTTTGCAGCCAAGGCCAGCTTTTTCTCCTAAAGGACAAGGCTACCCAGTTGAAACCTCAAGGTCTTCTCCTCCTGTCTGTACCCCAACACTGATGGGGACATATTTGGAGGACACGCTGCCCCCTTCCCTTGACAATACAGGTGATGCCGCTCCTTTAAGACAACCCTCCCCTGGCTCTTGGCGCTCCCTTAATGCTCTTCTCATTTTCCTCTTCCATTTCATCCTCCTCTGAGGTGCACTGCAGCTGACGGACTTCCACTCAGGCTCTGAGGGCAATGTGTTTATCCTTTTCGTGCTGCCTGTTCAGCTTAAGTCCTCAATGCTTGTACATGCTCCTTAACTCTGCCATATAAGGATGTCCATGTTAGCCAGATCCATCTCCTTGTTCCCTAAAATGTAAGAAGTATGAATTGAGAAAAAAGAAATTACCCAATTAAAACCAAAAGCCAATTCAAAATCCCAAAAGTCAATTTTAGCTGTCAATTTAAAAGGGGATTTTTAATTTCAATTTATATCACTGTGTGGTACTGCAAAACACAACTCCTGGATGCTATCACTGATCATCAATGCAAGAAAATAGATAATACTGTGCATTTCCAGGAATACCACAACTATTGTCGGGCTCAACCCTTAAAATCACTAAATAAATCTAACCATAACCCATTGGTAGCTATGGCACAAAGCAGGCAGTCTTAACTTAGGGCAATATGTAAATTATTTATGAGGCACCAAAATAGCAAGAGGGTCAAAATGCAAAAGAATATAATTTTTCAACTGAATTATAAAATCCGAATCAAATGACAACAACATTATAAAAATTCAAGAAGGGGGTATCCATGGTATGAATTATGAATTATCGATAAGTAGAAATAGTGCCACAAAACTATAGGTGCCAATGATAATCTATGATGACGGTGGGACCTATGTGAAATTTGAGGCTGCTTAGGGATTTTGTTTTTGAAAATAAAGAGTTTGAACGTTTGTTGTATGGCTCCATCATGTTGAGGAAGCTGTCCATCAAACTTTCAATGTTTTGGCAGGAACCGCCATAACAGTGGTTCCTGACAATGCAAGAGATGTCTGCTGGGCCTGCAGATATCTCTAAATTTGGAGGGCGCCACCTCAGGGCAATGGAGTACTTTACTTCATTCCCTGACAAAGTAAAAAATATCACTGAACTATAAATCAGGCCCTTAGTCTTATAAGGGACACTAAACCACAAGATTACATTTCTTAAGCCCCCAAGTACCTCAGGGGAGGCACCCAGAGTTCACAGGGTGTCAAGCAGACACCAACAGCATGGTTCTGTACAGGTCCAGTTGCAACTGATCAGCTGGGTACTTTCAGCTTGTGGTCTCCGTGTAGCCAAACAGGAAATCAGTCAACTGACTCTTGGAGTTCACTTCTTTTTCCTGGACTCAAGATAGCACAGGTCCAGTCCTTCAGGGATCCTCTCTTATCCAGTCATTGATTTTCCACAGGTCCAGAAAGTGTTCTAAAGTGGACATCTGTAAAAGCCACACTTACATCAGACACAAGATGGTGGGTGGGGTTAACTTCTTTTTCCTCCCTAACTAATGGGGTAAAAGTTCCCACGGGTAAACATACCTACTTTTGTAGCAGTCCCTGTTTACCTTACTGCAAACAGTCCCAAAACGGCATGTGTCAAGTCATTTTCAAGATGAAAAAGTTTTCAGCTGCACTAAACTTGGGTTCTGAGGAATGGGGCTGCATGTGGTGATTGTGTGTTTGGTAATCTTAGTGTCCTCCTACATTTAACTCCAAAATCCAGTTTGACTCAGGTAATGTACCCATAACAAACCCAGAGCTAGAAGTCTGATAGAGCAGACGCAGGGTCGTTCGGCAACCAGACAAGGGATCCAGACAAATTGTTTTAGCATCCTGTTCTCTCCCTTTCAAGTATGCCCTAAGTGTTACATGTGGCTTAACAGATGTGTCAAGCAGGATTTGACATGGTGGTGTCACAGAATGCCCCCAGCCCCCAACTCTGAATATTCTGTGGCATCCAAAAGAGTCATCTCTGTCCATTCAGGTCAGCCTATTGTTTGCTCTTGGGAGGCATTTGCGCAACTGGTTAACTCCCATCTATTCTGAGCACAGGTTGAGTGGTAGAAGAGGCTTATGCTAACTAACCTTCTGACAGTTCAGGCATGAAAAGGGTACCTTTCTAAGGTTACTTTACCTTAATATTTATTAACAATACAAATTCACCATTAAATTGCATTTGTAATAACTATTTAAAATAGTGGTTGAATTATTTTTCTACCCGGTCCCATTGCTGAGATACAGCATTAGTATTTTAATCTGTGCTCTGATTTTTTACATAGGATAGCTAGGCTTGTCTGTGTGAAGCTAGCATTTAGGGCCTTTTCATTTTAGGGACATGGTAATATAAATGTTTTGCATGTCCAACTTCAAAATACCATGCATCTTACCTTGTTGACTACAAGGCCTACACAAGGGGGACTTACTAATAATAAAAAAAAAGGTTTTTATCTGTCAACAAGGGTTGTTTTAACAGGCCGCAATGCAGGTTTTACACTGCAGCTGTAAGGTTCCACAGGGTATGTCTGAAGCCATGTTTATACTGCCACAATAGTGAATTGAATGAAATAGGTGCTACTGTTCACCAGTGAAATTTGACTTCCAGGCCCCTGGTGCACTTTGCTTAAATGGTGTGTGCCTCTCTGCTCTTAGTTAGCAGAGGTAAGATGCACAGAGTTGTAAAGCCAGTAACAATTTAGCGTCTAGCAGAAGGCGACAAACCGAGGATGACAACGCAGAAAAGGCAGGCATCCTATATCATCGATACAAGAAAAATAATTACAAAAATCATGTGTTCTTTTCTGGTAATACCTTAGCTACAGTGTATAGTGCTTCAGGTATTACCTTAGCTACAGTGTATAGTGCCTCCTCTGTGTGAGGTTACATTCTAAGCTCTAGGGTAAAATTAAATGGATATTAACTCACACTTTTTAAAGTGTCCAACGAATAGCTGTAAGACACAGTCCTCACCAACAGCCACACCTACTGCTAATAAAAATGTGTGATAACATGTAAACATCAAGGAGATTTGTGACAGTGGCTATTCAGTTCAGTCCTTAGGAAATTACACTACACATAATGAGACAAAATGTATATTTACAGGGTTAACTAAAGGATAAATATTCATTCAGCCATATATGTCAGGGGCATCTCTAAACCACACTCATTTAATGATCTGTCAAGCAAATGTGCCACTGCACCATATACTTCAGAAACCATAAATACATAAATGTAATTGCCCATCACTTAAACGTCAAGCGTAAGCCATGCTCTCCGTTCCGCAGGCCATCAGAATTAGAGATCATCACCCATCTGTCAGAAATCCCTAAACCTTCAGAAGAACCTGTCCTGTGGTGGTTGCTCTGAAGGCTGAAGAGTGCACTGAGAAAGCAATATATTTGTTGCCCTGCTAACAAAATTGTTTGTTTTTATAAACTCTCAAAAGTGCGTGGATATTTTGGGGAAAAAACAAAAAATGTCAAAATTCTTAATGCACAGAGAGTATTCTTTTAGCATATGCAGACCTTTGAGCACTTTCCAGGAACCGCCATGCATTGCATGGGTCCTTGCATGGTTATCCTGCCATTAAAATCTATGGACGTCACCTCACCAAAAACAGTATGGTGCGATTATCACTCAGATTTGGCAGCCAGTGAGGTATGGACTACCAGATCAAGGATTTCAACTGGCAGAGCTGGCTGAGAATCCACCAATGGAAACCTAAAGATTCCCCCTCTTCAAATGAAACACGGAAACTGCAACTTTGGTAGGTACGTGCACCACTAATTTATGGCTGGTTGTTTGCTTTGCTATCTAAATGACAGACATGAGTCCTGTGAACACAGTAAATGCACATGTCTGAAGCCTATCCTGAGCCATGTACCTTATCACTTTCAGTATCTCCTCACTTTTGACCCTGGTCTGGTGTCTAGATCCACAAAAAAGAGAAATCATTTATTCATATAATCTTTGCTGACAAGAGAAAATAACATCCGTTCTCAAGTACTAAGGAATCCATAACTCTTATTATTATTTTATGAACATAAATAACCAATGGTCAATATTCCTAAGGAGAGATGAGAACATTTGTCTTGAAGAAGAACATTATGCAGTGAGAACCCTAATGTTCTCTAACCTCACCTTGTCTCTCATACAGTATTATAATGAGATAGCTATTCACCCAACCCAATCCTACCCTCATATAGTAAAGGTGTGAAAACTTGTATAGGATACACACTTACATTCCCCCACTCAAAATTTCAGTACTACCTGCTGGTTAAACAGCTGGTATCTTGGGAATAATACCTCCTATTATTTAACCATTATATGCCAAAGCCAAGAACAATAACAGTTGTAAAAGGCCCGACAATGAGTTATAGCACAAACCACAGGCAAGGGACCTATAATTAGGTTAAGGGCTTTAACAACCGTTATAGCCCGAGGCAGAAGGGCTACAAAACTATTTGAATTCTCTACACTCTAGAGGTAGAGTACTTTAAATATAAAGTGAAGCTAAAGAAATACGAACATTAAAATATTGGAGCACAAAGTCTGTTCCAGTTATTATTGGTCCTGCGCTATTCAATTGACTTAAATGGAGCTCGCAATATTTCATTGTTCTAATGTCTCCTGATCTTGGCTCTGGTGCTTCACCTGTAATTCTCTCATCATAGGGTCCACCTCCCATCTCACAGTGCTACATAAATATTTAGTTTTGGCTCTACCTGTCATGTGGTTCCTATAAATCTATATACGATCTGTGCATATAGACAGCATAAACTAAGGGATTGGTGTCCAGACTGATTCCAGACATCCCCAGAGGATAAGTTAGTCTGTAGACCAGCTAGCTCACAGTACCTCTATAATCCCTCTAACCTGAGCAAATCATTTCTGGCAACTATCGAACATGACAACCCTGACCCCTCAGGGATCGCGAAACAGTCCAGTACTTTTCGCTCAGTCACTTGGACTCAGATATATACACAGAATAAATGTTGGGGAGGTTTTCAAAAAGCATTTATTGAACGAGAGTCATTCTAGTATAATATAAGTGTGCTGCAACAACCATGAGACAGAAACATATATATATATATATATATATACGGTTATAAGCACCAGCAGAGAAAAGAATAGGTAGAATTCTACCATAGTGCTAAAACAATGAATATATGCAGGCATATAGATACATAACAGTAATAATGTGTACTCCTACGATGCAAACCCTAAGTAGATGTACCTAAGTGTACCTAGCTTGTCTGTAGGTGAACAGCCAAGAATCCCCTCAGGATAGATCCAACCCCATTACCTGATGTGGGAGAGCAAAGGACCCCGTCTTGGTCTCAAGATGGCACGCAGTGAGAGATGTCAGACCTAGCATGGTGAAGTGTCTGCCTGCAGAAACCTCAGCGTCTCGCCTCAGTGTGTCAGCATGGAAGTCTTTTTTCCTCCAGTTTGCCCAGCGAAGATGTCGTGCTTATATACCCAAAAGGTACCCTCAGGGTTTCTACCTAGATGTGTACTGTGGGCATGTCGGGCAAGCATGACTCCTTGGCCAACATAGTAATAAATGCTAAAATAAAAAGCATAAAACACCTTGCTAAAATATGAGTTTAAAAACATCTAAAAACATGGTATGTGTTAAAAAATGACGTAGAAGTGAAAAGCTATATAAGTTCTCTAAAAAGTCAATCTACTGTTAGATCAACTGAGCAAGTTGAAAGCCGTAGTGCTCAGTGAGAGCAGAAGAGGAAAAATAAAACTCGAGTTTTAGTTGTTTTCGAGAAAGGTCAAATTTTTCACAGCACACGGAGAGCCAAATGTTTATGTGTCCTGTGTGGGAGACGCAACATCACTGTTGCTTGCCTTTGCAGATGACAGTCCCTGTAACACCTCTTGGAGAAGGTCAATGGAGCAAAGGTGATCTCCTCCAGTTCCCACAGCTGTTGCTGAGGAAGCACCTGATGCCTGTAAGCCTGTAAGCCTGGTATAGAGCCAGTGTCCATTCCAACAGGAAATGAAGCATCCCGTGGCTCTAAGAATGCCGTCATCAGGATTGGAATACGCTGGGGACACTGCACTACATGGGCCTTTAACGGGCCCAGCAGTACATGCACTTCCAGAGGCGCAACTGATGGAAGTGTTAGACAGATGTCCAACGCGCATTCGTGTCTGCAGAATAAGCAGCGGAGTACAAGCAAGATGCAGTCGACCCTGACTGATCTGAATGACAGAAACCAATGATTGCTTAGCTCCCGAAGTCGAGGTGTACACAGATGGAGTACCATGCGTTCATGGCAACGTCGCTCCAAGAGCCCTTTTCCATCTCCTTGGTATTTGGGACGTCCATTTTGTAGAGGAGAAATTAAAACCAGGATACCCACTGTACCAGGACCAGCAGAAGCCTTCCAAAAACGCTTCCCAATATGGATTGTATCAAAGATGGAATAACTACAAAAACCAGATAAAAGGTGCTTAACAGCCCAGAACCTATGTTCTTAAATAGGTGTACTATCCCACTCGTATCAGACATGTTAAAGATACGATGTACCATTTCTCTGAAATAGAGCGGGAAGTTAGTTCGAACTAGAGCCTGAATCTCAGCTGAAGTCCTTGCAACCTGGAGATTAAAAGTCTCACAAGCTGAGGTTTAGGCCGCCTCCTTCTGTACAAATATGGCTTTCAGTCTGCTCAGAGAATCAAACCGTATAAGGAAAACATTCAATGAAGGCCATAGCGGCGCCTCCCTGACTGTGTGACAATACTTGCATACAACAAGTAACCCTGGAACTTACTGTGACCAGATATGTGATGCCTGGTAGCATCCCTCAACAACCTTTATCATTCAACATCAAATAACTCCTGGTTGAGAGTAGTTTGAACACCGGATGACTCACAGTAGCTGGGGATCCTTTCAAGTGACACAATAGGTTTGCAACCGAAGCGTTGCATGCTCTGTGAAGCATAATTTCCTAACAAATTAGAGACCCACTTAACAAATTCTCACAGTCTGAACCACTGAGAAAGACTTCAGTGTCCCCATTTCGGCATCTAAATCTGTAAGGTAATTCCCAAGATTCATGGATGTATTCCCTACCCAAAGCTTCATATCTGCCTATTTGGTGTTACTGTAGACAATATTGAAATCGGAATGTTGTCACTGGCAATACTATATATGGCAATGGATTAACTATTCTGTGGAAGGTGACTCAGCCACAGTGAAAGGTAATTGGTCAAATTTTTCAATGTGCAACATTGTTTATTCCTTTCCATTAAATTATAAGCAGAAAACAGCGACGTACTGTTAATATATCACCAGGCCACGTGATTAGAGCGCAATGATTGTAGCGTCCAGCTTAATAACAGGATAGATGGTAACTACAATTGCCCAAGTTGACAGGTCCTGTTCTTTTATATCAATTGTAGAAGACACAATGTTGCCCAGTGAAAAAATTCTGATTGTTAGGGTGGTCATGCCATTGTCGACCACTGCCAAAGCCTTTTCTAGGTTAACACTGTCAATTTCATGCAATCTCGCCACAGCCTCCAGTTGAGAGATCTTCCATACTTCTTTGTAAATAGCATATAAGAAGCGTTTACGACGTGGTTTCCGGGGACCTAGCCCAAAATCCCTTAGATCCATGTCATCTGAAAGTAATGTCAAGTGTTTATTTCACCTGGGACAGTGTTGAGGTACTTAGCCAATCTAGGCATAACTTTCAAACACTGTAGGATGTCACCACCCCTGGATGTTCTTGTTGTACATAGCGTTGGTTTGACCTAAGGATACTAAATCCCTCGTTGGTACCCTTGAATCTTGATTGACACCCATTTCTGTTGATAGGTCAATTCTAACCATCTCTTCCAATTGGGGTCTGAAGAATTGTATGAACCCTCATTCATAATGTCATCCAGTGTATCCTCACTATGTTGTGTATAGTTGTTCCATCCCTCAAAGTGTGAAAGCGAGGGAATCCGAGATGTGTTCAAGTCCTTGATCTTGGCTAGTCCAAGGCAGGAAGTTTGTTGCACTGTGTTGTTCACAAATATAATCTGCTTTGGTATGAGGCATGCTTTGAATAGTGCCTCAGCTCCCTGAACTTGTCAATCTTTAGTCCCCAGACTGATTTTGTGTCTATGGTGTCTCTCCAAAAGTTGAAACCTTGTAAATACAACTGGGAAAGAAAGGAAGCAAAGTATATCTGTTTGTGTTAGTGAGCATATTTCTCTTCGCAGGTGTAGGTGCAACCTTATTATCGTATGAGATGGGGTTTGAAGTATTAAACCCAGAAAAATAAGCAAACGCTTGTGAACTACCTTTCGGTGGTGTCAGGCAATGTTCCCATTGATGATTAGTGAAAACATTACATGGGATACTTGTCTTATGCAAGAAGTGATGACCATAGTGTTGGTAACAATACATGGTGTCAAAATCTGATGTTTCATCATACAATTCGCTTTCAGAAAATGCAGCCGATTGTTCTGAATCAGACAGCATACTATTCGCAGTTTCAAAGTCTCAATCATCAGGGAATGTACTGGAGGTGATGACATCATTCAAAGAAATGTTAAATACAAGTAGTATTTTCAGAAGTTCAGTGGGACAAAATACATCATATGAAACCCTATCCCGAACTATTCCCTCAGGAATCAGAACTGCTGTAATGTTCACCAAGGACAGGTCCATCCGGAGGACTATGAACCAAAGAACTGCAGCCAGGGAGAAACAAAGTAAGTCTTTTTCAGCCAAAGGTAGATGTTATATATTTTTTCTTTGCAGAAAACAGAAGTTGGTGGGGACTCAGGTTCACTCGGATCCCGTGAGAATGTATCAAAAGTGATAAAGTAGCCAGATGCTGTTCGATCTATCTTTGGTAGCTCAGCAGGTTTAGTTGGACTGCCAGATGATTCTTTGTGAGACATTTTCACATAGATGTCTGTATTAGGCCTTATTGAGATCTGTGTTTCATTTGTTTTTGTTGTAGTTAATTTTTGACTGGTACAAGTTCTATTCCAGTGTAGCCAACCCCATTACTGCGTAGAGTAGAATCTTCAAACATTATTAGTCTTTCTGTCTGAATTTCCAGTACGGTAGTAAGAGGAGATTGACGGCTACCCAGGAGCCCATGCGGCCTGCTTTTCAGTATCGGCCACATAGTGTGGTTTGATCAGATCTATGGAGACAAGTCTCTTTTCTTTTTTGGCGGCAAGAGGCGGAAGAAGTATGTTCTTGTTCCTTCGACAGCCAGGACAGGTACAGGCGCTCTGTAGGATGGCCCAAATTATTTTTTGTCTAGTCATTTCCCTGACAAGGCCCCCGATCTCCGGGACCCAGGCAGGTCTTGCCGAAACTGCTTTCTCTTCCCCATTGGTGGGGGTTTTACTTGAACATTGCTTTGTAGTGCCCAGAATTCATTGAGTTCCTGTAAAACAGCCAAGCGATCATTGATGTCAAATGCTTTTTCATCCACCACTGTGCTGCCACAATTGAGGTTGGGTACCCACATTCTCATCTCAAACAGGACCCAGTATAGAGTACAGCCTCTCATGGAGCCTCTTGGCATGTTATTGAGTGCCCTCTGGACCAAGTATAGGTAACTGACCCAACTCCCACAAGCCTAATACCCTTGCTGTTAAGGATTGCATAAGTCCCAGTTTTTCCTCTCCAAAATCAAATTTTCCTTGGGATGATACAGAGAGATGTACTACAATGCAACATCCAAATTTCCCAAGGATTCCTTGTAAGCCAGAGAGCTGAACGCTGGGACACGGTCAGAATGTAATGTGCCAAATGCCTATGTCCCTATGAAGCTTCACAAATCCTTTATAACAGTTCGGGCGTCAGCCGAGCGCTGAGGCCAATCTCACAGGAATCTACAGCATGAATTCACTGCCACCAAGATGTACTTGTAAGCCCCATCAGATTGTAGGGGGCCACAGTGGTCCAAATAGACACATGCAAGAGGGTTGTCTGATATCTATAAAGGTGTCTGTGGTGGATGTGCTTTGGTGGAACTCTTCATCTGCTGACAGATTTCACACTTAAGGACAAAGCCCTTGGTCTGCTTGGTAAGACCTGGCCACCAATAACGTTGTTTCAGACGTGAAACCGTCGCAGTAATAGCTGCATGTGCTGATCCCAGACCCTCGGGCGCAGCTAGTAATAAACCTTATCTACAATCCATATTTGGTATTACTCTATGCCCCACTCCTGGAATTTTAGCATACAGTATATTTTGTGCATTTAACTTGTAGGAGTAATTTAGTGGAAAAACATTTGGCAAGTTGAGACGTGCAATCTCCTAGAGACTGCATCTGCGTATTGCTAGGATGGAACTTACCGTCCCACATAAGTCCCTTTCCAATTGCACAAGCTGCACTATATTGCTGTTTAATTCTTACGGCTGGCTGAGCTGAACTGTCAGTGTAAATTATGTATTCATACTGACCTAGAGGCAATATTTCATTCGGAAGAGGGTATTCTTGTTCGTATTGCAAAAATGCTCTCATCCGCAGTCCCCTCACACCTCGTACTCAAGGACGCTGCCGTGAGGGGACTGTGGATGAGAGAATTTATATATGTGAGATGTTTGGCACCAAGATACCGGATAAAGAGTGTCGATATTTATTACCCCTGTAGAGAGATATAACCCACGACGTAGGATCGCGTGGGTCGGAAATATCACCACATGCTAATAGTTACACAGAGAAGCCAATTGAGCCTTGAAAAAGTTGCATGTTCATTTAACAAGAGGCGACCAAACAAGTGTTGGCTTTGGGCTTTCGACCAATCACAGTAATTCAAATAAAAGAAGAATCAACAAAATAATAAAAGACTTAATATTCTAAGCAACTTATTTTGTGTTGTGGACATATATTCAGGTTGACTTACTTTGCTACTGCTGTCACATTGTTATTGCTATTAATTTCATGTGTGCTAGGGAATTTTGTACATATTTACGTTGTAGCTTAGGCCGCAGAATTAGGAGAGGTGGGTGGTTCTCTCCTCCTTTTAGCACCGTATAATACTTTTCCAAAGAAGGGCGGATTAAGTGAATATTTCCAGTGGCACCTTCCCTATGCCAAATACCACTATTTTCCTGTGTCTAAATGCTATTGGCAATGTTTCGACTTCTGGATGCGGTGTGTAAGTATTTATTAAATCAAGAGGAGGGAGAAAGAAGGGACTGTACTCCATCAGCTTCCTTACATTAGTATTCAAAATCAAAAGGGAATAAATCACTTGACCTGAGTAACCAGGGATTAGGTTGCCGAAGGAAGAGCCAGCACAAGTCGTGCTGCATCTCGCAGCAGGTTGAAGAGCTCATCGGCTTTCTGATGAAGTCCGCTATCTAGGACTAGAGGTACTAATCGACCACTACTGAATGGGGTTAATAACACCTGGATTCATAGAGACTGTGACAATACACGGCCTTCTGTCACTTCTTAGGTCCTGAAGAAAGTCCCCCTGACCCCTCTGGGCAATCCATAGGATTGAAACATGTGGACCTGGATTAGGTTGCCGAAGGAAGAGCCAGCACAAGTCGTGCTGCAACTCGCAGTAGGTTGAAGAGGTCATCGGCTATCTGAAGAAGTCAGCTATTTAGGACTTGAGGTACTAATTGACCACTACAGAATCAGGTTAATAACACCTGGATTCATTGAGACTGTGACAATACACGGCCTTCTTTCACTTCTTAGGTCCTGAAGAAAGCCCCCCTGACCCATCTGGGCAATCCAAAGGGCTGAAACATGTCGACCATTTTTATGGACACTTTCAGTGCGGTAGACTAATAATAAGTCTTCCTACACACTACACCGTTTTTAAATAATCTCGAATCTAGACTGATTAAAATACCCATCTAGGTATACGAGTTTTTTAACATCACTTGATAATTTACTTCACCAAAACACTTCCACCTTTTTTTCGTTGATCACTACTGCAATAACAAGTGGTTCACCTCCGGATGGAGAAAGCATACGACTGAAAAAGAAAACCAATGATGATGCAGTCACGTTTTTAAAACAGGGCGGAGAAACAAGATATACCGCCTTTCTGACTTACGTACGTGAATAAGGGGTTTTTATTGGAATATTACACCAACGTTGCAAACCCTGGTTACTCAGGTCAAGTGACCCATTCCCTTTTGATTTTGAATGCGGTGTGTGTGTAGCCAGAACCAGCCAAGTCGCTTCGTCACTGCTGATCGGACCCAGTCTCGCTTTTTTTGTGGCATGTGGGAGGGCGACTTTAAACCTGTTTAAATGTTCCTGTTACGTTAACGGGACCTCTATGTAAAAATTAAATGTATGTATGCATGCATCTGAAGGTGCCTATTTAATCCACGACCAGAACACCTCTTTTCTATACACTTTGTGTGACTCACCCACGAAGGTAACAGTCCTACCTAATGCTGGGACTCCAAAACCTGCTAATTTTAATTTAAGTGCTTTTCTGACATTTTCTGAGTTATTTATAGCACTTTCCTGCTCTCCGTCCTCCACTGCATTCGCATGTAATACTGCTGCAGCATTATCTTCGACAGACATTGTTAAAAAAGGTTTCTAGGAAAATAAGATACGGTTTTATGCAAAATGTAAGGAACTATAATCCTTCAAGCTTGAACAAACCTGCAGCCAATACATAGGATATACCTGCTCACTTGTGGCAGATGTTTCCCTTCCCACACCAGACAACTCTAGGTAAATGTGAGACGGGGTCTTATGAGAAAAGCAGGACTGAACTACTCAGATTTGACTGGTAAATAAGAAGAAAGAACGCTGGTGGCGCCATGTTGTGTAGTTCCTACAAATCTATATAGGATCTGTGTATTTAAACAACATAAACTAAGGGACTGGTGTCCAGACTGATTCCAGACACCCCCAGAGGATATGTTAGTCTATAGACCAGCTAGCTCACAGTGCCACTATAAGCCCCCTAACCTCACCAAGGAGCGGATAGTTTCTGGCAACTAATAAACATGACAACCCTGACCCCTCAGGGATCGTAGATACAATCCAGTGCTTTCTGCTCAGCCACTCGTGCTCACTTTGTCTCAGAGATATACACAGAATAAACGAGGGGGGCATTTTCAATAACCATTTTATGAACCAGCGTCATTCTAGTAGAAAATACATGTGCTGCAACAACCATGAGGCAGAAACATATATATATACTGTTATAAGCAGCAGCAGAGTAAAGAAAAGGTAGAATTCTACCATAGTGCTAAAACAATGAATATATTCAGGCATATAGATACATGACAGTAATAATGTGTACTCCTACGATGCAAACCCTAACTAGATGTACCGAAATGTACCTAGCATTTATGTAGGTGAACAGCCAAGAATCCCTTCAGGATAGAGCCAACCACATTACCTGATGTGGGAGAGCGAAGGACCCCGTCTTGTCTCGAGATGGAAACCCCTTGAGGGATGTCAGACCACTGCGTGCTGGAGTGTCTGCATGCAGGGACCTCAGCGTCTCGCGTCAGTGTGCCAGCATGGAAGTCTTTTCTCCTTCGGTTTGCCCAGCGAAGAAGTGGTGCTTATATACCCAAAAGGTACCCTCAGGGTTTCTACCTAGATGTGCACCATGGGCATGTTAGCCAAGGATGACGACAGTGGTGACCCTTATACAGAGTTATTATGCAGAAGATGGTAACCCTGCTGTGATACTGAGAATCCTCATGCATAATAAATGAGCCTAGACTTTGGAGAAAACCACACTGCATTTATTCAGCACCTAACTAGGTAAAAGGTCAGCACCAGACTCTTTATGTAAAATAATGGTAGGAAAAATGTAGGTAAAGGGTCGTGCAACTACCTAGGCCTATATTGGGGTACATTGGGGTTCATAATAACCGACTTTGGGTCAATATTTAATGAGCTTGGGTAAACTCTCATGAGGGGCTCAAGGCAGGCTTCCAAAATGAAAACTCTATCCTCTGACTACCTTGGCTGAAGGCTGTTCTGGAAACCTGGTGTGCAGCTTCCTCCCAGCCTTCAGTTCGATCCCATCTGCCTATTTACTTGCCTCAAATGCTTTTTCGAGCCAGAAACAGCCCCAAAATTCCAAAATAGCATCACAGACACTCTGTACCTCTGGCAGGCATTAAAAGGCACCCCTGAGGAAAAGTCAGCCAAGCGCTCACACAGTTAATCTCCAGTCTAACCGTGACAAGTGAAAGCACAAATTCAGAATCTGCTTTGAAAATATAATAAAACTGAAGCAAAATTACTACTGGCCAATGAGTCTCAGGTTCACTTCTGCCAAGCTGCTTTCAGACACAAACAATTTAACTGTACAACATATAGATGTTACAGATTCCCAATGAATAATCAATTGCTAAATGTCTAGAGACATATTTTTTACAATCATCCATCAGCACAGGAAGTGACATCACTAAATTTCTATCACCCACCCGGACAGGAAGTAACATTACTTGTTTTCCTGCCAAAATTGTCTTTAAAAGAATAAGCCAAGCAATAGGACTTCATTTCCAATCAGCAAAGGAAGGGACATCACTGGACCTCCCACCTGACGCCTACACAGGAAGTGACATCACTGAATTTACCCTCATCCATCTGGACAGGAAATTACATTACTGGTTTTCCCACCAAAACAGAAGCCAAGCAAGAGGCAGGACTACATTTCCCATTAACCATCAGCACAGAAAGTGACATCACTGGACCTTTCATCATCCACCTACACAAGAAGTGACATCACTGATTTTCCCATCATCCACCTGAATAGGAAGGGACATTACTGGTTTTCTCATCAAAATCACCTTTAAAAGAAGGAGCCAAGCAAGAGGACTTTTATTTCCTATCATCCATCAGCACAGAAAATGGCATCATGGCACCTCCCACTCCTCTCCCTTCTCAGGACATACTTAATGGCAGCTACAACTTAAAAGCACCTGTCTGTGCCCGTTCACACCTCATCCGGTCCAAGCGCAAGGTACCCTGGTCGAATCACCACCCAGCAATAGTCTGCAGCATTCTTTAGGATGATAGATCCTGGACACTGTTTACCCAATTGCTAGTGAGCCGTGCCTCCCACCATGGTCACCTGCACCCTCTGCTGGTTCTCCAGCGCCCACCCACCCACGCCATCCCAGCAAAATACTAACAACGCCCTCAACACTCCTTTCCAACACACAAGCAAAACAATGCCTGAACCCCCATACTACAACACATGCCACAGCAAACCTGCAGGCCATCCCCCACTCGCATGCATGCTTCTCAACACACGATCACCCAGCAAACCCACCACTGAAATATAGGACCTACTGAGTAGAGATGCACCCGACATCCTCTTCATCAAGAGACCATGCTCAACCTCTCATCGGCTCCTGACTGACAAAGCCACTACATCAGAATGGGCAGCAAAAACGCTCAACATGACTGACTTCATAAGCCAGAGGGTAGACTCGCTATCATCTACAAGGAATTCATTAAATGCACAACATCCACAGAGAACCACACCCCATTCATGAAACACCTGCACTTTAAGCTTTAAATCTCTGAAAACTTCACCCTGAATGGAACCCATGAGTACCAACCACCCGGATAACGAATGACATTCTCCAACCTCATAAACAAACTTTGTTGCCCCGCTCAGCATCGACTCAGAGCCTACACTCTTGTCGGTGACCTCAACTTTCATCTGGAACCAAAACAATCCCTGCTCCACAGCACTTCTCGAAAACATGAGCAACATCAGACTCACCCTGCTTGTCAGAGAACCAACACACATCGCAGGACACACACTGGAAACATTAATCACAAGCAACAGCATCAAATATAATCCACCACACCACTCACATGAAACAACCACTCCATCATCCATTACCAAATCAACACACCTCAAATCAATACCACACTCAGGCTACGCATTCCAAGCCACAACTGAGGAAAAATCAAAGAAGCACACTGGCTCAGCACCCTCAGCATGGATCAATTTAGCGCCATAGACAACCTCAACAAAGACATCAACAGCTTCAACAACTGAATCAAGAACTGTGTGGACTCCGTAGCACCCATCAAACCAACAAGCACAGTAGACCATATAAGCAGGCCAGCTGACTCACAGGAGATCTCTGAGGCACCAAACTGCACTGTAAATAGCTAGAAAGGAAATGGAGGGCCAGCCACGACACCACAGACAGAACTACCTACAAGGCTACACTCAGAAGCTGTCACCAGCAATTAAGAGACACCAAGAAAAAAGCACTAGTAGGCCACATCCTAGGACGCACCAACAGCTGCAAGGATATTCTCTCAGTAGTTAAGGATATCATCTAGCCCTTAGCCACTGTCAACAACATCACTGCCTCCAAACAACTCTGCGACAAAATTGCAAACATTTACAGTACCATTGTGCACCAACTCAACCCTTGCGGACTCATTGCTAACCTGCTCACCACCAACAAAGACGGCCACCTGCCCAAATGGACAACCTTCACTAGAAACAACACAGAGGCAATCAAGCGGACTATCCACTCAGGGGCCCCAACAGACCCATAACCCCACTACATCTACAACCTGGGAACATCACCAATCAGCACCACCCTGACCCACATTATCAACACCCCCATCAAGCCTGCCACTTTTCTGGGTGAATGGAAACTTGCAGAAATCAATGCCCTCCTCAGGAAGCCCGCAGCAAACCAGAATCAACAGAACAAATTCCAACCCATCTCCCTGCTCTCCTATCCAGTCGAGATGATTGAGAAGGCCATCAAAAAGCAACTGACAACCCACCTTAAACTTCACCATCCTCCAGACAACAGGATTCGGATACAAACACAGCACCGAAATATCACTCATCGCTGCCACCAACTGCATTTGCATCATTCTGGACTGAGGAGGAACAGCAGCCCTATTTCTGCTCGAACTCTCTGTGGCCTTTGATACTGTCTCCCATAACACCCTCATCAGAACACTCCACAGACTGTCACACACGTATCTTCTCTCAAATGGATCTGTTCCTTCCTCACAGGAAGAAGCTAAAGGCTCAGACTGCCACCTTTCACATCAGAGACCAAAAGATTTATATGCGGAATCCTAAAGGGACCGTCCCTCATCCCCACCCTTTTCAACATATGCATAACACCACTAGCCAACTGAAATGATGTTGCCTTCCACACAGGTAAGTTGAAAGTTAGCTTTATTTAAGAGCTCAGCATGAGTGATCTGCCCAGGAGAGGTTCGGCACGGTAATTCCTCAGTTTCAAACATCATGGAACCCAATAATAGAATGGACTTTTACGCGCTGGAAATGAGAATGGGATGTGAGAGCAAGACATTGAATATAACACATCTCCCTCCTCACATTTAAATGCAAATACAACATCTGTAATATTGGGAACATAAAACAAATTGTAGCAAACTGTAAAGGTACAAAATGTCACTATGTAACAGCTATAAAATACATCAAGCAAAAAATATGAAATCAGCACTAATGACAAAGAGATAATACATTCTAGATTAAGACATTACAAAATCCTTGAACCTGCAAGGCAGCTTATTTTCAGCCGGGTCACATAACATTCCTGTGTTTGCCACTCCGCCATTGGAACCCTCTTGCATTATCACTTCCACTGGAACCTCCTTATTTCAAGAACTATTAGGATCTCTTGCTGCTTTTCCCTTGTTCCAAGCAGTACCATCACTCAACAACAAAGTGTATTTGTTTACTCTCGCAAAGGCCCAGAGTATTTAGACTCACACTTGTTTACTCTCCGTCCATTCAAGACTCTAACTCATCAACTTGGAAACTCTGTTCAGCAACCTCATCATCTTCAGAGACCCTCCTTTTCTCCACACCTTTGGACAACAAAGCTCTCAGATTTTGACCTAGCATCAAATTCAAATGGAGATTTGCTCATCACTCCATGTGAAGTTGTCCGATATGACCATACCAACTTACGTACCTCTTTCTCCAATCCATACTAGAACCCAACGCCAACTGTATACCATCCCTTAATGTTCTGTTCCCCCATTCCAGTTATCCATTGCTTTGGGAGTAATACACAGAAGAATGCACATGCTCAATGGTATACTTTTCTAAGAAACTCTTCATGACTTCAGACACAAATTGTACACCATTGTCAATGACAATAACTTCTGGTATCCCTTCTCTTTCCCACAACTCACTCAGAAATACAACCAACACCTCCGTAGTGATACAGTCGTGTAATATTCCACTATCACTATGGTGAATTTTGACCGTCTACCTAACACATTCATTGATCTACTAAAATCAATTAGTATTTGTTTCCAAGCACCATTAGACTAATCAGAAGTCACAGAAGGGTACTTGACTAGCTTTTATGATTTATCACTCCCTGTACACCTCACACAGTATCTTATGTAGTGTTCAACATTCCGGTCAAGTCCAGGCCACCAATACTCTGCCCAAATATGTCTTTTGGTAGCACTCATTCTGATATGTCCCTTATGTGCTAGTTTAAGAACAACATTTCAGAGCTAATCCGGTACCATCAATAACTCCCCTCTCAGCAGCACACCATTCACAACTGAAAGTTCAACCTCAACCTGTCAGGAAAACTCTGCCTCACACAAAGCTTTACTTTTCACAGGCCAACCTCCACAAGATATTTCATTACCTCACGCTGTACCTCATCCTCATTCAGCACATTTGTCCAGTCCTCATGGGATATCCTTCATTCCACAACTACCATCACAGAGGCAACCATGCAATCTTCACTTTCATCCACTCCTTTTCCATTCCGTCAACAGTCAACCTCGACAAGCAAAAGCGTTTTTTTATTCCTGGGACATACTCCACCCCGTGATTAAATTCCATTAATTTCATTGATAGAATTGAAACGTAACATGGTCATCTTACTCGTGTTTTGCCCAATATTATGTTAGCATTTATATGGATGTCCTGTTTCTAACTGAAACATGAACGGTGGCTGGGCTCGAGTCAGAGCTGGCTCCGGCATGCCCGGGAGGGTACAAGGTCCTCCACAACCCCAGGCCTAGCCAACGAGGGGGGTGGACTGGAGTCATTTTCAGGGAAGAACTGAACATCGCTATGTTAGACATAGATGAAGTTTCCTGTGCAGAATTCCTTGGATTCTCAATAAAACATGACTCAGGTCACTGCCTTACCGGCTTGGTATGCTACCGGCCACCAGGGGCCATCAATGCCATGCAACAGCAGGAACTGATTGGTGTTATTAATAACATGACACTCACACATAACGGACTACTAGTGTTGGGGGATTTTAACCTATGGACCAATGGCAAACTAGACACAGCTTTCCACAACATCACACAATCCTGTGCCAATCTAGGGCTAAAACAATGGGTAACTACTCCCACACACAGGGAAGGCAACATCTTAGACCTAATCTTCGCAGAAGAGGACCTCGTGTCCATGGGAAAAACCCTACCAGTGGGATGGTAAGATCACAATTTAGTAACATTCAATGTCCATACCCTGAATAACGCAAGACCTAGGGACAAACAGGTCAGAACCTTTATCAGCCGTGATTGGAAAGGACTATTAAAAAAGGGGGAAAGAGGGGACGCCCTTTTTTCAGCTAGAAGCCCTTTTTAACCCGGAGAATGACATTATAGTGAACTATTGTTCGCTCTGTGAACACGTGACCATGAAACTTGACCAAACTGCCCCTCTGAAAGTAATCAGGAAAAGAGGCAACCCGTCCGCGCCCTGGTACACGGAAAAACTGAAAAATCAGAAAATCGTCTGTAAAAAGGTGGAAAGATACTGGAGGAGGGACTACACAGAACAGAATAGACATCTCTGGAGGCTGTCAATAACAAAATATAAAAAAGAGATTGCCACAGCCAAAGCAGAACACTTCGCAGCCATTATTTTGAAAAGCACAAATAAGTCACGAGACATCTTTAACATAGTGAGGGAAATGTCCCACACGTATTGCGCCAGCAGCAACATCAAACCATCCCAGGAGCTATGCGATGGTTTGGCCTCCTCCTTCCAGGATAAAATCAAAAAATTAGTAGAGAGTATGGAGGACTCTCCCACGTCCATAGCACAGCACCAGAGCACTGGGGACAGCGGGAAGAAGAGAGAAGGAATGGATAGGCACTCACCAAGGGCCATCCTGGATAAATTTGAAATCCCCCCAGAAAAAGAGTTTGCCCAAATAGCCCGTAGTATCTCCTCTGGATCCCCGCTGGATCCTTTACCCCACAAAGTTTTAAAGAAATTCGGGGCTGAATTCTTTCCTTTACTCCGTCAGCTTTGTGGTCAATCCCTCTGCACAGGCATTGTACCGATGGAATGGAAGCAGGCGGTTATTACACCCCTGCTAAAGAAACCAAATCTTGACCCCAGCTGCCACAAGAATTACCGACCCATTTTGCTCCTGCCCTATCCAATTAAGATCACGGAACAACTGGTCAGTAGGTCCCTGTCCCTCTTCTTGGAGACAAACAACATCCTAGAAGAGGAGCAGTTTGGGTTTAGACCAGCCCATGGGACCGAGTCAGCTCTGTTGATGGTCCTGGACAACCTGCGAATGAGGGCGGACAGGGATGAATCAGCAATTCTAATTCTGCTGGACCTGTCCGCCGCGTTCGACACGGTGAGCCATGACATCCTACTGACGAGGATGGAAACCTTTGGAGTAAACGGAACGGCGCTCAATTGGCTGCTCTCGTACCTGGCAGACAGATGGCAGGCAGTGGCACTCCCTCCATACCAGTCTGAACTTGCCAAAGTCCCACATGGGGTCCCACAGGGGTCCGCCATCAGTCCCATCCTTTTTTTTTTTTTTCAGTTTAGTAAAGTTTTATTGAGCTTAAAAGAAATGATACATCATAATATAACAACAAGAGATAGAGCAAAATCAATAGGAGATATTCATGAGAGATAATTGGAAATCGAAGAGAAAAAGAAAGAAGATAAAAGAGAAGGGAAAAAGAGGAAAATAGAAAGAGAAAGGAAAGAAGGGGGGTTAAGGAGGGGGAGAAGAAGATAAGAAGTTAGAGAAAGGTAGCCAGGTAAGATCAGACTTAATTTTTAAGGTGACAGATGAAGAGGAAGCAATTGCAATTCTATGCTCATCACAAACAAAATTCCACCATGTCTGCACAGACAATTTAGAGTTATCCTTCCAGCAAGACAAGATTACTTTGAATGCAGTTGCAATAAATAGATCAAACAATTTAGCATTATATGAATGTAAATCCAAAACATCAGATAGAGGACCTAAAAAAATATGCAACGGTGAAAATGGTTCAGAAAATTGAAAAATACGCATGCAATATTTCCAAACTGAGGACCAAAAAGTAAGAACTGGTGGGCAATCAAATAGGAGATGTATGAGTGTGCCTGGATTAGATGAACATGACCAACAAAGGGGTGAGGAGGAAGGGGAGAATTTTGAAATGCTTACAGGGGTAAAAAGAGCTCTATGGTATAGGAAAAAAAGTGACTGAGTAATACGGGCCGAAACTGAAGTCTGAAACAGTTTGGACCATAATCGGTCCCAAATATCAACAGATAACGAGAAAGATAAATCAGTTTCCCAAGCAACTTCAGTAACAGTTTTAGGTCTAAGACCAACATTCTCTAATAACATTTTATAAATCAGAGCAGCTTTGGGTATTTGTTGAGTAAACATAGGGTATAGAGGGGTGGAAGGAGTAAGGGAAGGAAGGATATCAAACGTAGGGAAGGTAGATAGGTGAGACACAATGGCAGCGGTAATAATGTCAAATTCTTTGCGAGACTGTAAAGGTAAATCAAACTTAGTTTGCATTTCATCAAATGAAATAATGGTTGAATCAGAAAAAAATTGATAGACAAACAAAATATCCTTTTCTTTCCAATACTTGAAGTAGAAAGATTTACCCTTGTACTTAAGATATTTGTTATACCATATACTGGAGGAAAGAAATGTTTGTAGGGGAGATGAGTCTTTTGAGAAGATATCATGTAGCAGTGTATGAGAATATTTCAAAACAGGGTGATTTGTCAAGAATGAACAGTTTGACATAAAAAGAGATTGTTGAAAAGTAAAATCCTTTAACAAAGACCGTTCAACTGCGATCCATCTGGGTAAGGGGATATCAGTAAAATCGAACGCTAATGAAAAAGCTTGTTTTATTAAGAAGGCAGAATGGTACGATCGGAAATCAGGGAAGCGAACTCCCCCTTCAGATTTAGGGCGTATAAGTTTTTGTAGGGAAATGCGGGGTCGCTTATTGTTCCACAAGAATTTAGAGCAGATAGAGTTTAGCCTATTAAAATACAATTTAGGGATTTTCACAGGAAGCATGGAAACAGTATATAAAATATGTGGGGAAATCATCATTTTGATGGTGTCTAAGCGACCCCACCATGAAAGGAAAAGAGGAGACCATGTCTGAAGGAGTGATTGAATTTTTTGAGTAAGGGAGGTAAAGGTCAGTTTGAGTGTGTCACGCAGAGTAGAGGAAAACCAAATACCCAGGTATTTGATCTTGGAGGGACACCAAGTAAAGTCGGTTGAAGAAAACATATACTGGTAACAGGATGAGTTAAGGGGTAGGACCTCTGTCTTGGAGAGATTAAGTTTATAACCAGAAACAGATGAATATAAGTGGACTTCTTCTAAAAATGGGGGAAGGGAGGAGACAGGGTTAGCCATGTAGACCAGAACATCATCAGCATAAGCTGATATTTTTGTCTCAATCGATGATTGTTTGAAACCCTGAATGAGGGGGTTAGAGCGAATTTTAATAAGGAAGGGTTCAAGGCAAAGAATAAAGAGTAAGGGGGAGAGAGGACAACCTTGTCTTGTTCCTCTGGATAAGGGGAAAAAGTTGGAGAATTGATTATTAACAAAAACACTGGCACGGGGAGCAGAGTAAAGGAGACTAATCAGGGAAATGAAGTGGGGACCAAACCCAAACCAATGCAATGCCTTAAACATGAATTTCCAATTAATGCGATCAAACGCTTTCTCAGCGTCCAGTGAAAGGGCAGCTAGAGGGGCCTTGAATCGATTACTGTGGGAAATAATATTGGCAAAAACACGGGCATTGTCTGCTGCAAGTCTACCTTTCACAAAGCCAACTTGATCGGTTGTGATTAACAGAGGAATAAGGGAATCTAAGCGAGCTGCTAAAATTTTGGCAAAAATTTTACAGTCGTAATTAATAAGGGATATGGGACGATAATTTTTGCACAAGGAGTGGTCCTTGTCAGGTTTGGGGATTATGATTATGAGGGCGTCCAAAAATGAGCCAGATGCTTTAGCATTTGCAATAAAGGAATTAAAAAGTTGTAAAAGGTGAGGAACAAAAATGGAGTGCATGTTGGCGTAAAATTCAATTGGGAGACCATCTGGACCAGGGGCTTTCGCTTTCTTAAGGGAGGTAATAGCCTTGAGGATTTCCTGAGGGGTAATGTCAGATTCTAATTGATGGAATTCTGTAGGAAGAGAAGGGGGAGGAGGAAGGTCTTCGAAGAAACGGGAAAGATCATCCTCACCAGGATGTGTATCATCTGTATACAGGAGTTTATAATAATTATGGAAGACCTGTGCAATATCCTCATCAGAGGAAACCTTTGAATTAGTCTCTTCATTGAGAATAGAGCCAATTGATTTTCGCTCAGCTTTAATTTTAAGATAATTTGCTAGCATTTTCCCCGCTTTATTTTGACCTCCATGAAATTTAGATTTCACCTTCAAAAGGGTGTTGCAAGCTTCAACTGTGGCAATTTGATTAAGTTCAGATTTGGCTTTAATAAGGTGGAGGAGAGCATCCGGATTCTTGGAAGAAAAGTAAGAGTGTTCTAGGGACTTAATGTTGGAGAGTTGAGCGGTGTATTTGTCCCTGTTAAGTTTCTTTTTCCTAGATACATAAGAGATTGTGAAACCTCGCAATGCAGCTTTAAAAGCATCCCAATTGTTTGAAACTGATGTGTCTTGGGGTAAATTGAGGGAGAAGAATTCAGAGATGAAACTTTTAACTTTAGACATAAAAACAGAATCAGAGAGAAGGAAAGTATTGAATTTCCAACGATTGAAAGAGGTGGCGGTGTGGGTCAGGTCAAAAGTGGCATATACAGGTGCATGGTTCGAAAGGAAAATGGAGCCAATTTCAGAATGCTGAATCGCAGGGAGAAGGGATTTGCTGACAAGAATATAATCAATTCTGGACCTGGTGTGGTGAACATTAGAGTAGAATGTGTATTCGAGTGAGTCCGGATTACAAGTTTTCCACACGTCAAAAAGGGGACGGGAGGCAATTGCTGATTGGAATGATTTATGTGTCTTATCCGGCTGGAATTTGGAGGAGGATAATCTATCCGAAAATGGGTCTAACCATTGGTTAAGGTCGCCAGCAAGGACCACGTTAGGGCAGTCAATAGATGAAATGAGGATTTTAATATCATTCCAAAATTTAGGATCAGGACGGACAGGACCATAGATATTTAGGAGCACCATAGTTTTGTTTTGTATAGACACTTTTGACATAACCCATCGACCCTCAGCATCCGATTGAGAAGATAAAATTTGAACATCCAAACCTTTACGAAATAAAATAGCAACACCGCCTTTTTTATCAATCGCAGGAGAAAATACCACTTGACCCACCCATGCCCTCTTAAGCTTCAGCGATTCGACATCTGTACAATGCGTTTCTTGGAGAAAAGCAATCTGAGCATTTAACTTGGATAAATGGGACAATACCTTTTGACGTTTAACTGGGTTGCCGAGACCACGAACATTCCACGTTACAAAGTTACACATGATGGGAGGTAAGGGAGGAGGGTAACAACTGGGTCCAATACACTGCAGGTAGGAAGCTAAGGGGAGAAACAAGGAAGACAAACATGTTAACAACACAAATCGGGTAAATATAGGAAAACAATATAAGGAGGAGCATCACAATCAATAAAAAGAATAAATAGTAACAATGAGGAGCACTAGAGACCACAAGAAGAAAGACAAAACGGGATACAAGGAAGATAACGGAACATGAATGAGCAAGGAATATGCAACAATGGCCTGTGAAAAAGAGGAGAAAGAAAAAGGAGAGAAAAAGAAGGAAATAGATAAGAAACAGGTCAAGGCAAAGATGCCAGACTTGAGAAAAAAGAGAAGAGCTAAGTAAAAGAAGCATGGAGACGCCAACGCGGGCGCCTATCCAACAGAGCGAGGAAAACGCGGGAATATAGGTAGGATATAATCAATAAGAAGTAAAGTTATAGCAAGACATGACAAGAAAGAAACCGGGACAAGGCCACAACAGTCGTCAAGACAATAGAAAAATGATTGCAAAAAATAGAAGAAAGTTAGTTTCAGTCATTGGTGTCCATCGTGGGTGAAGAGACGGTGAGAAGATACTCTCGAAGCTTCTGCGGATCATCAAAGGTACGAGAACGGCCATCGTGGGTTATTTTGCAGAGACAAGGATGAAGGATTCCATATTGGATGTTTAGTTCCCTCATGCGTGGACGCAGATTGAGGAATTCCTTGCGACGAGCATTCGTAGCATTCGACAAGTCCTGGGCTATGAAGATGGTGTGGCCTGACCAAATGAGGCGACGTTTTGCTCTGACAGCTTTAAGAACAGTCATCAATTCGGTGAATTCCAGAAAGAGCAGGATGATACCTCTGGGTTGGGCCGGGTTGGACGTTGGTCGACCCAGACGGTGTGCACGCTGTATGTTTAGTGGGATAGAGTCTGGTTGGAGACCCAAAAGCTCGTAGAGGAGTTTGCGGACGAAGGTCACCATGTCACCCTCCCCAAGGGACTCCGGAACACCATAAATACGGAGGTTATTCCGCCTATTACGGTTTTCAAGGTCCTCAGTGTGAAGTTTCAACTGCTGTATCTCCTTTTCAAGAGTAGGAATTTTTGTAGAAATATCCTGGACGTCACTAATGCGTTGTTCTAGTTGCAGGACTTTGTTTTCCATGACTACCCATCTGTCTTCAATCTGCTTGAGCTTCTCATTAGTTGCCACCATGAAAGGTTGTAGGCCACGAACCTCTTCTAAAATGGAGTCCAGCACCGGGTTTTGAGAGGTGCAAATTGGGGACGGAGGGTCATTCTTGAGGCGTTTTGGGTTTGTTCCGGTGATAGACGCTCTCGTATGTCCTACGGTCTGAGACATGATGCCACCAGAGGGGCAGACTAGGAGGACCACAAGAATAGAAGCCAAACCAAATAGTAAAAGTTGTGAGACCCTGAAAGTAAATGTGTAGATAGAACTTGATGGAAGAGGTCATGGACAAGATGACAGGCAGCACTGGAGAAGCACTAATTCCAATCTACAAGACAGGTGTCGAGAGACAGCAAAAATCAGGAATTCACATCCATAGAACCATCCAGGAATAAAGTGAGGAAGAAAACAGCATAGCGTCCATGGGTAATGGGAACCATGAGATTAGTTCGATGAGCCACGGAGGGTTAGTGGTGACAGAAAGGTAGGAATATAACAATTGCGCAGATATCACCTCAAAATGGCCGCCGATAGGAAGTACTAGTAGCAATAGGTAAGCTGAGGAGAACTCTGGCGCCAATAGTCACAAAGATGCAGAGGAAGCATGATGCGCAGAATTTATGTCATACCTTGTCTGAATGTGACCTGAGAATGCAGCATACGAGTAGATACAGCGTTGGAAACGTCAGGAAAATGGGACGCGAGCGTGGCGACACAAAATGGCGGCCGCCCGCGTCCCGGTATTCGGAACAGAAGCTGCGGTGAAAAAATATGTTAAAGCGGCAATTTCAGACGCCGCTGCCGGTCGCAAAGCACGGGGACCATGTTCCGCCGAGCAAAAACAACTTTTCCTGGCGTCCGTAAGATGAAAGGACAGCAATATATAGGAAGAACTCCCGCGTCGTCACGGAGCTCAGCCGGGCAGCGCCATCACACGCCGGCGCGTAAGCCACGCCCCCCAGTCCCATCCTTTTTAATGCCTACATGCAACCCCTGATGGGCATAATCAAGGCTTATGATATTAGCGTGATCAACTACGCGGACGACACGCAGCTTATGATCTCCCTCAATAGCACCCATGCGGAATCACTAGAGAGTTTCCACATCTGCATGCAGGAAATGGCAACATGGCTCAAAAGAAGCTCCCTACAATTTAATAGCGGAAAAACAGAGATCATGCAATGCAAAGTGGGGAGAATTGCCAGAAGCCTGCCCGCAGACTTCTGGCCTTTAGCCTCAGATGGACCACTGACACCAGTAAAAACAGTGCGGAATTTGGGGGACAGCTTCAACGAGAATATAAACTTGGAGACCAACGTCAATAAACAGGTGAGCAGTTGCTTCACCTTAATGCGGGGCCTCCGAAAGCTACTGCCTCTTCTTCCAGCACAGACTAGAACAACTTTAGTCAGGAGCACCATTCTTAGCCGCGTGGATTACTGCAATGCCCTGCTACTGGAATCACCCGCATATCTGATTTCCAGACTCCAGAGTATCCAGGCAGCAGCAGCTAAACTGGCACTCTCACGAGTCCGCCGATCTTCCACTACTTTAGCACTAGCCGACTTACACTGGCTGCCCGTGCCTCAGAGGATCCTCTTTAAATCTCTATGTACCGTTTTTAAAGCAGTACGCGTTCAGGGTCCTAAACCACTACAAAACAAGTTCCAATGGTATGAGCCCACACGGGCCCTCCGCTCCTCATCTACTAACCTTGTCAGAATACCTAACCCAGCCCACCTCTGGTATAGCCTTCCAATTGCGATCAGGAAAACCAGAGAACTGTTGCCTTTTCGCAAAAAGGTCAAGACCTGGCTCTTCCCTAAAGTATAATTACCCCAGGAGCAACAGTATCATTCCTCCATCCTTGCCCCCCATGCTGATCACTTCTTAGTTGCACCTTTTCTAAAGCGCCAGGATGCCCGTAGGGTTGCAGCGCGCTCTATAAATGATATAAATAAATAAATAAATATATGGCTAATACATTATATCTTCATGTTGTGTGTAGACGCAATCAGTAAATACAGATGTTGCGTTAGTCAGGTGGACATCTGTGCCACCATTTTAGCACTTGAAGACTCCATTTTCTCTTACAAACGAAACTGTTACTTGCTCATTTACAAGAAATGGTCCTAGGTAAGTTTTGTTTCTCCAATGCTGAAACGTGCTCATTAACGCATGCTTTTTCATGTTACATAGAGGCCTTCTCCCACTTGTCTAGAAGGGAGGAGAGGCCAGACAACCTTGAATAGTAGATAGCTTGCACCAGGCCGCAAAATCGAAACTTATGTTCTGTGCCCCCATTGTATTACAACAGCTACCAGAACTTTTCCATAATAAGCGGGTCTTTGTGGGCTCCGCAACCGACATAATGCTTGTTAGAGTTAGTCTCTCGTCAGCCATCACAGGAGGCTGGTCAGACTGGACTCCACTGCAGTGTACGTTATTAATCAACTAGTTTGCTTGTATTCTCTACTGTGTCATCAACTCTTCATTGACTGGAAGGCAAGAGGTAGTTGTGAGTGGCCCGGGTGACCCTAGTGGGCAACTTCCTTCATCCTCACCCATCGGGAAATCCTTGGAGAGATCCTGCCCCCTGTAGAAAACACTTCCCACAATGGCCTGCAATCAGTTTTGAGTTCAAACTCAGTTCATTAACATCATATGGTTTGAGAGCAGGTGCTGCCACAATACAACTTTTTCACACCCATCACTCTACAAGAGCACCCTTCCCTTCAACATGAGTTCTCACATACACCCCGTTTTGTCAGCACAAAATTAGGAATTAATTTAGAATATTATTTGATCAGACCGAGAAACAACCGTAATTGGTTCTTGTTACTTGGAGAAGGGGACTTTCAATAGCTGTAATCAATGTCATTCTTTAAAAAATACCAGTTTTATCTATCCAGTGTCCCAGATACTCCACCCCACTCACTCTGATCTTACACTTTTGTTTCTGAATAGTTAACCCATTTTAAGCCAACACTTGTAACACTGTTCTGAGTGCTTCATCATGTTCAACCACATCTTATCCGAACACAGGTATGTCATCTTGGAAATATGTGACCTGAGACAATCCTTTCAACAAATGATGCATGGCACACTAGAAAACAGCAGCCCCTTCTACCTGTATTCCACCTCTTGTGTAATAAATTAGGTCAAACGGTGTGCTCCTGGTGCAACACAATCTGGTGGTACGCTGATGACAAATCCAGGGTCAAAAATACCGAAGATGGTTGATGGCATTTCGCTTTAGTTGACAAGGGATGTTGGTCTACCCAAATAGCCGCACTTAAATCCCTCAGATCCACACACGAATGCAGATCACCATTGCCCTTCTTGGATATCACTACTGGGGCCAACCATTCTGATGCCTCAGTCTCTTCTATAATGCCCTTGTTGCACAAATCTTCCAATTCCAGACATATTTGCTCTCTTACTGTTAATGGGACCACCAAGGGCTTGTGGATGATTTTGTGCATGAAACACTTCAACACTCCTAACTTGTCACTTAACGCACTTGTGAACTCTATGTATAAAGAATCACAAGATGCACTACCAGTCATGTTTATATCCGACTGGGTTCCTAGAACCTGCTCAGGATGATTTAGATCCAATCTTGTGCCCAAATATCTCTGTTGCAGCAACCTAAACAAAGTCAAACAGTTCCTCCACCTCTTGAAATTCCAGATGAGCCTCAATAAAATCCACTAAATCTATGGGTTTATTCCCATACACCACCAGTTTGATGTCAGGTGGATTTACAATATGGTCAGGAAATCTGGTAATGTGTTCTTCATCAATAAGAGTATATTTTTCACCCAAATCTGCCATAGCCTTCGCCATGCACTTTAATCACTAAAAAAGGATTATTATCACATACATTTCCCACTAGTACAACTTTTAATATAATCCCAAGACACCCATCTTCTTCATCAGTATCATATTCCATCGTACGTATAGGAGTCTTAACATATTTCTTCTCTTTCCCCATTTTGCAACCCATCTCGTCTGTCACTTAGGACAGTGTTGACCCATCGCAAGACACATTTCACTTATAGCCACATGCCCCTTCAGCCCACACTTGAAACAAACCCATGAAGCCTTATCCACCCCCACCTGGAAGTTCAGAGTCTTGATGGCTCCTTCTTTCTTTGTTTTCTGGCTTCCCTTCTGCACAGACTCAATCGTTTCCTTAGTAGCCATTATTTCAAGCCTTCATCTGTATTCTGCACTCTCTTTACTATTTCCACAGCTTTTATTAGTGTCAAGTTTTCACTATTCAGTAACTTCTCTTGAATCTTTTTGTTGTTAATCTCCAGCACCGACTGGTCCGTTATCATCTCATCCAAACAGTTTCTGCAGTTACAAGTCCCTTCCAAAGACATTAACCCAGCTAGATAGCTCTCCACGGATTCCCCAGGTAATTGGCCTCTTTTCAAAAATGTAAATCTTTCCACCACTATTTTTTTTCTTTCCAAAATTCTCAGTCAGTTGCTTCCTAGACTTGCCATACTCATCTGCATCTTCATCAGTATCCTCCTCATCAACTTCTCCTCCCTTGGGCACCTAGACAGTGTTTAAGAAGCACTAACTTTCTTGCTGAAGTGAAAATATTGCCCCGTATGGCTTGCAGATACGCTTCCAAACCTTCTTGCTATTCTTCCCAAGGTACCACAGGTTGGCCTAGGCCAAGGTAGAACATCAGTGGAGCAGATAAACTCTCCATCTCACACTAGTGTTCAAATATGTATTCCAATTACAATACTAGTTCAAGTGAAATTTAACACATTTCCACTAGAGGGCAAACTTTACTTATTTAAAAATGAAACAATACTTATTAAATCACTTTTCAACCAGAAAGTGGCGTCACTCTAGTGTTACTCAGCATACTAAACTCGTGCTCCTGGCCAACTAGTGTAATCATCAAGTTTCATGCTTCCTACTTATCTAAGATGGCTCCTAACACATCGATGTTCTGGCGCAGCAAGCAAGCTGACTTGTGCTTCACGCTCTAACACGTATTCAATGGGCCATTTCTCGCGCATAGGCTTGCGTGTGCCACAATACTAATTTATTATAGAAAATTAAGCCAAAAAATGGACTCCGTCGGTGAAGCATTGGTACGTTTATGCCTCGATGGGCAGACGCCTTATGTAGCAGAACAACGCAGGTGAAACAACGACGTTGGCAAGCCCCATAGCACTTGAGACATCAAGATCCTTCGCCCATGCAGTGAAACTGCAGGTTCATGGAAAATCACTGGCCGCTCACTTCTTGAGTAATGCAAGAAGCTATAGACGTGGCACTTCGAATAAGCACCTTGGGTACCACACACAAACCCACCTGTCAAGCACCTGGATACCCTCATGGTGATTAATGCGCTAAACACATCAATACAACATAACAAATGGACTACACATAAGGGACATCTGAAGTCAAAGAGTGTGGCTCATTTCAGATCAATGCATGAGGTCCCTTAAGTAATGAAGGTTGCCACCTTTCCCAGAGAAACATATCTGCCAATTGTTCACATTTTAAAATTCTGCAGCAGCTCGGACACATTAAACAGAACTTTGTATACAATCATCCTGATTCCTTTTTGACATGGCCTTTCTGACTTTGTGTACTTTATTTATCAGGAAGGGGTCACTAAAGCAGCTCCGGGACCCATTCTGAATGTTTTCTTCCTATATTTACTGTTTCAAGTACGTAAAGGTAAGGTGAAAAATACTGGCTTGGGGTGATTTTCCTCATTTTTGCACCGGACGGGACATTAAAATACCAGGCATGCTGGTAAATAACCGGCCAGGTGGCAACCCTAAATACACCTGGTTCACTACAAAAACACCAATAAAAAGATATAACAGAAAACAATTCAACACTACAAAAGACAGGATATACATGCCATTACTAGCACAGTGTGAGCACCTGGGGTGCAGAATAAAGTATAATGTGAAACGAAGAAAGGGCCCCAGAGGAACTGGGCCCCTTTCATTTGAAAGGAATGAATGCCTCTATGGGCTACACACTTTAGATTTCTTTGTAGAAAGTTGTGCATTCTTGTTAGTATACACAAATCCTGTCCAGATATTTGGGGAAAGAGTGATTTGTGCACAGCTATTTCTGGTGGTGTCCACTGCAGCATGGACCTGCCTTGCGACTTTACCGCATGGTCCAATCTTATGACAACTACCATAGACAAGGTAGTGCATTGTGGGTAGTTCCTTGCTGACGGACACGTATTGGGTTCACATTTAAAAAACAACTGTCCACGTTACGTTAGTCAGGCTATCATGGCTGCCAGACAGGGCACAAACCTGGGTGGTTATTGGCGTGGTAAGGATCCCAGCATCCCTTATGCATGCAAACTTAATTTACACATTTACAATGATTTCTGATACATTGTTTCTGTATGAATATTATTTTGTTTGTATTTAATTTTGTCACTGCATTCTGAATATTTGTTTGATCATTTATGCACAAAACAAAAACAATGTGCAGAAAAAAAGCCAATCTCACAGTTTACAACCATTCTCTGAGCTGCATCGACACACAAATCACTTGCACTTTCTCGTCCTCTTTCACTCTTCGTTTATCAGTGCTTGATTTATCCTTGAGCGTTTTCATCTTCAGAACCTCGTGATTTAAGACGATATTCTTGTTAATACAAAACAAAGGCGAACTTGTATTAGGAGATGATTATATGTATGGAATTGCAGCCTCCTCTAGTGGCTGCTTTGATTAAAATTATTTAAGGTACTTTTAATTTCAGCCTAAAAGCTGTTTTCGGCTGTGCAAGTTAATTTTAAATTTATTTTAATTTATTTTATTTTATGAGTTTTGTATAGCGCTAGCTGGACCCGAGGGTATCAGAGCGCTTCACAACAAGTAACTTATGTGCAAGTGGGCAGTACAGGGAATACAGGGGAACATAGCGACACGGACATATAAGTAGTAACAGGCACCTGCGCATGCAGACAACAAATACATTATACGTTCCTTTACAGAGATGTATAGCAATTGTCACCGTACCGCTGTCATAATGCGCAGGAAGATAAAAGCATAGTTTCCGCGTTGGTGACTTACTAGTGTAACCTGGTAAACCACAGTCTTTGGGTCGATAGTCTAAAGGGTTTCTTGAAACAACAGTACGAGTCTCTGGGAAGTTTTCTAGATCCGACTCGATGAGATTGCTCACCTAGTTTAAGTTAGCAGGGGTGCCGGTTAAAGTATTTCCTTGGCTCCTATCTGCTCGCTTGAAAATGATCCAGAAAGGGATTTTGAGCAGGTTTTTGAATTTTGGAAACAAGGGGATCATTGTGATGTGTGGGGGGATGGAGTTCCAGATTTTGGGAGCGTTTCCAGCAAACGTTCTGGACACCGTTTTTTGTATGCGAGTTTGTATTGGAGCTTCTGAGGTTCCTGGATTGGCCAGCTCGTTTGAATTTGGCAGCTAGGTATTCTGGTTTGCCTGTGTGGAGTTCTTTGTGCCTGAGGCAGGCGGTTCTGAAGCTGGCTCGTAACTCAATTCGGAGCCATTTCAGTTCTTTGAGTGCAGGGGAGATGTGTTCGATTTTTTTAGTTCCGGTGACCAATCTGGATGCTGCATTGAAGGTTATTTTCAAGGGGGCGAGGTGGGATTTTGCAGTGCCAGTCAGGGCTGCGATCCCGTAGTCAATTCTGAAGAGCACCAGAGCTTGGGTGGCTTGTTGAAGGTCCTTGGGCGGGAGGAAGGGTTTTATTTTGTACAGTAGTCTCAAGTTGAGAAAGGCGCTTTTAGCGGATCTTGTAATGTGATTTTTCATGTCTAGTTTTGGGTCCAGGGTGATACCTAGAGATTTTACCGAGTCAGCCAGTGAGATGTTGCCATTGAGGGCGTTGATAGCTTTGAGCCGTTCTGTAATTTGGGGGTTTTCATCTTTGTTGGAGAAGAGGAGTATTTCCGTTTTCTCTTGATTGAGTTTCAGGTGGTTACTTGAGAGACACTGTCGTACCTCTCTGAGCGTGGCATTGAGTCTCTGGAGGTCCTCAATAGAGATGGTTTCTAGATATAACTGCGTGTCATCAGCATATAGGTGGAAAGGGATGTTGGATTTCCTGAGTAGAGAGGTGAGGGGTTCCATTTATATGTTGAAAAGCTGAGGGGAGAGCATTGACTCTTGTGGAACACCCCTGGTAACGGGGTGGAGGTCGGATTCGAAATTTTAAATTTGCATTCTTTGCGATGGGTTGTGGAGGAAGGAGGAGAACCAGAGGAGGACCGTCTCTTCAATACCAGCCCTTTCTTGAAGAATCTTGAGGAGAAGCTTGTGGTCGACTGCAGCCCATAGGTCTAGGAGGATGAGAAGGCAGCATTGGTCCGAGTCAAGTGACTTGTGTAGGTCATCTATGACATTGAGGATTGCGGTTTCGGTGCTGCAGCCTTTTCTGAAGCCTGATTGATGGGGATCTAGAAGGTTGATGTTGTCCAGGTGTTGGGTCAGTTGGGGGAGAACACATCTTTCCATGATTTTAATTAATTAGTAATTAATTTTAATTAATTGATTAATTGATCATTATGTTCTGTAGCGGGTTATGGGTTTATAGGGTGGGAAGTAATGTAATTATACTAAATTAATTATTCATTTTTAGGAAATATAAATTAATTTTAATTAATTGGTATTTAATTTTTATTAATTGGTAATTCGTTTTAATTAATTGATTAATTGATATTTATGTTCTTTAGCGGCTTGTGGGTTTATGGGGGAATAGGGTGGGAAGTAATTTAAATGTAATTAGGTAAATATTTTAATTAATTGTTTTGTTAATTATATTATTGTAATGAATTATTAATTTGTAATTTATTATCATTAATTGGTATTTATTATTACTTTATTTTTACTTAATTTTTTTATTGCTAATCATGTTTTAATATTTATGTATTTGTAAATAGTTTATATTTATTTAATAATTCATTTCCGTATTATTTTAAATTATTAATTTATTCATAAGTATGTTATTTTTACCTTCTACGCTATCCAAAATTTTCCCTACTGTTGCAATCTCTGGAGTTAGAATAGTAATTTTTACCCCTACGCTATCCAACACTTTCCCTACTGTTGCACTCTCTGGAGTGGGAATAGTAATTTTTACCCCTGGAGTGGGAATAGTAATTTTTACCCTTATGCTATCCAACACTTTCCCTACTGTTGCACTCTCTGGAGTGGGAATAGTAATTTGTACTCCTAAACTGTCCAACACTTTCCCTACTGTTGCACTCTCTGGAGTGGGAATAGTAATTGTTACCCCTACGCTGTCCAACACTTTTCCTACTGTTGCACTCTCTGGAGTGGGAATAGTAATTGTTACCCCTACGCTGTCCAACACTTTTCCTACTGTTGCACTCTCTGGAGTGGGAATAGTAATTTTTACTCCTATGCTATTCAACACTTTCCCTACTGTTGCACTCTCTGGAGTTGGAATAGTAATTTTTACCCCAACGCTATCCAACACGTTCCCTACTGTTGCACTCTCTGGAGTGAGAATAGTAATTTTTACCCCTTCGCTATCCAACACTTTCCCTACTGTTGCACTCTCTGGAGTGGGAATATTAATTTTTACCCCTATGCTATCCAACACTTTCCCTACTGTTGCACTCTCTGGAGTGGGAATAGTAATTATTACCCCTACGCTATTCAACATTTACTTACTTTTTTAAATTTGTTTTACATTTTTATAAATTTTTATTTGTATTATTATTTTATTTGTATACATTTATTTATAATTTATAATATTTTTATTTATTTATAAGTTAGTAAAATTATTTTTAAAAGTTAGTATCAAGGAAGTATATACTATGTATTATATTTATATTATTTATTATATTTGTATTAAATTATGTATTATTCATTAATTGTAAATATTATAACATATTTATAACTCTGTTTATTACATTTATAAGTATTATTTTATTTATATTACATATTTTTTTAATTAAAAAAAACTATATATTTTTACTAACGATATTTTTTACATCGATATTATTTTTCCATATTTTTGTAATGACCTTGTTAGAGATAGCATGTTGATATTTTCGTAATCGATATTTTTGTTGCGATATTTTTGTAGGTAGATATTTTTGTAAACGATATTTTGTCAGAGATTCCTTTTTTTCTTGATAAATTACTATTTATAGCAGGTTTTTAAAAGTTGTTTAAAACAGAAAGCCATCAATTGCATAAAATATTTTTGAAGCTACATGTATACATTTACAAGCAAACATACACAAATAATAATAATGTCAAAACTCACGATTTTACTTCTCTGAATGTGACCGACCATTAAGACGCAACCAATCCACTATTGCGGTGATTCTACTGGTTGTTTCACATCCAGAATTTCTTCATTTGTTACTATCATATTTCCAATACGATGTGAACTCTTTTTTGGACGTAATAAGAACCTGTCAGTATTATGGCAGGATGATTTTCCTTTTTAATTATCATTATTTGGAGACACTGGGAAGACGAAAAAAGCCACTGTTTCGGTACATCGGAAATTAAGGGAGGTTTTCCACCAGGTGTAAAAATTTTATTTCAGCAAACTAATTGTTTCATTCTTAAATTCATCTTTTTACCTATAATTTTATTTCCTGAAAATTCGATTTAAGTTTTAATTCATTCTTGTTTTGTAAGAGCAGATTCATTGTTCGCCATTATTTCGTTATAACAATTTTAGTTTGGATAGGGGTATTCTTAATTCACTGAAAAGCTATAGTTGGCCTAAATCTGCCCCAATTCACTTTTGGAGCAGAATGAACTTACGCAGGTTGGCTAGTTTCTCATTATGTACAGATCTCGTCTTCCACACATCCCATACAAAATATAATACAGAGGCAAGCATATGTGAGTCCCATATTTCAAGAATGGCATGCCAAGATTTTTTCTTTTTTTCCTACCCAATCCACAGCACATTTTATTCTGTTCTGCAAGTTTTTGTTTAAAAAAATAAAAATTTAATAGCAATCCAACATTTTAAATACATACAAATTCATATTGAAGATGAGGTATACATCATATAAAACTCCATATTATTTCAAAAGAGGTTAATATAAATTGCTTAAACATAAAAACTGAATATAGCCCTAAGAGCCAAACACAAGGCATCAATATATAAATAATTTCATATTACTCCTTCATATGATTAATCGCAGGCCCCCAGATTGACAAACCTAGTTTCCGTGTCTGTGTCCCCTTGGGAGCATATAAACTATGCTCCATATTAAACATACCAAAGAATCTAGCTCTCCAGATTTCAAAAGTTGGGATTTCCTTTTGGAGCCATGTGGAGGCTATACAAAGATGGGCCACCGCTACTACTATGAAAATTAAATATCTAAATTCAAAAGCTGAATGTCCCTCAGTCACATTTTCCCCTATGCCCATCAGCGTAGTGGGCGGTGTGATATTTATTTCTACTCCAGTGATTTCCAAGATAAACATTTCTATATGACCCAGAAGCTGAGTTAACTTTCTGCATGCATAATAGAGATATATACAATATCAGCCAAATCTGCCCCACATCTAAAGCATTTCCCATTGTTAAGCCCCCCCCCCCCCCATTTCATCATCTTTGCAGGGGTATGATATAAATCAAATATAGTTTTAAAATGCTGTGTTCTTAGGTTGGCTGGTATAACATTTTCCCCTGCCATATCTATTGATTGTTCTATGTGAATATCTTGATCTCTCAATTGGTTCCTCCATCTTATATTTTGGGCCTCTCAACCATTTCTCTGTGTATCTAATAAACAGCTATAAACCCTACCAATCAATTTCTTACATCTGATGGCCCGACTAACAAATATGGCTCCATTATCCTTTGTTTTCTCATCATGAAGTCCCACATCTGGAGGAATTAAAAAAATTCAGTTTAAAGGAGTTTATATTTATCAGCTATTCTCTGAAAGGAGAGCAGATCAGCGTCCTTATATAGGTTGCCTATACATGTAACTCCTTTATCTTTCCATTTATGAGCAACCCAATCGGAGTGAAGAACTGGGTCTCTCAGAACCGGCGGCGTCAGGGACACGCCCGATGTCTTCGGATTCCCCGGTCCTGGCAAACAGAGACACGGAATACTTCGAGGTGGCGTCAGAGATCAAATTTATTAGCTGCAGCTAGTAACAGTGAGCCAAGCAATACAACACGGTGTACAACTCAGGAGACTGCTCCACTTTCGTAGAGCAAGACACTACTTTTTATGCTGTTTTCAGACAATTACGAATGCACACCCATTGCGGCAAATTCTGACCAACAGAAACACATTTCTATACATTATCGCATTCCAAAAAGCTCACTTTACATCGTACCAATCCCACAAGTTAATTATTAGGATTGTCCCAAATTCGATTACCAAAAGCCGGACAAACCCATAATTGAAAGCACTACCAATGTAATGAAAAGACATATAGAAAAGAGCAATTCAGATGTAGTGTAGGATAAGATATGTGCAAGAAACTAAATGCTAACGATATCCTGAACAATGATTGGAAATCCTAGACAAGATCTGCTAAAGAAACTGGCTTCGTGAAAGGGTCAGTGTCAGGTGAAGGGGTCAGCATCTTGCAGTTCTATCGCAAGTCGAAAAGGCCCACGTTAAACTTTACATGGACAACGAGGTCCATGCAATTTCGTTTGTTCGTTTATCCCTATGGCCTACATGAGGGCAACACAAAATGGAGTCGCAAACAACGTAAAACAAAATGGAGTCCGGTTCCAAAAACCACGGAACCTCAGACCCTCTTTTTGCCATTACGTAGGCAATGACCTAAACTCACGTCAATGAATCCAGGTCTATATCTATTCTCATCAGATCATCAAGGTGTTGTTGTAACATCATCTTATTATCCTTCGCTTCTCTCGAGACGGGTCTTCTCACACAGATCGTAGCACAAAGTCCACAAATGGTGGGACCACACTGGATGCATAAGCAACATGAGAAAAGGATCGCTAAAGCCATACCAAGAAACATCAGAATCTTCCATCCCCATTTGGACAGCAATTCCCAAAACCATCCCATCAACGACCAGTTATCTTCGTCTACATGTATAGATTCAGCAGACTTATGCAACTTCTGGATGGCTTGGTACACCGTCGGGGCATTATCTGGTATGAAAACACAGCAACTAGATCCGATCAAATTACATACCCCACCTCTATCTGCTAGTATACTATCTAGAATAAAGCGGTTCTGTAATGTCATAAGGCGATCCGCTTGAAGCTCAGCTGTAATATTACTAAGGGCACCTGCAGTCTCATTTATAGTGGCCTCAACCACTCTCGTGAGCTGACGAATATTCCTACTATTAGCCATAGGACCCCAAAAGGGCAGGAAACCCTTAAAGAAGTCTCCAACTTCTTTTACGACAGTATCTTTCGCATCGATAATACCTCTACCATATCTTGTCTTATGGTAGTTAAAAGCAGCCGTGTATGTAGGGGGAAGCAAAAATGCTACATAACATGTGCCCAAAAAATCAGACGGCAACCATGTTTAGGCTCTGTCGTAACAAACAAAATACGTGCCTTTAGCTGGCACGAACAGAGGAGATTTCTGGGACGTATAAACGTATGTGTGAACACACACACTTACCAAGCTGAGCTCTCGGATTCTGACCATTACCTTGCAGACAAAGATGATCTTGGTGGGGTACAATCCAAATAGGAGGAGACCTTCGTTGTCTCTCTTTCTCCGTCAAACTAACACTATATGTAGTCTTATTCCAACCGACATATGCTCGTACCTCATCTTTAGGGATAGCGTTATACGCGTCAATATCTCTAATCATATCAACTATTCCCCGTATCAATGCATTATTACTCGCATTGTCTTTAACAGAACGTACAGACGAGGCTTCATTCGCATAGATAAACATTGATTGGAGTGCCCAAACTGACCAATTAGGCGAAAAAGGCAAAACCAAATAAGGCATTCCCTTATCTGTCGTATGCGGCATAAGACCACACACCCAACAATTTGTGGTATTTATTACTAGCTGATGCTGATGCAACATCTGTATAAACAAATTGTTCACAAATTCTGATCTTCGTGTCTGTTCATGTTCAGGTAATGTATGAAATTCATGTGGAGAAACAGTAGGAAAAGAAAGAGTAGGTTGGGAGGTAGATGTAATCGCCAATTGTGTGACATAGAAAATCCAACCCACACAAGCTAACGTAATATTCAAAAGCATAAGTAAACACATTATCAAAAAACATTTGCTACGAACCAATATACATATTCTTACTTTAGAATCAGTTTTCCTAACACTCTTATCAGACCTAAAAGACTCCATCCTCTAACGTGCTGCTCACGGTTATTACCTTCTTCACTTAAGTGTGCGCCAAGATCGCACTAACGACCCTGAACCACAGACCTTGTGTCAATACGTGGCTCACCCCTTAAGGCTGAACCGCGACCCTGCAGCTGAGTCTGGATGGTGACTCGAAAAAGGAAAAAGCAAAAAAAGTCTCTTGCTCTGACAAGGTATAAATTCACTCTATAAAAAAAGGTTTTATTTGTCCATATGTACAGTCTTTCTTGGTCTCAAATCGTAGCATTCTTTATCAGGCACAGTCTGATCCTTGAACAGAAGATCCGGATTGGTGGTGTCAATCTTTAGATGAGGAGGCACAGCAGCTTGCAGAACATCATCATCCTCTCGTTCTGACCGTGTCCATGTCAAATGAGCATCACTAAAAGGCATGAATCTAGGGACTTTCTCACATTCGAAATCAGCTATACCATCCCTCACCCACTGATCATACGGTAAAGGCAAAGGAACTTTTTTACAGTGGGTGGCATGCACCCAGTTCTTTTTGCCAGCTACTCTAACAGCGGTTCTAGTAACCAAAAGCACTAAATAAGGACCAGTCCATCTCGGTTCCAAATTCTTAGTACGCTGGAAGTTCTTGACCAAAATGTAATGTCCAGGTTCGATAGCGTGGCCTGGATCTGTAGTAGCTGTCGGCAAACTGTCATAGACCTGTTGGTGGAGAACACGTAATTTAGCAGTCAAGTCAATGTCGCATACAATCTTTTCAGCAAGTCCAAACCCAACAGATTCTCATCACAACCAGTCGTTAGAATAAGTGGAGCTTCCAATTCACAAGGGCCAATAGAAAGGGACAAAGGACTAGAAACCGGATTACGAACTGGGGTGCCTGAAGATCCTACTGAAACATTGGTCAAGCCAGACAAAGGTGCGCCAGGAAGTGTAGAGTGCATAATAGAACTCTTTGTCGCACCAGTATCCAAAAGAAAAGGTTCTACCACACCTGATGTAATCACTTCAACATAAGCTCCACTCTGATCTACTGGAACTGACACTACTCCCTTACTTTGTCCTTGGCTGTCCTAGTTATCATTATAACCAGAACTCTCACCTTCGACATAGTAATCCTCACAATAATACTGGGCAGACTGACCACTCGGGACATTCTGTCTATCAAAATAATTCACAGAATTCTGTAGGGAAGAGGAACGCTCATTCTGGGGATCACACCACTTCCCCTGCCCTAGGAGCTTGCTGAAATCCACCAAGACCTCTCTGACCAGATGCACCATTCGCACGCTGTAGCAAAGCCGGGTAACTATTTTTGTATGACCTTCCTCTCTACAGTAAGCACATTGATTAGGACCAGGAAAGAATCGCTGAACATAAGGCTCAGGCTTCTGTAACAATCTCTGAAATTGCGGAGGTTGCTGGAACTGAGGCTGATTCTGACGAGGCGGATAAGCTTGCTGCAAAAGAACTTTCGTCTTCAAATCTTTCGTTTTCTTCTCCACTTTATCCTTCTCATCTTTATCCCTATTCTCGTAATATTGGGCAGTAGCCAATATCTGGGCCGACGAAGAAACAGCCCATGAACTCTCAGAGTCCTTAAACTTATTAGAAAGTTCGGGAAGCAAATTAAAGACAAATGTATCCACAAACAACCTTTGACCACCTTCCGTACTCATGTCCTGACCACTATGATCGATAAACGTCTCTTCGAACCTAGTGAAGAAATCAGACACACTCTCGTCTTTCTTCTGCTTGCATGTTGCAAACTTATCCCAATTCACTCGTAAAGCAGGCATCATCGTTTTCATCAGATTAATAATTCTACCTGGTAATTCTGAAACTAAAGGTTCAGGTTTAGAACCTCCCTCCTGTCTACCATCTGCAGCAACAATATTCGCCCAAGTATCACCTAATTCTCCAGCATGATTCTTGTGACGGATTTTCGCCCACAAAGGTTGCGGAACTACATTACCCATTAACATATCGATGTCAGCTAAATTCATAACACATGCATCAACTGTCTGGGACAACTCCTTGTAATAACCAGCAGGATTCTTACAAGGGTCAGGTAAGGTCGGCTTAAGAGCCAAGACCTCTGCTCTCTTCCAAGGGACATGTACCCATACTCGCAGAAAATGAGCCGGAGCAGCAACAATACCCTGATTTACATTAGCCTGAACTGCTTCCTTCCATACAGGAGCAACTTCTCTCATAGGATACTGCTTAACTTTCCTCCTAACGAAGGAATCAGGTTCGTACAATGTCTGAGGCGGAAGCCTAGATCTAAAAACAAGTATCGTCTCTACTGCATCTATAACATCAGATTCCACTATCGTCCCTCTAGCACATTCGGAGTGAACATCAAGTAGTTCCTGCGGAATCAAACCCAAGTCATTATTTTCCCATTCCTGATGCAGAAACATACACATTACATCAAAAACATACCTTTGCTTAGGCGGTTCCCATTGAAAGAAAACATCCATAATCGCTTGCAAATTATACCTAGAGGCATTTGAAATCCATCTACGAGCCAATAAATCCAACACAGCCCGTTCCTCAGGACCGGGAAGCTGACTACGACTCTGCTTACGTTCCGAAACAGGGGTCATATTCAGTGACCCAAGCAATGGAGTCAACAAATTAGTAACAGTTTCTGTCATTCGTTTTTGAACAGAAGGAGAAGAAGCAGACATAAGAACAGGAGAATAAGTATTTTGAGGCCAAGAAGGTGTAGGAATAGAAACAGTCGGAGTCGAAGATGCAGAAGTAGAAGGCAAAGGAGTTTGAGGCAAAGCTGGTAGCAAAGATGGCGACCCTAGAGCGGGTTGCGCAGGAGGAGGCAAAACCATCTGTGGAGTACCGGGTGGCTGACCAACAGCAGGAAGTTGAACAACAAAGGGTGGAACAACCGGAGGTAATGGAGGTGCAGTAGCACCCTGCACATAAGGAGGTGGCAATCTCAACAAATGAGAGATCAAAGGATCTTTTCCAAGATCTTCAATCACTTTCGGAGGAGAAGACGGCAAGGCCGGATAATATTTATCTATGGCCATGCAACGCTGCCTATCTAAAACTTCACTCGCGCGCTCCTCTCCATCATCCCTATACTGCCTAGAAGCTTGTAGTACTGACAAATTCTTATCTTTCCTATCTCTCTTAGCTTGCTTAATTTCTCTCTGTTTGGCTTCCTTTCGCCAAAGGCGGAAAGAGTCAAACATTGCCGGCCGGGCTTTCTTCTTGAATAGCGCAACTTCCAGATTATCTAAAATATTTGATTCGAAACTACCATATTGGTGCCATCGTAAAACACCATCTTTTCTAGTATAGCGGACCCATACTTCAGTATAAGTAATAGTACCCACTCCGTGTTTTGAATAGAGCTCATAAGTCGGAGTTCCAACCGGAGGTATCGGACACGAGTCCTCCGATCGGGAATCCCTGTTGCAACCACAACTAAACAATTTCCTAATTTTGCTAAGACCAGGCATCTTATAGCTCACTAATCTAGCTTCAAACTTCAAGGGGTTATCAACTATCGATACTCTCGCAAATATACGAGCCCTTCGGCTTCGATTACTGCAGTATCCGAATCAAACCAAACCAAGAACCAAACCAAGAACCAAACAAAGTCGTGGGAGCGACCCACTTATGCTTAACCAAAATATCTGTCACGCCACCAGAAGACCGTCTATCGTCTCGCTCTACAAAGCATCTATCGAGGGTCCAAGACAGGGCGACAGTCAGGGCAGCAGTCCTTGGTAGCCGTCGGAAAGCGGGAAGCCTCGCAGAAAACACCTTTGGTCCATGTCGACATGCAGGGGTCGATGAAGTGGCGACCTTCCTCCAGAATTTTCTCACGTAGCTCCTCACGATCCTCGGGCTTGGACCGGTACCGCTGAAGTGGCCTCACGTTGGGCGCCAACTGAAGAACCGGGTCTCTCAGAACCGGCGGCGTCAGGGACACGCCCGATGTCTTCGGATTCCCCTGTCCTGGCAAACAGAGACACGGAATACTTCTATGTGGCGTCAGAGATCAAATTTATTGCTTGCAGCTAGTAACAGTGAACCAAGCAATACAACACGGTGTACAACTCAGGAGACTGCTTGTTAGACGGGGACCTGGAGGGTCGGCTGAGCACAAGGGAGAGGCCTCCAGTGAGGACCGTCTCTAGCGATCGCACAGACAGGTAACTTCCCCCCCACAGATGGACACCACACGAAGATCAGGGTAACACCTTTTATAGGCAATTCTTGGAGTAGGGTGGTACGATACAAGGCGATCAGGACACGATGATCCTCTCAATTCTAGTCTCTAGTAGGGGAAGGGGGTAGCGGGACAGTCTTGGTACCCACAGGTACTGAGGTGTAATGGTGGTAGCTCACAATCCTCGAGCTCGGCGTTCGGACGGGTCAGACCGCGGCAGCGCCAGCAGGTCCCGAAGAGGTCGTAGGTGGCAACGGGCCGTGGCAGCGCCAGCAGGTCCCAACGAGGATGAAGGTTACGACGGGCCGCGGCAGCGCCAGCAGGTCCCACGAGGAGGAGGGTTACAACGGGCCGCGGCAGCGCCAGCAGGTCCCACGAGGATGAAGGTTGCAGAGGGCCGTGGCAGCGCCAGCAGGTCCCACGAGGAGGAAGGTTGCAGAGGGCCGCGGCAGCGCCAGCAGGTCCCACGAGGATGAAGGTTGCAGAGGGCCGCGGCAGCGCCAGCAGGCAGGACAATAGTTCACAAGGCAGGGCTGTGGCAGCGCCAGCAGTCCGTCAAGGATGAGTTCGTCGCGGTGTCTCTCGACTCCAGGATACAACTGCCTTCCTGTCCTGGGGCTCCCTCAGTTATAGGTCTGGCGCCCTTTGATGTCCGGACCCTCGCTCTTGGAGGTCGGGAGGTCTGGGATGAGGGAGTCCAGACACCCAGCAGGGGGGTGGAGCCAGCGCCCGAGGAGGCTGGGGGTGATCGGCACCTGGCGGGGGAGAGCCATCGACACTTCTTACTCCCATTGACCTGCCAAGTGGTCCGTTCACCTCCTGGGTGGATGGTGGTGCCGGGATGTCGGGGCCTGGCCAGGCCCAGGGTCGGGGTCGGGCTGAGGCCGCGCGGCCGCGTGGTGCCGTGTCCACGATGGCGGCTGGGCCGGGCAATGGTGCTGACGGTGGCCCGGGCCCGTGACACAGGGACATCCGGGAGCAGGGGTCCCATGGGGGACGGGTTGCGGGTTTGTTCTGTGGGTAGTACCTGGAAGGCCGGGACCCGGGCCCTGTCCTGCGGGGAGGGAGCGAGCCCTTCATGGGGCCTGTCCAACATGCGTCCCCCCCAGCTGAAGGCGGGGAGAGTCACCCATCTTCTTGGGGACTTTCCTCGTCGAGGCGGAAAAAGCGGGACAGGCCGTCCGCGTTGGCGTGGTCTTGAGCAGGGCGATGCTCCACAGTGAAGTCCATCCCCTGCAGGGAGATGGACCATCGCAATAGCTTGGGGTTCTCCCCCCGCATCTGCATGAGCCATTGCAGGGGCCGATGATCTGTCTGTACCCGGAAATGGGTTCCGAAGAGGTACGGCCGGAGCTTCTTGAGGGCCCATACCACTGCGAAGGCCTCTCGCTCAATGGTGCTCCAGCGCTGTTCTCGGGGCAGTAGGCGTCGGCTGATGAAGGCCACTGGTTGGTCCACTCCTTCGGGGTTCAGTTGGGAGAGGACGGCCCCAATACCATGGTCGGAGGCATCGGTCTGCACGATGAACTCGCGGCTGTAGTCGGGGGCCTGGAGCACAGGAGCGGTGCACATGGCGGCCTTCAGCGTCTCGAAGGCCGCTTGACAGTCGGGAGTCCAGTTGACTCTTTTTGGGTGGTTCTTAGACGTGAGTTCCGTGAGGGGCCCCACAATGCTGCCATAGTCCCTTACAAACCGCCGGTAGTATCCGGTGAGCTCCAGGAAGGCTCGGACCTCGGTTTGTGTTTCGGGGGGTTGCCAGGACTGAATGGCAGCTACCTTGAGTTGGAGGGGGGCCACCAGACCGCTCCCCACTTGGTGTCCGAGGTAGGTCACGGACCCCTGGCCGATTTGGCACTTGCTGGCCTTTATGGTGAGGCCGGCCTGTTGGAGGGCCTGCAGGACCTCTCTGAGGTGGTGGAGGTGGTCTGTCCAGTGGCGGCTGTATACCGCGATGTCGTCCAGGTAGGCGGCGCTGAATTCTTCGAGGCCCGCCAATACCTGGTTCACCAGTCTTTGAAAAGTGGCTGGAGCGTTCTTCATGCCGAAGGGCATCACTCTGAAATGGTAGTGCCCATCCGGGGTGGAGAAAGCGGAACGTTCTTGGGCCCTGGGGGTGAGGCCGATCTGCCAGTAGCCCGCTGTCAGGTCGAAGATGCTTAGGTAGCGGGCTGCCCCCATGCGGTCGACTAGTTCATCTGCTCGGGGGATAGGGTGAGCGTCGGTTCGGGTGACCGCGTTCAGACCCCGATAGTCGATGCAGAATCGGAGCTCCGGTGTAGTGCCCGGGGCCGCGGCCTTGGGGACCAGGACGACCGGGCTGGCCCAGGGACTGTCCGAAGGTTCGATGACCCCAAGGGCGAGCATCTTAGTGGAGAAGTGTGGCTCAGGGGTTAGAGGCGGCAGAATCGGAAGCTGAGATCGGTCCTGGACCAGGGTTCGATTCCCCGCCTCGGCGGGTCTCGGGCTCAAAATTCCACGGACTCGACAATTCTCGCTCCGGTGCCTACTCGATTCACAGGTTCACACTCTGCGACTCTGGGCAATAGCTTGCTTAATCTCCACTACGGCTTTCACCTTGTGGATACCCTGCTGGGGTTATCTCACAGGGGAATACCAGGACGGGTTCCCAAGGCAAGCGCCTTGATGCCTTCGGGTGATACGTGCGCTATATAAATCGCAATACATTCTTGGAGACTTCTTCTTGGATGCATGTGCGTACCCGATCCGGTACTCGGTACGCCCGGTGTCGAACAGGAGGACTGTCCCCCGTGTCCACGTCGTGCAGGCACCAGGAGGTGACTCCGGGTGCAAGGGAGAACAGGTTTGCGAACGGCAGCAGGAGGGCCCGGCAATCTTGACGCTGCTCTGGGGTCAGGGCCTCGGAGAGTCGGACCCCGTCCACCGAACCATCTCTTTCCCGGGTCCTCAGTAGGTCAGGGAGGGGCTCGGAGTCTCCTTCTGCGCCATTGTCGGTAGCCATCAGCAGGCTGAGCTCTGAGCGCACGAAGTGGGGTTTGAGTCTGTTGGCGTGGAGGACCCGGAGGGGGTTCCGGGGGGACTCCAGGTCGATGAGATAGGTGACGGGACTCTTGCGCTCGATCACCTTGAAGGGCCCCGTCCATTTGTCCTGCAAGGCACACGGTTCGATGGGGGACATCACCCATACCTGCTGACCCGGTTCAAACTCGATGGAGGAGGCATGTTGGTCGTACCACTTCTTCATGTCCTCTTGACTGGCCTCCAGATTGGCTTTAGCGATCTCCCTGAATTTCCGGGTCTGATTGCGGAGGGTCAGGAGGTATTTGTAGACGTCTGGAGGGGTTTTTAGGGGGGCCATTTCCCATTCCTCCTTCACTAGGCTGAGAGGCCCGCGGACGGGGTGTCCGTACAGGAGTTCGAAGGGGCTGAAGCCGAGGGACTTCTGGGGGACTTCTCGGTAGGCGAAGAGGAGGCACGGTAGTAGCACGTCCCACTGGCGGCGTAGGGGTTCTTCCAGCCCCATGATCATCCCCTTGAGAGTGCGGTTGAACCGCTCGACCAGTCCGTTCCCCTGGGGGTGATAGGGTGTTGTGAATCGGTAAGTGACCCCGCACTGCTGCCAGAGGGATTTCATATACTTTGAAATAAAGTTCGTACCCCTGTCGCTGACGACTTCCCGGGGGAAGCCCACCCGAGAGAAGATCCCCATTAAGGCTCGCCCCACTACTGGGGCTGTTATAGTACGAAGGGGGACCGCCTCAGGATAGCGGGTAGCGTGGTCCACCAGGACCAGGATGAAGCGATGCCCCTGTGCTGTTCGGGGGTCCAGGGGCCCCACAATGTCGATTCCCACCCTTTTGAACGGGGTGGTCACCACAGGGAAGGGTTGCAGGGGTGCCTTGAGTTTGCGGCCGCTCTTCCCGCTGGCCTGGCAGGTCGGGCAGGACCGGCAGTGGTTGGAGACGTCATTTCTCATTTTGGGCCAAAAAAAGTGAGTCACCAGGCGGTGGTAGGTCTTGTCTTGCCCCAGGTGCCCAGCCAGGGGGACATCATGGGCCAGGTTCAACAGGAAGTCTCTGAAGTGGAGGGGCACCACCAGCACTCGCCCGGCCCCCAGTTCTGCGATTCTCTGCTCGCTGTACAAGAGATCATTGTCCCAATAAACCCAGTGGGCCCCGGTGGTGTCTCCTTGGCCCTGGGCGAGCGCTTGCTGTCGCAATCCCTCGAGGGAGGGGCAGGTCTTTTGCTCCTGCCGGAATTGTTCTTGGGTGGGCCCCCCTTCTTGACGCCACTGAGCCAGGTCGGGAAGCTCGGGGGGCTGTGTGGACCCCTCTGTGGTGGGGTCCGGGTGGTCGGTCTGGCGGAAGTCTTCTTCTGGAGCGATCGAGGGCGGAGGTGCTGCCCATTCGGGTTCTTCTGGTCCAGGGCTGGTGCGGGTGGCCATGGACCGGGTGGTCACGCACGCCCAGTCCGGGAGACCCAACATCCCCAGATGCTCTCTTCTTTCAACAGCTGCCCACGGGGAGCTCTCGAGATCGTTCCCCAGGAGGCAGTCCACGGGGGCATCGTCGCGGACAGTTACTTTCAGCATGCCGGACACTCCTCCCCATTCGAAGGGGACGCAGGCCATCCGACACAGGCTCTCCGAGTTATCTGCCGATCGGACGGGGCAAAGCACGTTTGGCAGGATTTGTTCTGGGGTCACCAGGTGACAACGGACGGCCGTCACACTGGCCCCGGTGTCACGCAGGGCCTCGATCTTGCGCCCATTTATGCTCACCCATTGGCTGTACTTCCGAGTGTTGGCGGGCAGGGGAGTCCGCGGGACCATGTCTCGTCCTCCTAGGCATGCCAGGGTCATGGCGGCGGGTTCCCACTCGAACTGCTCCGACTCGTAGGCCTCAGAGTCTTCGGAGGCTTGTTCTTCTCCTAGGGCGGCGGCCGCCACCTGGCGGGGCCCGGGGACCTGGTTCTTCGGGCAGGTCGGGTCACTGGCATAGTGGCCGACTCGCTGGCATCGATGACACGTCACGTTGGCTCGGAACCCCGGGCGCATCGGGGGGTTTCCCCGGCCTGCTGGGGGCGGGGTGGCGTTAGCGGGAGCGGCTGGGACCGCGTCTCTGCCCCGGCCCTGTCCTCCACCTCCTCCCCGGGGGCGATGATGACCTTGGTTGGTTCTGTTCTGCTCGTTCGGCCCACTCCGGGCCACTCGGGTGCTCTCCCACCGGTCAGCCTCGGTGGCGAGCTGCCGTGGGTCAGTCAATTTACTGTCGAGGAGGTGCTGCCTGAGCTCGACGAAGCAGTTGTTGGAGAGGTGCTCCCACACAATGAGATTGAAGAGCTGTTCGTAAGTGGTTACGTGGTTACCCTTGATCCATCCCTCGAAGGCCCGGCTGAAATAGTTCACGTATTCCAACCACGTTGTACCTGGGATCCGGGTGCAGTTGCGGAACCTCTGGCGGTACATTTCGGGCGTAAGCCCATATCGTCTGAGGAGGGCGGCCTTCATGTGGTCATAGGACGTCATTTGATGGTCCGGAAGCTGCAGCAGGGCATCACGGCCCTCATTGACGAATCTCCCCCATAGACCGGCTCCCCAGTCACTCCGAGCGACCCGGTGGGCAGTCATGGCGATCTCATAGGCCTTGAACCACTGCTGTATGTCGTCGTTTCGGTGATATTCTCGGACCACATCCTTGGGGATGTGGACCTTCTGCTCGGTAGTACCCGGGGGGCGCGGTGGCTCGGGCACCCCTAGGTTTTTGTTCAGTTTGCGTATTTCTATCTCCGCTAGTTTGCACTCGTGCTCGTATGCCAGTCTTTTTTCTTCGAGATCCCTCTGTCTCTGTTTTTCCTCTCGCTCTTCTCTGAGCCGTAAGTGTTCTAAGTTTATTTTTTGTTCCGCCAGCTTCAATTCTCAGTCTAATTTGAGTCGTGCCAAGTCTATCTCGTGTAATCTATTTTTTTCCCGCTCCTGGATCTCTTCTCGGGAGGGGCCTGTCCTCCGTTCTTCCGTCAGGGTGGTGTTGACTTCCGGGGCTACGGGGTCCCGGGGGGTTGCGGTATTCGTCTCTGTCCAGGCCTCTAGGGCGTTTTTGAAGTCTTCTTTTGTGCTTAGCCCGGTGGTAGCAATGCCTAAGTCCATGCAAAATTGTTTGAGCTCTCGGTGGTTGTATTCTTCCAGCCTTTCCATCTGGAACTTCTCTGCCGATCCGCTCTCTTTGGTCGTCATTGTGGTTTTAGTCGTAGGGTGAGTTACTGTCTGTACGGTACGCGTTGGTTCGGATCGCGCCGCTGGCCACCAATGTTAGACGGGGACCTGGAGGATCGGCCGAGCACAAGGGAGAGGCCTCCAGTGAGGACCGTCTCTAGCGATCGCACAGACAGGTAACTTCCCCCCCACAGATGGACACCACACGAAGATCAGGGTAACACCTTTTATAGGCAATTCTTGGAGTAGGGTGGTACGATACAAGGCGATCAGGACACGATGATCCTCTCAATTCTAGTCTCTAGTAGGGGAAGGGGGTAGCGGGACAGTCTTGGTACCCACAGGTACTGAGGTGTAATGGTGGTAGCTCACAATCCTCGAGCTCGGCGTTCGGACGGGTCAGACCGCGGCAGCGCCAGCAGGTCCCGAAGAGGTCGTAGGTGGCAACGGGCCGCGGCAGCGCCAGCAGGTCCCAACGAGGATGAAGGTTACGACGGGCCGCGGCAGCGCCAGCAGGTCCCACGAGGAGGAGGGTTACAACGGGCCGCGGCAGCGCCAGCAGGTCCCACGAGGATGAAGGTTGCAGAGGGCCGCGGCAGCGCCAGCAGGTCCCACGAGGAGGAAGGTTGCAGAGGGCCGCGGCAGCGCCAGCAGGTCCCACGAGGATGAAGGTTGCAGAGGGCCGCGGCAGCGCCAGCAGGCAGGACAATAGTTCACAAGGCAGGGCTGTGGCAGCGCCAGCAGTCCGTCAAGGATGAGTTCGTCGCGGTGTCTCTCGACTCCAGGATACAACTGCCTTCCTGTCCTGGGGCTCCCTCAGTTATAGGTCTGGCGCCCTTTGATGTCCGGACCCTCGCTCTTGGAGGTCGGGAGGTCTGGGATGAGGGAGTCCAGACACCCAGCAGGGGGGTGGAGCCAGCGCCCGAGGAGGCTGGGGGTGATCGGCACCTGGCGGGGGAGAGCCATCGACACTTCTTACTCCCATTGACCTGCCAAGTGGTCCGTTCACCTCCTGGGTGGATGGTGGTGCCGGGATGTCGGGGCCTGGCCAGGCCCAGGGTCGGGGTCGGGCTGAGGCCGCGCGGCCGCGTGGTGCCGTGTCCACGATGGCGGCTGGGCCGGGCAATGGTGCTGACGGTGGCCCGGGCCCGTGACACAGGGACATCCGGGAGCAGGCGTCCCATGGGGGGCGGGTTGCGGGTTTGTTCTGTGGGTAGTACCTGAAAGGCCGGGACCCGGGCCCTGTCCTGCGGGGAGGGAGCGAGCCCTTCATGGGGCCTGTCCAACACTGCTTAACTTTCGTAGAGCAAGACACTACTTTTTATGCTGTTTTCAGACAATTACGAATGCACACCCATTGCGGCAAATTCTGACCAATAGAAACACATTTCTATACATTATCGCATTCCAAAAAGCTCACTTTACATTGTACCAACCCCACAAGTTAATTATTAGGACTGTCCCAAATTCGATTACCAAAAGCCGGACAAACCCATAATTGAAAGCACTACCAATGTAATGAAAAGACATAAAGAAAAGAGCAATTCAGATGTAGTGTAGGATAAGATATGTGCAAGAAACTAAACGCTAATGATATCCTGAACAATGATTTGAAATCCTAGACAAGATCTGCTAAAGAAACTGGCTCCATGAAAGGGTCAGTTTCAGGTGAAGGGGTCAGCATCTTGCAGTTCTCTCGCAAGTCGAAAAGGCCCACGTTAAACTTTACATGGACAACGAGGCCCATGCAATTTCGTTCGTTCGTTTATCCCTATGGCCTACGTGAGGGCAACACAAAATGGAGTCGCAAACAACGTAAAACAAAATGGAGTCCGGTTCCAAAAACCACGGAACCTCAGGAGAAGACAGCAGGTAGTAAAATGGGTGTGTTTATTGGTGTATAAAAACAAACCACTCAATTTGTAGCTTTTTCAGTACTGCTCTCGATACCGTATATGCAGCTATTACCACCTTAAAATTAGTTCCCTTATAATAATTAAACTCCAACCTTCCAAACAGGCAATTCCTTACTTCCGCTGCAAGTAACATCTGATAGATATAAGGGTATTCTGCGGGGCTACCTATACCCCTCTAGTAAGCATTATCCTGATGTTTAGTAAAATGCATGCATAATAATAGAATGTAAAATTTGGTACAGCTCACCCACCTATCTCTCGGGGTAGTGACATAAAGTGCATTGCTCTCCGTGGTTTCACTTGGGCCCATAAAAATCTAGTACAACATGATTGTAATTGTTGTAACTGTCCTTTCGACAGTTCTAAAGGCACGGACATAAAAAAAGATAAAACTTTAGGTAAAATCACCGTTTTTAACACGTTACACCTCCCCACTATTGTGAGGTGCAGGCATTCCATTCTATCTAGTTGGCTCTTTACACTTGTGAGAATAGAATTCCAGTTGACTTCTACTAGTTCATTTAAGCATGCCCTAATTCTAATCACCAAATAATTTACTCATTAGTCACCCTAGGGTCTTGGACACGGGTCTGGTTGGTGCATAGGATTTGTGTCTTGGGTGCATTAAATGTGTACCTGGATGCAGCTCATAATGTATGTGCCATTCGTCCTATCTCGGGTATTGCTACTGCCGGGTCCGCTGTTATGACCGCTATGTCGTCTGCATACGCTAGGACCCGGAGCTGTTCCTGCCACAGCCTACAGATTTAATTCTATGGCTTTTTTCTAACATGGTCAAAAACTGATTTATATATAATACGAATAAAAGTGGGGAGCACGTGCAACCCTGCCTCGTTCCTCTCGTTAAATATACCAGTTCTGTTTCTAAACCATTAATACAGATTTGAGCTTTGACGGTCCTATAAACGGGTTGAATCGCTAGGGCCAAACCCCATGGAGCGTAGTGTCCCCCATAAAAAGCTCCATGACACTCCGTCAAATGCCTTCTCGGCGTCTAATAAAACCAGACCTAGGATAGTAGCCTGTACATTAGCTTTATCAAACAGTGCTAAAACCCTATTAATGTATTTTACAGTGCCCCTGTTGGGTATATACCCATGTTGTCTCAGCGAAACAAGTGGGGTAATAACTTTTGCCTCCAAGAAGCTAAGATTTTGGTATAGATCTTCTCTTCGGCATTTACCAAAGAGATAGCTCGTTATGACCCTGGGAGCTCTGCTAATTTATCCTTTCTTTTAAAACAATAATATTTGCTTCATCCCATGATGGGGGAATTATCCCTACCTGTGCTTGTTGTAGGGTAGTCAATAGCTCAAATTTTCACGCCTGGAAGAATGTTCTATAAACCTCCAGAGGCAGCTTGTCTGGGACCGCCGCTTTATCACTATTCAGATTATTTATTGCCACTTCTAGTTCTTTTTTTATTTTTTATAAAAATCTATTATTTATTTATGTAGTATGTTATCACATAAATAAATGTGTATAGTACCCGACAAATACTGTAGTGTTATTCTTTTACTAATCTTTTTATTGAGTTTGGCAAGTCAAGAACATTACAATCTGCCTCTTCTAGTTCTTCCATGGTGATAGGATTATCAAGAATAGATGCCTCTGCCTGCCCCAGTTTTTCACAGTCTATGTCCTCGGGAAAATGTCTCAACACCCTCCTTCTCCTGGTTTTCTTCTGTGTATAATAGTTTTAAAAAGGTATGAAATACTCCCAATATCTCCTGTGGGGTTTCCACTAATTTACCCTGTCTATCTCTCATATTTTGGATTCTCTGTGAAGCCTCTTTAGATCGGAGTCTTTGCGCCAGACATCACCTGGTAGCTTCGCCAAACTCATATCTTTCTTCCTTAAACAAGTTGTATTTAATAGCAATTACTTTGCTCCAGTGTAGATTAATCCTGGCTTTGCATCGGGACACTAATGAATGTAAAAGGGTAGTATCCCCTCCGTTCGATATCTTTCACATCAATTCTTCTTCTGCCAGCCTAAGCCTCCCATATAGATCTTGAACTTTAGCTCTCAGTTGTTTCTGTCTGTGAAGCCCATAGATCAAAACCTCTCCCCTAAACCCTGCCTTTAGGGCATCCCAGACGTAAGCTTGTGAGGTTAATTCATGGTTGACTTCCAGAAATTGCTGAATCCAACCATTCATATGATTTATAAAATTCGATTCTTTTAAAAGTTTCCGGTCGAACGAGAAGGACCTACGTAGAGAAGAGTTATTATTGCTGCAATTAGGGATGTCTATCACTAATGGACCATGATCTTATGTGATTCTTGGGCAGACTTGTATTCTAGCATACGTTAATAGTTCTGATGGTACAAAAAAGTAATCCATCTGTACCAGTTTGTTATGGGGATGGGAATAAAACGTGAAGCCCGGATCTGACTTCTTTAATGTAGACCATGCGTCTCTCAGGCCATGATCCTCCACCACATGCTGTAATGCCTTAAAAACTCTGGGTTTTCTACCTATATAGTATTTCCACCCCTTCTGAAGATCTTGGCCATCTAAGTGAATATTAATATCACCACAACAAATCAGCGGGGTAGTCCATGAAGCTAATTCCAGATTAAGGCCCTCTAGCACAGTGGCTTTGTTGAAGTTAGACCCATATATAGAGCACAGAGTAAATATAAATTCCCCCCTGGCACATTCAATAACCACCCAGTGGCCCTGATTGTCGACCGATGTTCTGCCAGTACTCTGTATCCCATTCTTGGCTAAGATGGCTACTCCGCGATTTGTGATGGATTGTTGTGTGCAGGCTAATAATGTATACCCCATCTCATTGAAGACCCTCAGCTTGTCCCATGAAATGTGAGTCTCTTGGAGACATACCAAGTCGGGTTGCATCACCCGCAACTCAGCAAATACCCTCTGCCATTTTGCATTATTATTTAGCCCACATACATTAAATGAACTTAAACGCAAATTATCCTGGACCCTTTTATACCCCATCAAAAACTGTTGTATCTCTCCAGTTTATGACCTTATCTCCTGATTTAGTATACCTCCATATCCTCATCTTCAATGTGCTGTGGAGGGCATTTTCTTTTATACCTCCCTCCTTCTCCCCCTCCTCCTGACCCACCCCCTCCCCGCCTCCTCCTCTACCCATAGTGAAGTCAGCGACCTGGCTCCACTCCACCCCTCCTGTATTGAGGCTTTTAGGACCAATGGTTCCGGTGATGGATAGCTAAC